>NC_069728.1:4336235-4706235 GCF_027358585.1 Pangasianodon hypophthalmus | reverse complement strand
TGTTACATGGTGTTTACTGTTGACTAATTGTGCATTTTGTTTTTTTGTTTTTTGCTTTAAATGTCTGACTAAATCAACACTAGAGATTAAAAAAAATATACTAAAAGCAAAAAATGTAGATTAAAAAAAAAAAAAAAAAAAAAGGACAGCAACTATATGTTAATCACTGACACGTTGAGTATAAATGTCCATATGTTAAAGGTCATACTTGAAAATCTTTCCTTCAGCAGTATTTTGAATTATGTTATATTATGATGCTCACACATCACTCCATCTTGCTCATTCACAACAGACTGAGGGGAGGAACAGCTCTGGCCTGAGCCCAACTGCATCGTGAGAAAACAATTCAATCTGGTTCTCTAGTGTGTCAAAGTTTGTTTAAATCCTTTAAGTCGAACATTATCCTATAAACTCAGCTAATATTTACTGTTCCCTTTCCTAACAGATTATATATATAGTCATATAGTCTTTCTCTTCAAAATCTTTCCAATAGTCTGGTCTAGTCATAGAAAAATATATATTTCAACAGGTTATATGCTGCTCTAAAATATTTGTTCATGATGAGTTAAGATTAAGCTTATGTATATGGGTTGCAAAGTGACGCTGTCTTACATTCATTCTGTGAAAGTACTGCCACTCAAGTGTTCCTCAGCCATTAGGTCATCTCTCTGAGAACTATATTCAAAAAAAAAAAAAGAAATGGTGGAAATACAGTACTAAATCTTGAACATTTGCTAAAAACTGCCAAAAAGTTCAGTATAATGTAGTATACACCAAATGTTAAAAGTCTGACATGGCAACTAAGAATGGTTCTCATTTTCAAAAATACATTCTATTCAGCTTATATCTGTTCATAAGAAATGATGAAATCCAGCTTATATTGTGAGGTTTTTTCGTCCTTGTATCACTAGAAAATTATGGAACCTTGTTTGTAAAGTATAGTCTTCGAACGGTTTTTGTTGGTGGACTTGGACAATCTGTCCAATTAATTTGGGTTCACTCACAGTAACTAACCGATTAATAGACGTCCTTGGAGAGACCGTGATATTCAGACGACAAGCGCTAGAAGAACTGTGCTACTGGATAGATACTGCAATGTGAACATGTGATTGGACCAGCACTCTGAACAGCTGGAGGCAGAAAGATCCTGAGAAAGTGGAACATGGGACCAGTTGTGTGCTGCCATGCTGAGGTCTCATATGAAGTACATATGAATTATTGCAACCCGTTTCTACTTGAACTACCCAGAAAAAAAAAAAAAAAAAAAATCAACCTTTTCTCTTTTTGTAAGATAAAGTCATGCACGCATCAAAAGGTAAACGTTATTATTTATATAAAACAGATTTGTCACACAGGACATCATTTCACTTCAAGACAAGACAGAAATTGGTGACTATATACACTATATGGCCAAAAGTATGTGGACACCTGACCATCACACCCATATGTGTTTGTTGAACATCTCATTCCAGATTTATTCTCCCTTTGCTGTTATAATAGTTTCCACTCTTCTGAATCAGAAATCAGAATCAGAAACAATTTATTGCCAGGTACAGTAAAGGACACTCTACATTACTAGGAATTTGTCTTGATGTCAGGTGCAAACACCAACCGAAGGCTTTCCACTAGACTTTGGTTGGTGTTCCAGTTCATCCCAAAGGTGTTCAGTGGGGTTGAGGTCAGGGCATCGTCATGCTGGAACAGGTTTAAGCCTCTTAGCTCCAGTGAAGGGAAATTGTAATGATACAGCACACAGAGACATTCTATACAATTGTGTGCTTCCAAATTTGTGGGAACAGTTTGGGGAAGAATCACATTTGGGTGTGACGGTCAGGTGTCCACATACTTTTGGCCAGATAGTGTATCTAAGTGCTATCGTTTATTCAAAGAAATCTAAAGTTGAACAAAATTTTGGGTTCCTAAAATGTGTGATTGTCCAAATTTTAAATGACACCTAAGCAAGGTCATAACCTTCCTAACATTCATGATAGTTTAACGTGCAAGCAGGAGAAGAGAACTAGCAAAGCCTCCACTCCAGAAGCAAACTAAATTCACGCAGGGCTGGTTTTCTACCACTCCTACATTTATTCATTCATTTTCAGTAAACACTTTATCCTTGTCTGGCTCACTGTGGATCCGGAGCCTATCCCAGGAATAATGGGAATGGGAAGTGCGCACACACACATTCACACCAAGGGATAATTTATAGAGTATCCAGTCCACCATACTGGCAGGTTTTCTAGAGGTGGGAGGAAACCAGAAAACCTGGATATAGGGAGAACACAATACCCTCCACATGACAGTAACCCAAGCTCAGGATGAACCGGGGACCCTGGAGCTGTGAGGTGGAACACTAAGCACTGTGCCAATTTTGTAACATTACGTAACTTTTTTCTAGTATTTTACAAAACTGTTACATGACGTGTCATATCTTATTAGCCATAGTAAGTGATAAGTCCATAACAAACCACAGACTGGTTTGTCCAGAGATGTCTGCTATACATCACTGCTACTATTGTAACTGAGAACAGAGCTGTCAGGACGGGGAGACACTACTTGAAAAGCAAGTAATTTTTTTTTTTTCCCCATTTCATTAGGGACACTTCAACTAATTAAGACCTTGCCTAGGTTTAAAGTTCCACAGAGCTAAATGTAAAGTGCCATACAAATATAAGTGCTAATGTTCTCTTTTTGGGACATTTGAGAGTCAGGAAAATTTGTCTAGTACGAAAGACCGCACCAGATACAAGATTATCATCACAGTCATCATCAACGAGGTCTGAAGACCCTACACCATACATTCCTGATTTCTCTACACGTAGCTGTATCATGGTAGCTGACTCCATTTTGCTTAAAGCATGCTCAAGCTCAGCCAAAATCTAAGAAAATCTCAGGAAAAAAAGAAGAAGAAGAAAAAAAAAACCTATTAAACCCGTGCAAATACAGGATCATGTGCTAAGATTTACTAGCGACAATGAGGTTTGGTTTGGTAAGGCTAAATTTCATGTTGGTTAAAATTACAGTGATATATTTATATATTTATCATAGCTTACATATTACTGTAAAATTAATATAGCTTAAATTATGGCTTGGCACTGTGTGGGTTTATATATATATTATACAGTATGTGGCCATGAAACCATAATATATGCTTATGCAACTTACTCATCATGTATAAGCATCTAAACTGACATCTGACACCTGAGTATGTCATGGTCAACTTTCCTGAAAGCTCCTGATTAACGCTGCATTAACGCGTTAAATACTCCACATTTATCATAATATATTATGAATCTATATCTCCATCTGAATCCACAGCCTGCTCTCTCTGATATATACAAATGTAAAATATCTGTACAGTTTACAGATTAATAAATTGGTTACATGTAGTAGTGTTATGAAAATATGAAGGTGTCATTTTAAACAAACTGTGACACACGAATCAGAACCAGCACTGCCCGCTTTGCAGACAGACACACACACACACAAACACACACAAACACACACACACACACACACCCCACGGCAAAGAGGAAGTCCGTGAAGGCATCAGCCATTAAGTGTTTTCTTTTTTCCTTTGAATACTAGAAAAAAGTATATTCAAAGCTACAAATAACAGACTACACTCTTTTTTCGTGTCATGCATCAATATAAAATATTAGTTTCTCTTTGTTTTGTCTGTATATTTACATATTAATTTACAGGTGTACTATACAATAAAAGCTGAATCCACATGAACATCTTAAAAATATTTTCTGACCCATAATTACTTTTTTTTTTTTTTTTTTTTTTTTTTACATGGAAAACACAAAGATGAAAAGAAGAGAGCAGGGAAGGGAGGATATGAATGGAGAAGAACAAATGGATGTGGTGCCATTTGTCCTACAGGACTTCTCTGAAGTCTTGAATCACCTCCAGTCCACAAACTGGAGCGTTCTACATAAATTAATATGTGAATGTGTGAATGAAAGACGGCCCACCTCACAACTTGCCTTGCCTCTTATCTTGATTCGGTTGGTAAAAAATAAACCAAGGGCTCCCTTGCTAGCTTACTAACCACTCAGCCAGTGTGGGCTATACTTCCCAGAATTCAGTGCAAGCATCCAGAACTTGGTGAGGGATGACATGTAGGGCGCAGAGACACAACAGCACCTTTTGCTTTGCGCCAAATAACAGGTACAGTTTGAATACTGCAAATACTCGTCCTTCGTCGCCCTGCACAACAGAGGTCAGATTCGGTCCTCGCCACGCAATTGGCTGGTGCCGGGTTACTGAGGCGGGGCATTGGAGCGGTCCAACATGCTGTCTGGCCTATGAGAAGCCAGCTGCTGCTGCTGCTGCTGATGCTGAAGCTGCTGTTGGTGCTGATGTTGCTGTTGGAGCTGCTGCTGCTGCACCTGCTGCTGCTGTTGTGTGGTTGCGGCGAAGGCGTTCTGCTGCTGGAGAGGAAACGCTGCCTGGAGGATCAGCTGCGCTGACTGATTCCCATGAAGAAGACGAGGTGCCTAAATGGGACGAGTTGTAGACAGAAAATACTCATATTAAACACCACAATTAATGGATTTTATTTCAAGTCCAGTGAAAAAGTTTGCATATGCTTATGCTGAGTTTTGAGGCGGAAGCTGCACCTTGTAATTCCCCGTGTTCAACCGGTAAAAAGTCACAGAAAACGCCACTCAACTTGAAATTTCAACTCGTCAACTTGAAGTAGTCTTCTCAACTACCAGTTCCTTCCCTGTGAACAGTGTAAAGTCCCCCCTTCTCTACTTTTAAATTAGTTTATAGCAGTACTGACTTAAGATCAGTCAATATACAGACAGAATGCTTGATTATATCTATAATTTTCCATACTAATCACTGTTTTTGAGAAGGTAATCATCAACATTAGAGTTATCACTAACATTAGCCACCTAGCTTCTTGCTAACAGTAATCGCTATTGTCTGCTGTGCTGCAATTTCAGTCCAAAATATTGCATTAATATTTAAAGTTCACTATAGTAGAACAGCACCAATAGCCACTCAGGCCTGGAACTGTAAAACTGGAGTTAAAGTAGTTAAAGTCGAACATCACGAGGTGGGAAAAGAGGTTGTTATTATAATTTGCAAACTACCACTCACAAGGCACCAGGAACGCAGTATTAATGCAGAAATTTCATTTACACCAACAAAATTTTTTGTTTTAGGTTTCACAGAAGACATTCCTTCATTATCACAACGTGGGAAAATTTTTTTTGGGATAATGCAGAAAATATATTAATATATTAAATGATATTCAAAATCACTTAATATATTAATATATTAAAAATATATTAATATATTAAATGATATTCAAAATCACCCTCTCTCTAATAATGTGTCTGCCCACACTTCACATTTATAGTTTTTGGTTTTTTTTTTTTTTTTTTTTTTAAATATAATTTAATTTAAATAAATAATTGTTTAAATGTATTTTTTCCTCTTTTTGTGAATCCTACCACTACGCACCAGAAATGCTGGAAAACACTGCAAAAGAAGTGATTTTTTTTAAAATTATTCACAATTATACCAACAAATAGCAATGTACAGAACTTTATTCACCTCCTGGACCAGATGTCCTGAAGAACTGTATTTATCTAATATTATTGAGTAAACCAGCTCGATACTGCCTTTCCCAAATCAGGGAACTGTTACTTATAGTTGACGACAATAGTCACCTAGCAATATTTTATCAGATTTACTTTAGTTCTTGGGTTTGCTACATTCCAGAAAGATCAGAAAAGTGTCTGGGACACACGATCAGAATCTATAAAGCTATAAAGCTGGGACGCAGCTTCAGGCAGCATTTCATTATAATGCCTGTATGATTTCAGGGAAGATTTTCTTCTAATAAAGATCTAGAATGATCATTTAAGAAAGGTGAGAAACATGCACAATAACCATACAAGTTAATATTTTTTTAAATTAATAAATAAATAAATTAATTAATTGATTATTTTTGGAGACCACAGCAGAGATATGCTGCTCTGTATACTGCACGTGGTCTGCATGGGCTACGTGGAACTCCGGCTCTATTAATAAATCAGAAATGTGTGCGCACCACTGTTAACTTCTTTCCCTCGCAAAGAATGAGAAAGAAGAAGAAAAATGCATCTCGCTTGTCCAATGCCCAAACGTTTCAAGTCTTTGTGTGGTTTTTGAGATCTAGTTAGGCCGCAAGCTTCACTTTCGAGCTCTGGATGAAAAACCTCATGCTCGCAAAACATTTGGGATACCAGTCCCGATGCACACACCTAGTCTCAGCGTGGACATGGACCTTTGCAGTTGTGTAGTTATTTTTATAAGCCATTGCCTGATTTATGAAGGTCAACACACCATTTTTCTTACTTCATTTGTTCATTTTCTAATATTCTCCATATTCATGGATGACATATTGAGGACTTTGGGTGCTGTGTCTCCTCATATTTTTAACACACGGAAACAGGAAGTCATGGATGATTGCTTAAGAGTTTCTAAACACTCTGGTGAAAGTATAAATGGGAACATGCTTCAGTTACATTTTGTTCATCAGAAGTTCTAGGAGTGCCAGTAATTGACACATGGTTGGGTTGAAATATTTTTTAATAAGGTGTTTTTTCCTTAAGAAAATTATATATTCATATATTCAGTGCTTTTCAAGGTTTCCATTAATTTTAGAGCTGACTGTGTTGAAAGGTCCATTTCACTCAATTCCCACCCAAACCTCTATGGGATGCAAACTTTTCTGACTGCATTTAAATGGTTTTATTTTTTAAATGCTTATTACTCACTCATTCTTACTTGTGTGTCACCATCAGCTGGTAATTCCCTAAGATATTCCACAATCACAATACGTCTATCTTGTACAGGTCACTTTCTGAATGTATAGCAGTAGTGTGTATAAACGGAAAGATATTTTTTCCATTCATCAGCCACTCTGCTTTTTTTTGCTTTTTTTTTCCTCAATACTCACCTGGAGGAACTGAGTCTGGCTAAGTGGAGTCTGGTTTTGGCTCTGTGGTTGTGTGCCGGCCTGCGTCTGGCCCTGCTGCTCCTGCGAGGGTGTGGGTGCTTGCTGTCCAATGCTGATGGTCTGATTTTGACTCTGCTGAGGGGCAAACGGTGTCACCACCTGACCCATGAACATGGTGGTGGGCACCATGACGGCGCCACATGCCATAGGCCCCGTCACTAACTTAGTAAGGAGCTGAGGGGCTGCTGGGAATCTGGAGGGAAGAGAGGGGTGGGGGGGAACTGAGACAGCTGTGTGTACATTTTACACCCAAAATAGTATGGCTGAGACTGACTGAATGCTGAAAGGAGACTGCAGCATTGCGGTGTAAATGACATCCATCTTCAAACACTAAATATACTTTTGCTAAATTATTTGATATGTGTTATGCTGGAGCTGTATTTTTGTTATTTCTGAGCCATACTGACATCACAGGGAAACATTGCTAGCGCAGTTACAATGGTGATTAATAGCAGGAAAAAAAAAAAAAAAAAAAAAACAGTCAAAAATCTCAAACCTAAGGGATAATGATCAGATTCTATAGCTAGCTCCTAAAAAGCAAGAGTTTCTTTTCTCACTTGCCACTTTCCAGCGATGTTCAAGGTCATACTAATGAGAAATCCAATGTAGAAGTAATGGAGACAAAAAACGCTGGACTCAAAGGTCCAGAATGCAATGCAGCTATAGGACACAGTTGTGCCGAGTTGCAGCAGAGACTCATTAGCGATATACAAGACAACAAGCACGATGCTGCCGACAGTGGCTTTAGCATGAAAGTTGAAGCCTTTGGAACCTGATGTCTTTGAGCAGTGTGTATAGATGATGAGGTGAGAGACCAGGACAGAGTAAAGGATTAAAGCGCTGCTGCATTGCTCTCTTTAGGTAGAGATGAAGCGAGGGTTAATTCGCACTGGCACCACTAAAGGCAGGTAGTCGTGGGTAATGTAGGAAACTGCTCACAAAAGTGAAAACAGACCAATACGCTGATGAAAATTCAGAACTCTACTCAGAAAAAATTCAACTCAGAATTTAATTAAAATAAATCCTGGACAAAATCTGGGAACCACCAAGGGTTAATATGCAATTGATTCATTTATTGGCCCACTATTAGGCTTTTGGAGTGAAACACGTAAATTCTTTCATTTCTAATCTGGGAAAACAAGTTGCCAACAGCATCAACAGGATGTCACCAAGTCTAGTCCTTCCTGTTACTAAATTGTATGCCAGAAATACCCTTAAAATATACTTCAAACACGAAGGATGCTTGACCTCGCTGTGACCTTGACCCTGTTTGGATCAATTTCGAAATGTAATCAGTTCATCTGCTGGTTACAATGATAATTCCATATAAATCCTATAAACATTCAACCACTTGTTCTTGAGATATTGTGCTTATGAGAATCGTGGATGGATGCGCTGTATGATAAAGTGTATCTTAAGATATTACACAAAGCTTGTAAACTGGTCTTTTTGCACATATTAGACACATTCTGCAACAAATTCTGCAGCAGAATAACATGGTACCGTATCTGGCGGTCCTGAGAGAAGGTGGCGACTGCGGTTCCACTCGGACTGCTCTGGGTTAAACTGGTGGAGATCTGCACCACGTTGGCCTGACCAGGCTGTGAAATCATCATGGTGTTGTAGAGAGACGCAGGCAGGGCTCCCTGAGGAGACTGCAGTGTGTGCGACGATCTCTGGGACTGGAGCAAAGATTCAGAAACAGACTCAGCACACACAGATACATCAAGATACACGTGTACACCGGTGTTTATTTGATCCATAATAATACAGTTAATAAAGTTACCTGTAATCAGCTTAGACTGACTCGGTTAGTATCTCCTTCTTTGTTTTGCCCTTTTATATCTCATACTTTATATCTGATACTTCAGTAAATTATAGTGAACAATAATGTAATCAGGTTTAAAAACTTATATATGTAGTGTTTTTTCTCCCATATTTGACATATGAGGGCTGGAGCAGGAATACACAGGAACAGATTTAAGTGCTCGTTTCTGGATTTTTTTTTATTACCGAATTTAGTTGGCTATATTCCCCAAAATATAAACAAACTAGTAGCGTAATGTGAAGCACTGTGACCCTGACCAGCAGTGGTTGCTGTAAATATATCGTGCAGCATCAGGTAGTTAACAGAAAACACATACTGTACAACTCTACATATATATTTTAAAAACATAACACTAGTCTACAAATGTTGGGAAATTATCGACCTCCGAGATAACATGTGCTAATTCTTACATATTTAGATTAGATGAACAGGTGATAAAGGTGCTGGTTGGCTAAAGGTTTCAAGATAAATTATGATAAAGATTTATAATTATCTATAATTATCTACAGCAGAACAATGAAAATTCACTTTGAGACTAAAGATAACATTTCCAAGGAACAGTCGCGTGATATCTTCCCTCAGAAACCAAGATGCCTCGAAACCAAAAAGCGCCGTTTAGATACCGAATAAAGATGGAACCTTGTCATTTAATCTGATGTTAGAGCTAGTATTGTGTAATTATCTGATATTCACATTATATTTCATAAGCTTTAAAACTGTATAATTTTGAGGTCATATCTTAATAGTCTGGGAAGCTACACAGCAATGGGACAAACCCACCCACAATAAGATAAATTTATAATGATGGGTGTGGCACCATTCTCATTGCTATATCACATTTTGCAGAAAAGTTATGGAGGATAATCGCACACCCCCATATAATTTTGAATTATTTTGATGCAATTTTGACCTAAAGCTGTATCTTGGAAACTGGAGCCAATTAACACTCAGGACTTAATTTTCCTTTATTAGTGACCCAATTCTGGCAAAATGTAGCTACTTTCATTTCCGAGGCTTTCTCCTTGTAGACCAGTGCAATTATTGAGCAAAAAATGTTAGTCAATGCCAAATAAGTCGTCATTACGATTCCATATTTAACCGTCCCAAACGTCATAGGAACAAGTCCCTTAGTTTTTTTAATCGCATTTTATTGGCGACCAGCTACTATGGTGAGAGACAAGATTGGCCAATCAGAATCATGCATTTTTCCAGTTTCTGTCAAAGCCACTAGCCAGCTTTTTACATTCTGAGCTCAGGAACATCGATATCACAGCCAGTGAAAGTCTATGCTATAAGTCCCACCGAAGGAGAAGAAAAGGTGCTACAAAATAAAAAATGTCATTTCTCCCATTACAACCATGTTATTTCAATCATTTTCAGTGGAACTGTCAAAGATATTATCATTATTAATATGGGGAGATTGGATAACTGTAGATTGGATGAGTTATTTAAATGATTAAATAACTCATTTGTGCCATCTCAGCTCCTACTGTCTGGCATCCACCCAATATGCTTGAGCACATTGAGCTGATCAATATCACTGTACAGATCATGTGGTGGTTTTATTTAGTATCTTTCCTCTTCCCACAAGCATTTCTTGTAATGTCACAGTGCAGCGCCATAAGTTTTGTTAATTAATGTGACCTTTCTTTGTCCAGTGAGCTTCATACGTGACAGCCGCACGTGACTGCATGATAGTGAAAACATACCACACGTCGCAACCAGATTTCTGACAAGCTTTCTTTCTTTCTTCCCTTTTTTTTTTTTTTTGGATTTTTCACAGATTCTCTCCATACCTTGGTCGATTCCCACCCACCGGTTAGGTCTCCCCTATCCTCTGACATGGGAGAGTGAAGGCTGTCACATGCTGCCTCCGAGACACATGAAACCAGCCAAATAGGTCTTTTTATTGCGTCACAGTGTGGCTTAACAAATCAGAGAAAAGCGATATCCATTCCCTTCCGCATGTACGAGCACACACGCACCCATTTTTGGCCAGTATCACTGATACTGGATATAGATTGACAGGGGGGAGAGAGAGAGAGAGAGAGAGTGTGTGCCATCCCTCCCACAAGAAAGCATGGCTAATTTTGCTCACTTGATTCCCAGCCATGGAGTCAACAATATGGCATCGCTGGGATTCAAACTCATGATCTCCATGGGATATGGAAACCTGGCAAGCGTTCTTGGATTAAATGTATTCATAATTGGCTACATTTCAAATACAGATATGTTTTTGTGTATAACCTTAAAAAAAAAATCAATACTTTTTTTTTTTTTTTTTTTTTTTTTTAAATGGGATGTTGATTTGTATAGAGACGCATATTTTACTGCAAAAGTGCTTAGTATATATCAGCCTCTGGTACACAATATAAACCATTTAAGTATATAGATGCCAGCTGATCGTTTTAGTCTTTGGCAGTTGTAACTGCTGTAACCATATAAGAATTGTTTAACAGATTTTTGTTAGCTGGTGCTAATTTACTAATGAGCATTAGCGATAAACGCTAATTCCCTATACTATGTGTACATGCCTTGGACATGCCATGCCGCTAACTTCTACAACTAACTGAAATTTAAATGCTGTTGATTTGTGTGTACGTGCGTGTGTTGTCTCACCTGTGTGTGTGTGCCACTCTGCTCTCGGAGAATGCTCTGCTGCTGAGGCTGAGCTGGCTGGGTCTGCTGAGTGACAGAGTGCTGTGTGCCCGTATGTGTTGATGCCAGGTTGCCTTGTAAGATTCCTGCAGGCACCACCAGCCCCTGCATGGTCAGAGCCGTGCCTGGCTGCACCGAGGAACCCTGCGCTAACTGCACCGAGCCAAGGTTCAGACTACCGCCACCTTGCTGCAGGAACATCTACACACACACACACACACACACACACACACACACACACACACACACACACACACATTAATATCTTCCCACTGACAATTATCAATGCCACTAATTAGGTTTAGGTTTACTATGCTACACCCAAACCCAGTAATAAACTTAACTTCAGTAACCAAATGGTCTGTCCTTTAGCTCTTGTAAATAAAAACTGCAGATTTTGTTTAAAAAAAAAAAAAAAAAATTAATTAATTAAAGTAATTATCCTCAAGGGGACCTGCCAAATGTCCCCACAAGGTCAAAACTGTTATATATTCCTATGCTTTTGGGGATATTTGGTCCCCACAAAGATGTAAAAACATTAACCACAATACATGTTTAAATGAGTAGCGTGACGAACAGCTACAGGATTAATCACATCACCCAAAAAAGGGGAAAGATCTATCCCTTGTGCAAACTTGTATCCATCCAAGACACGCACACACACCCACATGTAGAATATGACTCCAATACAATGTTGAAAAGGCACAAAGAGGAACAGGTTGTATAAGTTTCCAACTGCAAAGTTAAACTTAGTTTCAGCTACGAGACAAAAAGGAAAAAAGCTGTTACCTGAGGATGTGGTTCTTTCAACATGCTTCAGTTATGACTAGGACCTTCACATAATGAATTGCAAAACCTTCTAGGCTTCCTGTAAGTCTACCAAAACATTCTAGGAAATAATAATAATAATAATAATAATAATAATATAGTAGTTATAATTTATATAGTACTTTTTAATTTTGTGTACTTATTAAGCCATTATTAAAAAATCAACTCTAAAAGTAGAAAATAAAATATCTATGAAGTGAAGTGACGTGTGGCCAAGTATGGTGACCCATACTAGGAATTTGTGCTCTGCATTTAACCCATCCAAGTGCGCACACACACAGTAGTGAACACACACACACACACCGTGCACACACACCCGGAGCAGTGGGCAGCCTTTTTTTGCTGCGGCGCCCGGGGAGCAGTTTGGGGGTTCGGTGCCTTGCTTAAGGGTCTCACCTCAGTCGTGGTATTGAGGGTGGGAGAGGGCGCTGGTCATTCACTCCCCCCACCTACAATCCCTGCCGGACCCGAGACTCGAACCCACAACCTTCAGGTTCACCTTCGGGTTGCAAGTCCGAGTCTCTAACCATTAGGCCACGACTGCCCCCAATGAAGGCCTGATAAGCTGCGAATGGGTAAAAAGGGCATTTTTATATCAATTCACTTCAACTCAAACGGGTTAGCAGAGGCCCTGCTCACCTGTAAGCCCTGGCCCTGCACCCTTTGCAGCTCCTCCTGAATCTGACGCAGCTCCTCCTGCTGCCTCTGGATGTTAGCCTCGATCATACGCGTGCGCTGCTCCAGCTGTTCCTTCAGGTGCTGCATGGCATCCAGCTGTGTGGAGAACTGTAGCACTGGCTGCCAAAAAAAAAAAAAAAAAAAAAAAGACGATGACATCATAAGTCACATTAGACACAACAGCGTACTAATGAGGAACAAGGAAGGGAATTATTAAGGAAATGACTAAGCTGCAGTACAGTAAGGCACACAATATGAATGATTAATTTGACTATTAGTCATAAGGCTGGAATAATCTTGAAGAATGACTTGGCTTAACAGTTATCTAGAGAGTATGAGGAAATGTTCAGGATACACAAAATTCTAAATGTCATACAGCCCAATGAGCTAATGCTTTAATACACAAAAAAAAAAAGAAAGATATTTCATGTTAATTGATTAAAGGTGTAATTAAGACTCGATAAGCACATCCTGGCATGTTCTAACTGAAGGCCTAGAAAAAGACACTCCTCTGAGAACAGATTCACAGAAACCCTTAAATGTGCAATAGTCTATTTTTTTATTCCTTACTTGTACAAGCAACCTGGAAGATATGTAGAACCTGATTAAATAAAACATAATGGCTTAAGCCATGGCATTAACAAAGGTGTATTATGTCTGTGAGAAAGCCTGTGTTCTTTCAGTCCAGAACACTTGTTTGTGTCTGGATCCACTCTACGGGCCACCTAAGATTCTGAGCTTCATAAATATGGGGGCGGGAATCATTCAAA
Source organism: Pangasianodon hypophthalmus (assembly GCF_027358585.1). Classification (NCBI taxonomy): domain Eukaryota; kingdom Metazoa; phylum Chordata; class Actinopteri; order Siluriformes; family Pangasiidae; genus Pangasianodon; species Pangasianodon hypophthalmus. Next base: position 4,692,446 of record NC_069728.1, on the reverse strand, counting down.
TGTCAAACCCACCTAACTGTTAGAGACCTAATCCTAAAAAAAAAACAAAAACGTGCACATTTAAAGCCAACTCCTAACTGAATGATGTAAGAGAAAATGACAGTTTTTTTCTAACAGCAATTCACAAAGGATTTGAGCACTAAAACCAGTCTATGAAAACTTGTGCAAAGCAGTAGTCCAAGGATTCCGGTCATTGAAACTAAAGCAAACAATCCTAAAATGGCTGATGCTGAAAATCCACAAATATTGAACAACAAGCGTTTGACATGGTATCATCTTACTTGTGAGGGAATTAGAATTGACTGGAGTTCATCAGAGATGCAGAAAAGCAATGCAACACAATACACTGCTACTCGGTCACAGGAAAAGTGCAGCTATGCAGCTCAGATGAAAAGGCAGTACAGTATATACACCAAATATCAGGGGTGGGAAAAGAAGTACTAAGAAATTATACTTAAGTGAAGGTATAGTTGTGTAAAAATCTTACTCAGTTAAAAGTGGAAGTATCCAGACAAAAATGTATTCAAATTAAAAGAGTAGAACATAAAGACTATTAGAGAGAGAGAGAGTGTGTGTGTGTGTGTGTGTGTGTGTGTGTGTGTGTGTGTGTGTGTGTGTGTGTGTGTTACCTGCACAGTAGGCTGCAGCTGCTGTGGCTGCTGAGGCTGAGACACCAGACAAGCTGCCATCGTCTGGCTCGTATTCTGAGAGCTCATCGACTGGAGAGACACAGAAACGTTTTAAACACAGATAAACAATCATTCAATATATTCAATAATTTGAATTCAATAATTTAAAGCACAAATAACCCAGGCATCATTTTTTACTTAGTTATAACACACATATAATGCAAAATGTTCCCTTTCTACAGAGATTTCTAAAATTACAATTCTACCAATTCTTTTGAGTTTGATCATTCTCTCTCACACACACACACACACACACACACACACACACACACACACACACACACACACGCACGCACACGCACGCACACACAAACATGCACACGCACCTGGCTGCTGATGGATGATCGGCGCTGAGAAGTCTTTTCAATAGTAGAGACAGATTGGCGGGGCGGCGTACTGTGCTCTGTCTGTAGCTTTGTCTGGGTGGCTGCGCACACACACACACACACTTTATATTAATAAAAGTCTATATAGTAATAAAAACTTTACACCTTATAGCAATAAACCCTGTGAGCTGGTGTTGAATTGTGTTGGGCCGTATTTACTTTCCACATAACTGCATGTACTCTGTGTGCACACAGCTGCTACACGAATAGCAATGTTCATATACAGTACATTAGCAATTTCATGCCAACAATTTGCCATATGTACACTATACGGCCAAAAGTATGTGGACACCTGACCATCACACCTATATGTACTTGATGAACATTTCATTCCAGATTCAGTCCCTGTTTGCTGTTATAATAAGCTCCACTCTTCTGGGAAGTCTTTCCACTAGATTTTGGAGCGTGGCTGTGGGGATTTGTGATCATTCAGCTACAAGAGCATTAGTGAGATCAGGAACTGATGTCTGAGGAGGTCTGGGGTTCAGTCAGTGTTCCAGTTCATCCCAAAGGTGTTCAGTGGGGTTGAGGTCAGGACTCTGTGCAGGACACTCGAGTTCTTCCACTCCAACCTTCACACACAATGTCTTCATGGAGCTCGCTTTGTGCACAGGGGCATCGTCATGCTGGAACAGGTTTGGGCCTCTTAGTTGCAGTGAAGGGAAACTGTAAAGCTATAGCACACAGAGACATTCTATACAATCGTGTGCTTCCAGGTTTGTGGGAACAGTTTGGAGAAAAATCATATATGGGTGTGATGGTCAGGTGTCCACAAACTTATGGCCATATAGTGTACTTAACGCGTGTTAAATATATTCAGTACCTGTCTATTGTTACCCAAGTTGTACATACTATTAATATATTATATTTCACATTAATGAACTCAAAATATTCTGCAAGAGCACGAGATGGGAAGAAGGGGATGCAGGAAGTGTCTTTTCATGTGGAAAGGTTCAAAACACTTGTAAAACATGGCAAATTGCTCAACTCTCATTTTGGCATATTTTTAAGTGATAACACATACAAGTGTTGTCCAGTGTGTTTTTTTTGTGGAGCTCCTATGCAAGGTGTAATTGGCAGGACTGGGAATATAATATAATCAGTTATAAACATTACAAGGAAAAGGAAAAAAAAAGATAAAAGCAAGATAATAGCATATTATTGGGGATAATATCATTATATTGCACAAGCCTAACCAGGATATTTTAACACAAATCCAGTTTGGCTCCACCAGGAGGTTAAAACCAGTGTCCATGGTGAGAGTCATGCAGCAGTTATGCTGATACGTACAGGTGGGGTCGGAAACGGCGGTGTGTGAGGAGGACTTCCGTGAGCTCCGGGAGGAGGCTGAGGGCGTGCGACTCTGATCAAAGCGCTCCAGTGCCTCCTTCAGGCTGGAGGTGTTCAACTGAGACTCAGAGCCCGAGTCTTGAGACTGAGCGACAAAGGGAGAGAAAAGTACAATTACACAGATGTACGAGAGGAAGAAAAAGAAAAGATTAGGTGATTATTTTTACATTCTACAAACACACCTTGTCTGCAGAGATCTCAGGAGGTGACTCCTCGATGCCCAGCTCTCTGCGCTGCTCAGCCCTAACCTCAGCATAGCTATAGCAAGACCAAACACACACCAGTCACATCCCGACCCTGAACACTGGATATCTGTGTATGTGTGGAAAAAGCCTCACCTGACAACAGTGTGTGTGCAGACAATGAACTCAGGCCGCGAGTTCCACTGGTGGTAGGTGATGTAGTAGTGAGTCTGCAGCCAAATCCACTGCTGGCCTTTGGTCAAGAACCGATAATAGCACGACTTCCCTTTCCCATACTGCATCACTGCACACACGCACATATGCACATTATCACACAGGGGAACATTACACTATCCATAAAAGCTGAATAGTAAGGAGAACAAAGGATTTAAACTTCTCCTATATAGTACTACAAAGCTTGATAGCACCAAAAAAAAAAAAAAAAGACACACTTCCTTTAGATATGTATGGGTTTGAACACTATAAACCCACACAGACTCTCTCTCTCACACACACACATACACACACACACACACACACACAGAGGTAAGACTGGTCTAACTCACGGTGTTCATGGCACTTGGCAAGGGTCTCCAAGTCATCTACGTGATAGTAATCATACCCCGATGTGCCCAAAACTTCGAAAGGCAGGTAACCTATGATAGGGGGCGCCCTAAAGAGTACAACACAACACATTCATATTTACATACCTCACCGACATGGAGCTCACCTTTACACAGATAAGAAAATAAGAAAATGTAAAAATTGTGGTCATAATCTGCAACTTTCAGATTTGCTCCTAGTTTACTTCCCAAAAACTGTGCAATAATCTCCACAGGCAAAGGGCTTGGCAAAATGTGTAATTTTCATAAACATTTTCCACAGAGATTACAATGTGCTTTTAGTGTGACTTTTCATGGCTTTTTGATAGTGGAACTGTAATGCAGGCTGTTATTCTGAACAATAATTTCGCAATTCAGAACGTGTACACAACTTTATGGGACAAACTGAGATGTAAGATTGGAATGGCAAATAATTTATGCATTTCAGACACAGAGAGAGAGACACAGAGAGAGCAAGAGCAACACACAGAGACGAACACATAGAGACACACACAGACAGAGAGAGAAAGAGAGAAAGAGACACAGAGAAACACACAGACAGAGAGCGACAGACAGAGAGAGAGACACACACAGACAGAGAGAGACTGACAGAGAGACAGAGAGACAGACACACACCTGTGGTCCAGGAAAAGGAATTTCCACTCTAAGCTGTGTCTGGAAGTGAACTCCTCATTGGGTTCCTCCACAGTGCACATCTCCTGTAGAGAAGAGGTTATGAAGACATAACAATACTGCTTATTTCTTAATGATTTCCCTGTGCTAGGATATATGTTTAAATGACTAGTGTGCAAAAAAAAAATATTTCCCTTGTGCAAACCTGTATCTATAAACACACACACACGTGACATTCTATATTCTTTAACATTCTTTTCCTAGCAACTTTTTTAAAGTTGAGATGTAGTAAAATGTAAAATGTAGTAAAATAGGTGAATGTCAAGGGAAATTTATCAACCCTACCTTGATAAACTGAGGCTTGGCTAACCTCACAGTGGCAATGAAACACACGCGGTCTTCAAACGAGGGCCTGAGCGAGCGCTGGATCACACCTTCAAAGCCGTTCCGTGTCGAGTTAGGCACTGCAGGAGCACAAAATAATAAAAAGAAGTGGTGAACATACGAAGGATACAAAACTGAAAAAAAAAAAAGAATATGAAATGGATATGAATTCAGGGTGCACTTGTGTATACCGAGTCACTAGGTGGCAGCACTAAACACAAAATTAACTACAGTGATGATGAAATAAATATCAGAGAACTATCCACTACACTTGTGAACCCATCAGTGATGACAGTCTGCTGTGCTTGATGCAAGAGCCAAAGGCAAGTTATACATCTTACACCCAGTGATGTGTTTCTGATAAATTCTCTGCTACAGAGGTGTTGTATTCATATTATACACCACTGCAAACTGAGTATGGAATCACATATGCCTGAGCAGACTTCTTGATCCTATTTCAAGCAAACGTTTCACTGCCTTTCCCATGACCGAGCCACTCTGTTGAGCAGTAGGCATAAAAAAGGCTAAACAAAGCTGCGTGAGAACAGTGACTCATCACTACGCAGCTCTCACACTTACCAGTGTTGAGAGACTTGAAGTTTCCGATAAACTTTACATACTCGTAGACGGGAGGCTCTTTGGGGTCGATGGTGCCCCGGAGCATGTGGCAGCAGAACTCTAACTGGTTTTTTGCTATAGAGAACAGGAGAAAAAAAACAAGACAGATTAAAGTTATCGTCAATTTGCAATTCAGTCAATTCAAATATATATTACAGCAAATATACACTGAGCTCAAAGATTATTAGATCTACTGAACTCTTACTGTATCTCCTCATAACCAACCATAGAGCTGCACCTTGCAGGTATACACTTAATAACTCTAGCTGTCCTATACCCTGTTCATCAAAGCCATAGTCAGGAAATATACTTATAAAGTAACACATATGATAAAATGACCAAGAAGTGATCAAATTTACATGATTAAGTGTCTACCAAGTCTATGTGGCCTGGGAAAACACTTCACATGGAGAAATTTTAACTAGCTATTAACTAGCTATCTTTATATATACACTTCTGAAATCTTCCATTTTGCCTGAATTTAAATATCCGTTCTCTTTTGCACGTGTCTCAACCACAAGCTAAGCTCTTCCATGTTAAAATCTGTTTACCGGCAAAAGTCAAAAAGGAGAAAATTAAAAAATTTCTTTCCAATTCCACAGAAAGGCGTCTGCGTACCTCTACATTTACACCCTAATCTTATGGAAAAACAACATCACTGTCACATTTTAAAGAATTATAAGTATTAAAGTATTAACGTATCTAAGCCTCTGTCTTATCACCTGATGTAAGTCACCTGACACGAGCCTCATCGTCATGTCTTCATCACTTGACTGATCACTATTCACTCAAAGATTGAAGAGGAAATGATTGCTGATTAATTCTGTCAGCTCTGTTGGCTAAATTTCTTGTTATTGATGTCTTTTATAAGGCAAATTTAAACATTTTAAACCACAGTGTGTGTAAGTGCTTTTCTTACTAATATGATGTATTGATGATGACGTGACAGTGTAGGAGCATGATCAGACATTTTGATGGTGTCTGATTGTAATCTGAATTGATTAAGTTTATGTCCATTTTGTTATGGCGTGTATCTATCCGCCTGATCTATACCTGATCAAGTCATGAGAAAATCACACACAGCTAGCAGGTTTTAAGCACACTGACTGGTTTTTGTTAAACTGGCTCATTACCGGACATGATCTTAGCAGGCGGAAATTCAGGCAGGTATAGAAAGTAGCCTAAATAAACTCATTTCCATATTGTTTTGGTAAAATATATTTGCTTTCTTAAAGTGGAGACATCAAAGTATATTATTTACAGATAAACCAAGACTGTATATACCAAGTAAAAGAGCAGAAAAAATATAAAAATGGTCAAACAAAAATGGAAAATGGGATAAAAACATGTACAAAGGTTTGATGATAAAAATTTGACACCCAAGGAGAGAGTTTCCTTATAATGCTCTGTCAGGTAGCCATTCTTATCTTTTAAAAATGACTTGTGGTTTGTGGGGTTTGGTGATTGAATTGCTCAGTCCAAATAAATAAATAAATAAATAAATCCTTGGAAAACTCCGTAGATTATTCATTAGTATGTTTCATGTCATTGTGCTGCTGTCAGCAAAAACACTGAGGCATCTGGATGGATCTGCGCAATTAAGAGATTTATATACATGGAGAGATTTGTATACATGGAGAGATTTGTATACAGATATCCAGTCATTATGTGCATTACCAATAAGCAGAGCCTACATTCCACCACTTGCATAGATAAGATGATAAAGCTTTGTTTTGATGGTTACAGGTTCATTTTTGTCTCATCTCTCCACAAGACTCCTGAAATTTACAGACTTTTATATACTTTCGGCAAACTGCTGTTGCACTCTTTGCCGTTAGGATAGTCTATCCTTTGCTTAATGGTGGTTTTTGAAGCATCTACTTCCTGTAGAACACCAGATTTTCTTAATGACTGCAGGTATTGTTCAGTCATTTCATTTAGGTGTTCTGTGGTCTGTCAGACTGTTTACTAGTCTGTTCAACAGCGTGTTCTTGCTTCATAACTTTTCATTCATTGTTATATTTCAGACTCACAACGAACTTTTTTTTTGTCCTTAACATTTTCCACGTGTCAAGTTCACAAATAGCTCTTAGACCATTTCTGATAGCTTCCTAAGTGTTAATCAAGTAATCATTTGTTCTCTTTATAATAAAAGATCTGTGTATAAATGAGTAGTAACGTTGAGTGCTGAGAGAAAACTGTGCGCATATATGCCAGTGTCTTACTCTTTAAGTGGTCTGGTGTGAGGCTCTCTCCTTCGAGTATGTGTGTTGAGAGGGCTTTGTACACTTCAGAGTGCTCTCCCAGTGGAAGAAAATTCAACAGGTTCTGGTCCACCAGGTCAGACTGAAACACACAAGCAGATGTTACTTTGTCTCTATTTCTCTTTCACGTAACGCTAATTCACACAAAAGTGTTTTTAAAGTAATTTTAGTCATCCTTCTTGCCCGTCTCACATAACATACAGGCTTACATTTTTTTTTTATTTTTAACTGATGTTTCAGTCCATACAATGGCACATGACTCAACTCTGTTACAAGACCCCAACTGTCCTGTTTTTTTTTTGTTTTTTTTTTTAATGAAACATAATCTCTACAGAGATCCATTCAAATAACACACTTTCTATACTTTGTGATGTTATGACTGAGCAGCCTGTAGATGAAGAGCAAGGTGTAGTGCAATAAGGGGATCGCTAGCATTTAAACACAAATGTGTGGTAGCCTGGGAAAACCCTTCACATGGTGATATTTTTGTTATATAGGCCTATACGTCTGAAAACTACAGTGTTTTCCAGAACTGAAATATGTTTCACTTTTGCATGTATCTCAACCAGCTGTAATGAGTGTAAACAGGAGCATTTTGACAGCCGGCATCTGATTACAAACTGAATTAATTAGGCGTACAGTTGAGTGACAAGTTTACACTGCAAAATGTTAATAATTACTGTGTAAACTTTTCAACAGGATTAGTGTAAATTGTTATTATTTTGTTTAAAAATCTTTCTGCCATTTAGTACTGCCCATCCGAAACTACATAAGATATTTACTTTTCCCAGAAGACAAAATAACAATTTACACCGATCATCCTGTTCAAATTTTACACCCCCCGGCTCTTAATGTATCATGTAGCCTTCTTGAGAATCAGTGAATGTTTGCTAATAGTTGTGTACGAGTCCCTCAGCTGTCCTCAGTGTGAAAAGATGGCTCTCAAAATCATAGAGCCACTGTTGGAAAGGGGTCAAATATGCAAAGATGCTGGAAATCAAAATAATGTGCAGGACCTGGAGGATTTTTCTTAAGAAACGTGGTCAGTTTAACTGCTCAGGACAAACAAGGGACTCGAACAACTATCACAAAACATCCAGGTAACACACAGTATTAAGAATCATGTGTATGTAAACTTTCGAACTGGTTCATTTGTGTAAATTCAGTTATTATTGTGTCTTGTGGACTATCTGTAAATATCTGCTTAGTGAAATAGCTTATTCAGGGCAGTACTAAATAAAAAACGAAATGCCATTTTTGTGATCCCTCTTATTTTTTTGTAATTTATTAATATTTTGCAGATTCTGCAAGGTGTATGTAAACTTATGACCTCAACTGTATGTCCATTGGATCAAACTTGATCAAAGCATGACATTCACTGTGTGAGGAAATCAAACTTAGCCAGCAAGGATTTAAGGCCAGTTTATACTTGACATATACTTGACATAACCTTATGTGCGTGTGTACAAGCGGCAGCTAAGCGAGCAGCATCGTTCACACACTCGCTTGCGTATCTTATTGCACATCTGGAAGATTAAAAGCAGCATCCATTAGATGGCACATCAGAAACAAAACATCCCTGTCCATCTGGATTCCAAGGCAAAGTGTAATGTTTAGCGATTTCATGCAGAGACATTAAACACATTCACGAGCTCTGTTTCTCTTTAAAACTTTCTGCCGTCATCGTGATTGTTGTCATGAGCTGCATCTCAAATCAAAATTCCTCATCCTACATTCAGTTTGTTGTGTTTAAAGGCTACATGGGAGGTTTTAAAAATTCAAACACTAATTGTTATAGGAAACCCGGTTAGTGCTGGTACGCAATAACAGTGTAGAACTGTACACAAGTATGTGATTCAAGACACATTGTTAGTTTGTTTATTCAGTTGCGGACGCAGTGTCACATGGTGCTATATTGACTCCTCTATTTACCACATGGACACGTCGCATAAATTTCTGAGGAAGTGCACAAGCGACGCTCCAAAAGACAGCAGGATGTATGCAGCAGCCATACTTGTGTACACGTAGTTAAAAGTATAACTGAGACCTTAGACATCTTTAGGCAGACTGATTGTTTTTACCACAGGTTCCATACCTGAAACGATCTTAGCAGGAAGACTGCCTAGGCCAAATTATAGGCAAATAAAAACATTACCATGTTGTTTTTGTAAAACATATTTATGGTTTAAATAAAGTTCAAAGTGTCAAATTATATTATTGGCAGAATGTTTTTTGTCCTTTCAACATTTTTTTTTTTTTTTTTTTGTTCTTTTTCGGCTCTTTGACACAACTGATGGGATTTCCCAGACTGCCACATAAATCTGCAGTTTGTTCACCGTCCTACTGCTGCATGTTATGTTTTTAAGTACACTCTGTTATAAGAACAGCTGGTCCAACTTCAACTGTCCTCACCTCCATTGTTCACTGACAATGATATACGTGTTGGGGTCAGTGCTCTGTTGACGTGATGTCATGTCCAACATAAATTCTAGGTCACACAGAAGATACTTACTGGTAAATGCTCTAGTAAAGAGGTGACACTTTCAGACACGTAGATTATGTTGCCGTCTGTCATAATGGCTAGAAAGAAGCCATCTAGGGCCTGAGAACAAACAGCAAAGTACAAAGTAATAATAATAATAAGAAGAAGAACTTATGCAGTACATTTCTTATAATAAGAACCTGTTCAGGTAGGAAGATTTGAACAGTGTAAGTGTGTCCTCTCACCTCTAACATCAGCTGTGTAAACTCCTCGTTGCTGAGGAACGGAGGCTTCCAGTCCTGACGAATCTCACTGGACTCCGACTGTGCTGCAATTTCTAAAAAGAGAAGACACTATTACTTATTTTATAGCATGTATAGGTTACTCATTAATATTGTTTTGCACAGTTATCATTCCCATAAATAACTCAGACTTGGTCAAATGCATATGCTAAGGGCTGCCTGGAGTGCAGATAACATCACAGAGGTTCTCAAACGTTTTGTAATCAGGAACATTGTTCAATGCATTTAAAAAAATAAAAAAAATAAATAAATAAAAAAAACCCTTTATAATTATAGCACAAGTCATGAAATCATTATATTTATTCATTGGTACCATTGCAACTTCTTATTCCTGAACTTAGTTTAACATACTTTATCTACAGACGGCAAACCAGTTCCGACATGTAAAACAGAGATTTCAAATATTTTGTATCATATTAACAGCATTTCTCCTAGTTTTATTAAAGCTGCAGCTCGATTTGTTAAGTTTTACATAAAAAATAAACTACTTTCTACATAACAGTGTGAATTGCTAATTTTAAATCTGTTTAATTAAGATTGCCAACAATATCCATAACCACTTTATTAAATAGTAAGGGATAGTGACCTCCACAGTCATCACGTCATTAAAATATAAAAAAAAAATAAAAATAAAAAAATTTAAACGGGACAGGTCTGGGGGTCCTGGATCCTAATTTAGAGAGAACTGAATGGCGACTCTACTGACATTGAATTAACACAAAAATCTGACTTGACTCAAGCACTAAAATATGAGTAATGTGGTTTTGATGGATGACAATAGGCTACTGTGCATGCATACTAAGCAGGTGGAGCTTTTAAAAGTGAGTGACTGGGTAAAAGAGTGAGTGAAGGGGACCTTTGTGCTTGCGCAGGAAGTCAATGCTTTTCTGCAGAATGGTGGATTTGTCCATCTTGCGGGTGTTGCCAGGCAGCATGGTGCCCAGCTCCTTGATGAGCACATTGAACTGGTCTCGCCTCTTCTTTTCCGACTTGTTCCTGGAAACTCTGTATGAGTGGGCGCATGGCAAGCACACTCATGAAATCGGACTCCACCACTCGCACACAATCAGTGATTCATTGCGGCAATGCAGAAGTAGCACAGAAAACTACCTCTAATTTAGCAAATACAGTGAACTAAACCAAAGCTGGTACAGAAATGTGTTCCACAAGTTTCTCTTCCTTGTCTAAAAGCCATACTAATCATGCTGAAAACAAAAAAAAATGCAATCTATACATCCTTGAAAGTATCTCCTAAAGGTCACTGCACCCTTCAACATTCCTGCATTTGTTTCTCACCGTTTTGCTTTGTCCTTCTCATCTTCTTCCATCAGTCCATCAAAGATACTGCTGTCATCCCTGAAAACAAACAGAAAAAAAAACCACACATCATTGATGAGGAATGAGGGGTGGGAGAGGAGTTGGCTGGCAGGTTGGTATTAAGGTTGGTTAATAATTCTTCCTACTTGCACATGCATGGTGATGGAGTAAAAATCAGTAGTCACTGCCTTCTCCTAATCTTTCATCAAAGTGCAACGATTTTCTCTTGTAATGATTGACAGTGAAGAATCATCCACAATATGTATGACCAGAGACATGAAGTAATAACCTCTAAAACAAAAATAGGTCTGTTTTAAATTGTCTTGCTTCTGTTCCACCACACAGTTTCCTCCTCAACTTGAGAACATGCATTTATTATTGAAACCTTCATTCTAACAATACCATGTTAGCTTTGAAAGAGAGCAAAAAAATGCCTCCTGAATTTCAAGCCTGTTCTAGGCATACAGTAACATCAGCTAAAAATAATTTCAGCAACTATAGTAATGGTTTTAGATCAGCAGTGGGAGTCAAACGCAGCAAAACTGTAGCTGAAGTCAAGCCACAGAGGAGTGCTGTGAATTTCTGCCTATATTTAGCAGCAGTTGGTATGTTCTCTGACTCAGCTGGTAAAACAGCAGGGGAAAAAAAAAAAAAAAAAAAAAGAGCACATCTCCGACAGCGGTGGCTCGTCCATAGGGGCAAGTGGGGAAGAGTCCCACCATATACATCAGGCACTTAACAAGTTTTAATCCTAAATTTCTCTTCTACAACGCCATACATTTTAAATTCCATTGAAATTCTAATGACCTCTTTTGCATTAATTTGCTCATCGTGCAGTCGCAGGAAAGCATACAAGCGCGCACCATTTATAGCTCGATTGAGTTATTATTGCATCTATTGGTCAATAATGGGAACTGCAACAAGAGCTAATAAACACCCACTGGGGCAAGAAATATGCTGCCCCATGCTCAGGGGAGGTGCAGTGCACAGGACAGCTAATGAGGTTGCCAGATTGGGTTAGTCTAAAAACACTTTACGGCCGTCAAGATCTTGTTTTATACCAAACAATCTCAAAAAAATAAAATAATAAAAAAAAAAAATCTAATAAATTTCTTCAAACAAAGTGTAACTACATACAGTATGCCTAAATGTGTCTTCTTTTTCCAATGGCCAGATTTTTCAGGCAAGTTTCAGGTCTTTTCCATGGATTTTGAGATGTAGTTGAGCTAAAACCTGGCAACCCTGGTTAATGATATCTTCTGTGTGTGCCTCGCTGGCAACAGGAAACACATCTGCTGTATCGAACAAAGTTAAACAATGGTACATTGACCCTTTGAAAACGAGCTGCTAGGCAATATGTTGTCAACTCTTAACTGCCTATTATGGGGTTACTCTAAGAATTCACTAGATAGAAGCCTATAGTATAAATCAAATGTGTGATAGCCTTTTGACCTTATTTTGCTCGAGACTATGTCTTTATTAACGTTCTACTGTCCCACCAAGATCTATAGACATGAGCCTCTGCTGGACTCAGGACACATGAGCTCAGTTTAAGCTCACAATGAGAGCACAGTGATCATAATGGTTTGTGACTAGACATGCGCAATGGATTTTTGTTTCTTAATATAAAATGTGTGCCGCACCTACCATGCCAACATTCTCCAGGATCAGTGCAGTGTATTTCTAATGTTGAAGCCACCATTTTATCCTAGTCATTTTAGGCAGGTGTGACTTCAGAATGAGAACACAGGCTTTCCTCCAGCAGGGCCAGTTTCTCTGAACGTTACAGGCTAATCTCTGTGCTGCACCACTTTATTCCTAAATAGCTCTGGAAAAGATGAGTATTAAGCTGAGCATGAGTCAGTGTGTATGTGGATGCAGGCTTCACTGAGTGTGCACTTTTATAGAAACAAGGTAGAGATTGTCCAAGTGTTTTTGCGTCAAAGCACTCACCCCCTCTTAAATGAGTGGGCAGGAAAATGGCGATTTTAACGTTGCCATACAGATCTTAATGGAGTGAGGTTCTCCACTACTGACTTTCATAAGCATTTTTTCCTTATAACCCCTTCAAGTCACAGCTAAATACTCAGGAGTTCTTAAAAAAGCATAATATTACGCAACATCTATGAACTATTCGGTAACTATTATGAATTTCTCTGTAACTACAGTGAAACTAAAAAGAAAATATACGAAGTCACAAGAGTGGAGAATGTTAATCACTGATGCATCCTAGGAGACTAGAAACAAAATTTTAGAATGCTGAAGCCAGTTTCTCCCAAAATTACACCCTACACAGAGAGTAAAATGTGAATTTGAAGTGTGTTTGTGTGTACTGCCATTACTAGTCTTTGTTCATGAAGAAAAACATTCATCAGTCTGAAATGATTGATGACTTACAGTATTATCAGCATGAGAAAGCTGATAAGCAGAAGAAAAAAAAACTCACTTTATTCAAAAAACCTCAGTGTGTTGTTTTGCATTAGTAGATGCAAATCATTACTGCAAATTAGACGCCTTGTGCTTGCTTTCAAATGGGTATGTGAACGAGTGCCAACATTAACAGGGTTTACAGCAGATCTCTAATGAGATGGTATTAGAAGTATTTAGAAGTGCATTGTGTGTGCATTCACAGTAAAGAGCTTTACTGACACAAGACCTCCACTATTGCTTGACGTAAACATTCATACAGGAACAATTTTGTACAGAAAAAGTTTAAATGACGTTTGGGTCGTGTCTCCACTCAACAATAAAACTAAACTTTCCAGTGTATCAAGATGATCGAGGCGAAAACAAAGATGAGACTTTGTTTTAAAGATGTTCCTGCTCCAGGACGTAAATGTGCTCCAATGTTTATAAAGCTGGTTTAAATCCTCACTTAAATGAAACTTTAATTTAGTGCATCTTTAATTAAAATTTAAGAGGAGGAAGGGGGGGACTAACTAAAGAGTGCCCTGTGCTCATCTAAAGACCACAATATGTTCATACAGAACATCCTTTCAACACTCTCATTACTGTTTACCTTTACTCTTCTACACCGGTACATGATTTATGTAATACATTATAATCCCTCTATCTGCAGTCATCCAGAAGAGGATGGGTTCCCTTTTGCATCAGGTTTCTTCTTCGGGTCGTCTCAGGGAGATTTTCCTCACTACAATCCTCTGGCTTGCTCATTAGGAAACTCGACCGACATCTGGATTACCGTACAGCTGCTTTGTGACAATAATCCATTGTTAAAAGCGCTATACAAATGAAACTGATCCGAGTTTGCATGAATGTCATCCAAGCCACAGAACACTCAAAGTAGAAGACACAGAATACAAAAGTTTTCACCCCCTATTGAAGATAGCAGTGATCATGTGCTGAAGTTTTAAAAAAAAAAAAAAAAATCAATGAGCGTTAGATGTATGAATGATGAATGTTGCATGCCATTTTAAATGACTGTAAAAACATTTACAAAAGATCAGCCTTACAGAGACTGGAGTCAGCGGGACAATCACACCCATACTGCTTTGCTGCTGTTGCCAATTCACTTGACTGGGTTTGTGTTGGCTTGCTTTCTTTATTATTTTTTTTCATATTCTTTAATTAATTCCAATAAAATAAATCCACTGGGTTTAATAAAATGTTCTCAGTGGTGCTCTTAGTCCCTGACCTAGTGAACTAGCATGAAGATCTGTTTTTGTGATAGAGACTCCAAAGCATTTCTAAAAGTCGCTCTGGATAAAGGCGTCTGCTAAATGCTATAAACGTAATAAAAATAATCTATTTAAACTCAACAGTATATTCCAGATATAGTGCAGTAATCAAGTCGTGGCTTACATTAGTTAGTCTACTTATGCATAAATTTACACACGCTCAGGAGCATGAGTAGGATACGGACTTTTGTTTGGGTTTTTATTCCTAATTACAGGATTTTTAATGAATACCAATTTCTTGTGTAAATGCTTTTATGAATGATTTACAAATTAATTCCTTCATATTCAGTTTGATAAACGAGGCCCATTAATTATGTGATCAAATACAAAGTTATATATAAACATTTATTAACACATAATGTGTAGTGCTTTTCTTACAGTGTCATGATATGATATTTCCTTTTTTTTTTTTTTTTTTTTTTTTTTTTTTTTTTTAAAATAGGTCCATGTCAAAATCTTGATCACACTTGAGGAAGTGTGTGTTGTTTTCTGTGTACTAACTTGCTGGTAAACAACTCAACGGACTGTCGATGATAAATGCATTACAGACTATAGCGATTATTCCAACATCTCTGTTACTCACTACTCCTGCACTGAAGGCTAAGGATGGCTAATCATTAACCCTGATGATGTTTGTACGATGTGAAAGTGAGAGAGGACTAGAGAGACAATAGCAGCACGCCCTCGCCCTCCCAATACAACAGGACGCTGCTGTCCAAAGCATGATAATACACTGCGACAACACTGAGGAGTCACTGAGTCTCAGCTACAAACTCCAGTGGCTGGATGAGAAATGAGCATCATAATGGACCGTAATGGTGATTATATAAGCACCCTGGTTACCAAATGTCATTACTGACATCAAGCAATAACAACACACTGTACTCATGAAATCACAACAAATCATGTGTGCTAATGGCCAATTTCTTTTGAAAAAAGGGCTAACTGGTCATGTTTAAAAAATAATAATAATAATGATTATCTTAGGCTTTAGCTATAAAAGCAGTATAAGTACTGTGCAAAAGTCTTAGGCACCCTACTGTATTTTAGTACAAACTTTGCTATAGATTTGCATTTTATGACTCCTACATTATTGATTCAGTACAAAAACATTTTAGATTCCAAACATTAGTTTTGCAGATTACATAAGAGAAACTTTTCAGTCAAAAAAAAAAAAAAAAAACATAATGAAGGCTGCTGGGTTTTGCTGCAAAAATAACACTTACAGCTCATTTACTTATAAAACTGCACACCTTGTACCAGAGACTACTATTTTTTTTTTTTTTAAAGTGAAGGATCGTCAAACCAAATATTGACTTTGTTTCATTTATTACTGTTTACCTGCTCTTTATAGTTTTTTTTATGAGGAAACATTTGATTTCATTACTTTTGAAGGCATCTTCGCTCTACAGCATTTCTTTGCACAGTACTGTATGTATACACCGACAATCAATGGCGCCACGTGTAACATTACTGCCAAATACACCGCACGCTTTCTGTTCCTGCTGATCTGCTGCTAAGGAACATCTGACCAGTCCTGTTCCTCACTTCTGAAGGTCACCCCATGCTCAAACAAAAAAACTAAACTATGCACAACCCGTTATAAAAACACAGAACACACTAGTCAACTAGTAGCTGCTGAAAACAACCTGCATGTATCTTGTGTATCAGGA
Source organism: Pangasianodon hypophthalmus (assembly GCF_027358585.1). Taxonomy (NCBI): domain Eukaryota; kingdom Metazoa; phylum Chordata; class Actinopteri; order Siluriformes; family Pangasiidae; genus Pangasianodon; species Pangasianodon hypophthalmus. Next base: position 4,675,866 of record NC_069728.1, on the reverse strand, counting down.
TAGCGTATATGAGGAATAATGTTAATGAAGGGAATATTCGCTGTTAATATGATTTGCATTTGGGTGTCTAAAGGTAACAGAGAGGAACGGAAATGATAAGATCCTGGTCAAGCAAACAGACCAACTTTACATCTGTTTATATTTACATTGTGCTATCAGAAAAAATAAGCAGGAGGAAGAGAGCTTTCTTCCTGGGAATGTAGTGCTGCGCCAGAAACTATGGCCTACTCGCTATATGCAAGGAATATCGCACGAGAAAGAGTGCTGTTATACTGAAGATCAACAGCATGATTGTGAGTGTGATACTGCATTTATACAACAGTTCTATAAACAAGAAATTCATAGAGGTAGCTGACATTTCAGACACAATACAGCCGAATATTTTTGTTTATTTTTGCTCTCAACTAAAATAGTTCCCATAGAAGCCACAGCTGGATAGAGCGTTGTGTGTTGCCATGCCAACACACAGACAGACTGACAGCCCGTAATAAGTGCAGTAACGGTTTCACTGTAACGAAATATTCCTAGAATTGGAATTTTATGTAGTGAACATAGACAAGCAGAGTGATACACACAGTGAAACAGAGTGAACTATGTACTAAATATTGGCACTCTTGGAATTCTGTTGTATACGCTCACTGTCCATTTTATAAGGAACACCTGTACACCTGCTCATTTATGCAGTTATCTAATCAGCCAATCATGTGGCAGCAGCACAATGCAAAAAATCATGCAGATGCAGGTCAAGAGCTTCAGTTAATGTTCACATCAAACATCTTAATGAGGAAAAAGTGTGATCTCAGTGACTTTAACTGTGGCATGGTTGTTGGTGCCAGAGGGGCTGGTTTGAGTATTTCAGAAACTGATGATCTCCTGGGAATTTCACACACAACAGTCTCTAGAGTTTACACAGAATGGTGTGAAAAACAAAAAACATCCAAAAAACATCCACAATTTTTTGCATTGTGCTGCTGCCACGTGATTGGCTGATTAGATAACTGCATGAATGTGCAGGTGTACAGGTGTTCCTAATAAAGTGGATGGTGAGTGTATAGTGCACTATTTTTCAAAGTCTGCTATTTTTATGAGGTCTCCAAAAGCATATGGAGAATAACGAGTGAACTCTTAATCTCATAATCCACCGCAATGCGTGACTATATCACTAAACACGGCCAAGCCCTTTAGCAAACATGTGAGGGTATCTCGTGGCCTTGGAGTTGGAAATCTGAGGCCAAGACAACTACCTTCTCCTGCTCTCCCCTTTTGGACATGAGAACAAGAAAAGTTAAGAGAAACCCCACTTACACAAAATGAAAGCACCCCTTTAAGCTTGTGTCTTCTACAATAAAACCCTGCAGGAAAAGGATCAGCTCTGGAATTTCCACACACACACACACACACACACACACACACACACACACACACACACACACACACACACACACACACAGAGACCAGGCTTGACCAGGCAGAGAGAGTCCCAGCCTGCAGAGCCTCCCTACAACAGTTTCCATGGTAACTGAGCGAAGGCTCACATTAAAGAGAAGGACAGCTGTTAGGAGTCGGAGGCGCGAAGGAGGTTACTGTGCCATTTCTGCTCACGTGCCAAGTTTTCTGGGAACAAAGCAAGGTGGTGATGCACGGTGTAGCGAAGAACAATGACCAGAGGACTATATTTAACTTGAATGCACTGTTTTTCATAACCCTCTCTTTTCCTGCTCAACTTATTTTTCTGTATGGAAACGGACTGTTGAGAAGTGAAAGACTCACCGGTCTATGCTGGAGGTCATTTTGAAATGTGATCAGGGCTGCAGTGGGACACAGAGGAGCTTTAAGCGTGAGGTAGACATTTGTACATGAACCTGGACCAGAGAAAAACACACAAAAGCCAGAAGAGAAATTGCGTGACAGTTAATCTGATAGCGATGCATGATATCAGAAAAATGACTTTATGGCCCGTTCAGACCTCATATTAACATCTATCTCGGGTGAACTGATTACACAGTGTGTGCAGAGTGTTGGTGTGCTGGTGTGAAGAATAAGGTCAAATGTGTTTTGGAGACTCTTTGTGGTCCTAAAACTCAAACCATTTGCAGAGGCAAGATCAAATGTTGTAATGTGAATGGTAATACACTCACCAAGCACTTTATTAGGAACATCTTCATTATCATTTATATAATATATAATCATTCAATCATGTGGCAGCAGAGCAATGCATAAAATCATGCAGATACGGGCCAGCAGCTTTAGGTAATGTTCACATCAACCACCCGAATGGGGAAACTATGTGATCTCAGTGATTTTGACTGTGCCATGATTGCTGGTGCAAGACAGGCTGGTTAGAGTATTTCTATAACTGCTGATCTCCTGGGATTTTCGCACACAACAGTCTCTAGAGTTTACTCAGAATGGTGCAATAAAGAAAAAACATCCAGTGAGCAGCAGTTCTGCAGACACAAACGCCTTGTTGATGAGAGAGGTCAGTGGAGAATGGACAGAGTGGTTTAAGCTGACAGAAAAGCTACAGTAAGTCAGATAATCACTCTGTGCCGTTGTTGTGAGCAGAAAAGCATCTCAGAATGTACAACACATCGAACCTTGAGGTGGATGGGCTACAACAGCAGAAGACCACGTTGGGTTCCACTTCTGTCAGCCAAGAGCAGAAAGCTGAGGCTGCAGTGTGCACAGGCTCACCAAAACTGGACAGTAGAAGACTGGAAAAACATAGCCTGGTCTGATGAATCTCGATTTCTGCTGAGGCACACAGATGATAGGGTCAGAATTTGGCACCAACAGCATGAATCCATGGACCCAACCTGCCTTGTGTCAACAGTCCAGGCTGGTGGAGGTAGCCCTTCATGGCCACAGTTTACCCATCTTCTAATGGCTGCTTCCAGCATTATCATGCACCATGTCACAAAGCAAAAGTCGTCTCAACCTGGTTTCATGAACATGACAATGAGGTCAGTGTTCTTCAGTGGTCTTCCCAGAATCCAATAGAACACCTTTGGGATGTGGTAGAACAGGATATTCACAGCATGAAAGTACACCTGAAAAATCTGCAGGAATTGTGTGATGCAATCATGTCAACATGGACCAGAATCTCAAAGCAATGTTTCCAACATCTTGTGGAATCCATGCCATGAAGAATTGAGGCTGTTTTGAGAGTAAAGGGAGGCCCTACCCAGTATTAGTATAGTGTTCCTAATAAAGTGCTTTGTGAGTGTATGTCATGATGCATTCTAGACAACCAGATTACTAAATGATTACTGTTAATCAATCATCCAAGTAACAACTTCAGGAAAATATCTAATAAAGAAAACTGCACAAATAATACTGTATCTGTTACAAAGAGACATTCAGATTGACAGAATGGACGTTAGTAATTACAGTTTGTGTGAACCACAAAAGATGAGAAATGTGACACTGTCTTGAGAAAACACAGCTGTCATTTTATCTTCAACTTTGATGTCTCAGATTAATTTTTATTTATCTATCCACAGTAATCTGCGATCTTCAACCCATTTTCACGCAACAACAATTTGGGCTAAATCCCAAAAGGCTTCATAATGACTATATATACATGTAAGAAAAAGTATAACATAATGATGTTTTCAAATATATAATCATAATATATATTCAAAATAAGGGTTGATTTATACTTTTGCATGCGTGCCTCTGCATGCATGTCTGGGCGTAATGCGCACACAGGGTGAAGTATTCATACTTGCACATAACGTGAGTGTCCCCTCTGTAAGCGTTAACGCAGAAGCATAAATCAGCATTAATGCATTTGGGATTTAGCTGCAGAACAAAAGGAACAGGGAGCTTAAGCCTAAATATGGATTTCAAAAAAAAAACTTTCAGAAAAACTGCTACCCAGAGTGCCTTGCTGATTAAAAAAAAAAAAAAAAAAAAGCTTGATGTCTGTCAGCATTTCTTCTGGAAAGTTTAATTATTTTCAACTTTGGAAGTCATCTGCTATGACAAAAAAGGGGTTTTTATAAATGTGGCCACAAGACGGACGGAATGTGGTGAGAATACATACAAGTAAAACGTGTGGTGTGTCAGATAAAAGCTAAATGTAATAATAACAGTACAAAATGTAAATTGTTACTACCCACCTCACTGATAACTTTAAAGAACCTCCTGGTCAGCTATGTTATTCAAGAAGAACAATCACAAATGATCACTGGAGAAGCGTTCAAGATGCATGAAAATAGGTGTTAATGGCTATCCGTCTCAGCTGTCCACCTGTAATCAGATCGCCAGATCACCTGAGACAGGTGTTGATACCAGGTCTGAACGTGGCCTCGGTTTCATTTTGAAGCCAAACCAACCTCCAGTCCTGCGCGCAAAGTGAGAATGAGGAGCTCGTCTCAGGATGAAGTCCACCACAATCCACTTGGGCTGTGAGTCAGTGTGGATTTGCGTCAGTTTTTCACGTGTAGTAAGGAGAGCTTTGAGAAATCGGAGAGAGGCTGTGGTTTAAAATGATCACAAGTGTGCTGTGGGTCCCTGTAGCATCTGAATGTTTTCCAAGGAGGGTGAGCGCACATGTACCGCATGTCAGCAGCAAACTCGTCCTAAGAGCCATACATAGACAATAAATAACCAACAAGTCACCATTCTGCTTCAAAAATGTAACAAAATGTGAGGGAGGAGAGTAACAAACACACTTACTTAGGTCATGACTTCAGAAATGATTCCTTTTTGCCTAGGTCCTCAGATTAGTGTTGTCACCTTGAAATAAATTTTAAAAAAAACATCATTTTAAATAAGAACAGCCAACAACATGCATGCAGTTACACCATCCAAACAATCGTACATTGCATACCTACATCATTTGTGTCTAGTTGTTAGAGAGAACCCTCCTACAAACCGACACACTTCTAGCACTTAACCACTAACCTAGTAACCTGCCTGCAAGATCACAGCTCACAGTTGCTCTTCTCACACCAAAGATCCTGGCACAAAATTAAAAATAAAAAATACGGAATGACAGTGACAAGCAACACAATAATTAATAAATCACCACGTCTTTTCAAACTGCTGCTCATGCTAAGCCACATTGCAACTGAACACACTAGCAGGAAATCACTATCTACACTCTCTTCCTCATACATGAGCTCACAGATGCCTATAGTTGGCTAAAGATCATGGAAGTTCACTGTACAGCTACAGTCACTTAATATTTGTGCATTTTGTGGTTATAGTGAAGCACAAGACCACCCATTAACAACAAAAAGGACAGTCTCACAGAATACAGAAAAAAATAATAATAACATGATTAATGGCATGTTAAAATGACTTTGACCTGCATGTTACTTAATGACATATAAAACAAATAAGTGGCCAACTATTTCCCGTTATCAGTCTGCATTTTTTTGACCACACAACGCGTAAAATACTCATAATAAACCACTGCAAGGTTCAATGTTTTGTGCATGCTGAGATGCTTTTCTGCTCACCACGGTTGTAAAGAGTGATCATATGAGTTACTATATCCTTCCTGGCAGCTTGAACCAATCTGGCCATTTTCCTCTGACCTCTCTTATCAGCAAGGTGTTTCTACCCACAGAACTGTCGCTCACCCAGTGTTTTTGTTTTTCGCACCATTCTGTGTAAATTCTAGAGACTGCTGTGTGTGAAATTCCCAGGAGATCAGCAGTTTCTGAAAAACTCAAACCAGCCCCTCTGGCACCAACAACCATGCCACAGTTAAAGTCACAGAGATCACACTTTTTCTTTATTCTGATGTTTGGTATGTACATTAACTGAAGCCCTTGACCTGTATCTGGGTGATTTTTTGCATTGCACTGCTGCCACATGATTGGCTGATTAGATAACAAGAATGTACAGGTGTTCCTAATAAAGTGAATGGTGAGTATTTCAAGCAGAAGAATGGGACTGGCAATTAAACATGATTGAAACAGAACTGAATTTCTTGTTGCCACTGATAGGTGGCAACACTTTTAAAGTACTTTCTGCCTCCTCACAGTACTTGTCCACTTGAATAGTTTGCGGCACATTTTAGCGACAATGTCTTAGATTTGGGTGTGGAGCCCCTTTCGTGAAGCCCTTGTCTTATTATCCAAATACTGCATGGAGGAAATACTCATTGGTATAAACTTCAGCTTTGCTTTGTTGACCTTTGCATGGTGCAAAAGTTCAGTAAAAACCCTCTACTAACAAATCGTAAACCTGTGATTTACGATCAATAAATCAGTCGGCCATAAAGGCATACAGTACGTAGATATAGTACAGTAGAAAGCCTACTGAGTGTTTAGTTTTTATTCTGTTAATTATGCTATGTAGTTATGTATTATTCTCTGAGGTGAAGCCTTCTTAATCTAATCCTAGTCCCTTCGCAAACCCTCCATCAGGCCTGAAAAAATACACACATGAAAAAGAAAAGTCATTACATAGAGATGTTTGATGTTTAAGCATTTAATTAATTTCATAAGAAGCTATTTTCACTATGATAATGCTCATTTCTGACATTAAAAGCTGTACCCTTCATGAAGTGACACAGAAGAGGCTACACAACTAGAGATGTCCTATCAACCCATGTGACGTGCAGAAATGGCAGCCAGATACTCCGCAAACCTATTTGCTGGCACCTATCCAGCAAACCTTGTTTAAAAAAAATTTTTAAAAAAAACACCTAAGAAAAAGGGCACTTGCTCTCTTGTTGTTGTTCAATTATAGTGCACTTTAAAATACTGGCCATTATGTAATTATATTTACAGGAAGGCAAATGCCATTCAAATTGAACCTCTCATGGGTCACACCCAGAGAGCTAACTAGTCGAGGTGGGGATGAAATATTTGCTCACTGAGCCTGGGAGAGTAGACCTCTGTGCAGCAAGAGCACCCAAGCCTCCCACTGAAAGAGGCAGAACTATATCCGTTAACCAAAGTTTCCTTTACTATTGTTTGGCAATTACAAGAAAAGATAGACTGGTGACTCTTAGTCTGGGGAGAGTTGGCAATATAAAGCTGATGGTTGGGAACAAATACATGCATCAGCATGCATGACAACAGGAAACGTGGCAGCTTCTTGCAAGCAAGAAAGAACTCTCTTATAACATTATACACGTCCTTTCTCAATACATTTTTACAAATGTCCAGAAGGCCATTGTCCAAAGAAGAATGGGGATCCCAAATTTAAGCTCCTATCTAGCTGGTCTGGATGCCTGAGGTGAAGAGAAAGTGACACCACAACCAGGATCACCTAAAGAAGGCAAGCAAACTAGGGTTCGACCGATATGTTTTTTCTGGGCCAATACCTATTATTATTAATCAAGAACACAGGTAAGGGCTGCACAATATATCAAAATTGTTTACATTTGCAATATTTTGATATCACAAAACGTATATCGCAAGGGCTTGTGATAACTGAATTTTAATATCTCAAAAAGCTACAAAAAGTCAAAATTTTAGGGCGATGCAGATAATGCTTTCTTTTCCTCAAAAGAACATGAAACATGTATGTTGGTTAGGTTATTGTCAGTTTTTAAATATATAAATATAATTTAAATTGATTTGAATTTTTTAATAATTTTAAATTGACCCAATCAACTCAAAACAAACAACTTTTTAGTCTCAGGTTTCTCAGAGCAACAACTCCACCTCCGCGTCTGTCCATTTAAAAAAACTTGGTGCTTTTCCTCGACATTGCCACATCAATTCAAAGAGATGGCAAGTAAATAAACACCTGATGGAAATGACGCAGGCCAAAGCTTCTTATGTTTTTACGTATGCTCAGTATAGGGATGTAAGCGTTTTCAGACGTTTCAGCGTGGACAAGCAATTTTTGGAAGCAATGTCTGAAAACGAACAGTGTTTGAAAACACCAGTGTAGACGAAAATGCAGGTTTCAGATCTATCCAGATTAATGCGGATGTAGCCTTAAGCATAAACTGTTTTTGGGAAGTGCAAGTCTTTAGGGTATCCAGACGAGATTATCCAGAACTTCAGGCTTTAGTAATGACAGCTCTGAGCAGAAAGGTGTCAGGCTCTGGCATTGGCACCACCATCAAGCATCAGGAAAATATGTGCAGCTTAGTGGACAGAGAAAACAAGATTCTTAGTTATTATAAGAGTGTAAAGAAAAAAGCGTGTATCGTGAGTTATAAGCATGGATCCTGCAAGATCTAGCTATGACAGCAGCATGCAATCTCATACAATAGCTATGTCCTACTCATGTTATCTTCTGGCTCTCCCATGTAGCTAAAACTGAGCACACCCTGGGACATCAGTGTCCCACCACTCCATCAACAAACCTGAATGACTGCATGAGAGAGGTGGGGGGAAACAAAATATCTCAGTTTACCAAAATTGTCGATGACCATTTTGACCAAATTTGTGCATTTACCCAAGGCATTTAACAAAATGCCTGACTAAATAAATACAATTTCAACTTAGACTTAAAGATTGAGACTGTGTCTGAGTTCTGAACATTTGGAACGCTGTTCCATAGCTGGGGGATTTTGTAGGAAAAAGCTCACCTGCAATAGTCTTCATTATTCTAGGTACTAATAAAGAACCTGCACCTATTGATCAACTATTCACAGCAGATCATAACAGACCAAAAGTTCACACTCGGGTACTGTGGGGTGAGTGCTTTATGGGTTAGCAGTAATATTTTTTTTAATCAATGCAAAGTTTTACTGTGAGCCAGCAACTACTGGCCTCTGATTTACTTGTGTTACCATACTATAAATCACAATATTACCTTAGACTTGAAAATGTTATTGGAGATAAGGGAAAGGCTCTCTCCTGGTTCAGGTCTTATCTGACTGACTGTTGTCAATTTTGCAAATATTAATTGTGACCTCTCAAAGCATACAAAAGTAAAAGTTTGGTGTTCCACAAGGTTCTGTTCAATTATTTCATAAAACATGGTATTATCTTCCACTGCTATGCTGATGATGTGTAGCTGGATGTTTCACCTAAAAATACAAGATGACATACACCAGCTTAAAGTTGAGGAATGTGTAAATGACTTTAACCAGTGCTGTTTCAGTATTATGATCTGGAGGTCTAAATCCAAAGTGAAAGATTTTTATGTATGCAAGTCCAATGCAAGTCCTATGCAATTCACATGGGTCACGGTCAGGTTTTGGAGTCAGTGCTTTGATAACCACTAGGTTAAAAGAATTAGGTACATAGTCAAAGATAAGAGAGAAGTTTATTACTGTAACAGAGGTCTGATTGCTATTGCTATCCTATTTGCTACTGGTTTAAATAGGAATCTAGAATTATTTTTCCATGAATTATCTTTATCATCTTCCATGATAGTGGGAGTTTGCAGCAGTTTTCTATATCTGATGTTTCCTTCCACAAAATCTGGAACATTACCAGTTTAGTTTGATGCTATTTATGTTCTAAGTGATTTTAAAATGTAAGTCTGATTATTATACCAATGTGTGAGCTGAAGGAAGGAAGCTATAGGTTATAGGTTATCTTTTGATAATGCGGCCAAGTTATCACCAGCCTAGCATTAGAGTAGCAATTACCGTTTAGCTCTCATCAGATTAGTCTGTATAAACCTACATTAAGGCATAACATGAAATCCAGTAAAAGCATAGTCTAGCTCGACACCCATCATCTAGAGGCAATCCCAATGTACTGACTTTCAACGAAAAGCACTTATCACAGGCAACAAGATTTAGGAAGCAATTTTAATCCCATGTTCAGCATCAAGAATCATCAAATAGTGCTATATAGAAGTACTGCAGTGTTGTGCAGTTAGTTTTTAGACACACAAGGTGTCATTTGTGCTTCTATGAAAGGCTATGCCTGAAGTGCTTCCCATAGTGAAAGAGCGAACGAATGTTTGAAACAGAACCTGCAGCCATTCATAAACACTATTACTCAACTGGGGCCTTCTAGGAATATTGTTTCTAGCAGCTTCTAGAATATTATTCTCATTGGGGGAAAAAAATAACCACCATCTGTCTCATTGAGACTATCAGCTGACCCATACACAAATACATTCCTAAATACACCCACATTAATCTATCTTTAGATTTATGATCCATCTATGTGATGTTATTCTGGGCAGTGGCTTACTTAAAGACAATCCCAATTGTCACTACTGCTGCAACAAATGTTTGATAAATATTGATAGCACATATTTGACTCAATCTGGGTTAAAGAAATCAGCAACGTAAAACAAACCGAGAAACAACTTGACATCTTGTTACTCTACTGACTTCCCCCTCTTTTCTACTGGTCACGCTTTTACGGTTCACAAATTCATGTTTACGTTCCCACAAACTTGGCAGCAACATTTTTCCCCCCATAATCTGACTTGTTTTATGTAAGCAAGAAGCCTATATTTTTAAAATGACTTATTTGTTTATATTTGTGATAAAGTTTTGCACACAGCGCTATGTGGCGCCCCAACAGCTTCATGGTGCTATTACATTCTACCCAGGAATAGAGGCTTATGCAGTCTTACATTATAAAATGTTTCTGTTTTTAGTTAATAATCAATGCTTCAAATATAAAAATCCATATCAATATTTTTTATAAACAAATGTAATTGATTATGCTGACTAAACATTGCACCAGAAAGAATCACAAAAGTGTTTCTGTGCAGAACAGTGTTTAAAGTAATGCTACTTAAATATATGTTAATATTAGGTTACTAATGGAGAAATGATCCAATAGATAGCATGGTGCCTTAGGACAGTTGTTGCTTGTGACCAGGGCACTTAATTGCTCCGAACTCAAGCAGATCTCAGACAGTTCATGGTATGGGACTGCTTGGTGTCCTTCTTTATGTAGGTGATTACTAAACAGACATACACTTATACACTTATACTGACACAATTGTTTGCATTTTGAATCTATTTAGCTAATGCCAGCATGCATCGTCACCTTCAAAACCTACACAATCCACGGTCTCAAAAGTGAGGAAAGAAGCACTTATGGTAGACAGGAAAGTAACAGGAATGTCCATGAGAAAGCAAACCCATTGAGAAAAGCCAGAAAAGAGGTGAGAGAATAAGTAAGAAGCAGACTGCGACAGAGAGAGTGAGAAAGAGAAAGGGGCCATGAGGCAGTAGTTGCTGTGGCGAGAGCAGTGTGAGCATGCTGTGGTTTTGTAACCGTGATGTCACCGAATGCTTCACTGACCCGCTGACCCAATGACCTACTTTCCTTCCTCTGCCGCTCGCTCGCTCACTCGCTCTGAGATCTAATCTCCACTCAACAGTGAGACAGCCTGAGCCACTTCTCTCTAAGGCAGCGACATTCCTTCATGAGGCACAGCAAAACAAAAGAAACCTAAACACGCCCAAAGCTTCTCCTAGCCTGTTCCATTCTGTTCCTTCACTGAAAGGATGGTGTGAGGGAGTGAAGATTCAGTGATATATTTAAAAAAAAAAAAAAAAAAAAAAAAAAAAGCAGTTATTAAAACCTTAAAGCAAGAACAGAATTAGGCAAATGTTTTTTTTGTTTTTTTGGTTTACACCAGATCACAATCTCATGACTAAATCAAACAAATTCCTCTCCAGCTACATTTACACGTAAATGTGCCCCTTGTCTCTCTTTCCCTTTCACACACACACACACACACACCTACGCTGCTCTTTCACATATCCCTGCAAACGTCTACAGATGTATATAGGAATCCTCTGACACACAAATACTTTTTAAAAACCTTACTGTCTATCTTAATGACATCCTTACGTCAAATATTTACCACTTATCACACAAATAGTAATTTAGTGTACTCAGGATCAGGCAGCACACATTTGTCTAAGGCCCAGCGATATTTCATACATGCATATGTACACAATGACTCAAACATTACAGTAACAATGTAATCACAGCATATCTGTTTGTTTCCACCTTATTCTCATTCAGCTGAAATAAATAAAACTTTGTGTTTCTGAAGAAATTCGTGCCAAGAGCACACACACCCTGGGCATTTTCATTATTCTCAGTCAGTGCAAGCCCTTACAAGCTGTCTGGGTGTGTGTGTGCGCACGTGTGTGTGTAGGTGGTGGTGGAGGGGGGGCTATTCTCAGATGTAGGTCAGTGAAGCTCTGAGTACTTGAGTCACTCTGACACGGATCCTCAGTGTGCCACTCGGCATGCACGGCGCCATGACAACGGTGCCTATCGGCAATGCCATAGCAACCGCTCACACTAGCCGGGGTAAAAATAGACACTGAATTCCTCCAAAGCAGAAATTCCCTACTTCCCCATCTCTCCTTTCTCTCTCTCATTCCCAAGCATTCAGGTATACAGACCGTCTTCCACCTCAATAGAACCGGAGCTCCCTCTAAAGCGCTTTTTTTTTTTTTTTTTTTTAACACAAATCCAAAATCCTGGTCAAGGTGGTGGGGTGGTCATATTCTTTCCTACACAACAATAGTGTTAAAAAAAAAAAAATGAACCTTTGCTCTTGTTTTATATGAAGCAGCAATATATCCTAATAATAAAGGAAAAAGGAATCCAGTTTTCCATACATTCTGGAAGAAAAGCGATTCCAGTTAGTTCGTTTTTTTTTTTTTTTTTTTTTTAGTGTTACAACCTGGAAATCCATTGGACCTAAATTGGATTATGTCATGAATCTACACAAAATAACCTTAAGTTAAGTGAGTGAGTGCAAAAAACCTAGGTAGTAAAATTATTTGCAAGTAAAACAGCATAAGTATTCACCCCCACTAGCGTGAAACCGCTAAATTAGTTCTGGGGCAACCATCAGAAATCACATAGCTGAACCTGTGTGCAATTAAAGCATCGCGTGATCTCAGTACACCTATTCCTGGAAGGCCCCAGAGTTTGCTAGAAAACATACCTAAACAAAAACCATCATTAAGACCAAAGAGCTCTGAAAACAAGTCCAGGACAAAGTTCTGGAAAGGTATCAATCATGCTTTTGGTTATAAAAATGAAATATCCCATCCCATGGAGAACCATTAAAGCCATCATTAAAGATCTGAAGAATATGGAACAAACAACTACGACTCTGCCTACACTAGGCACCCAAAATCAAGCCCGGGTAAAGAGGGGATTAGTCAGAGAAGCACTTCAGCGTGGTATGGCTCCTTAGGCAATGGTAATGACAAATTTGTGGCATCACGCCTTTGTTACAAATACTGTCAGGTGGTAAAGTTCATTCACGGATAATGAGTTCTAACAGCATGTAAAAGGATTGCTTTTTTCTCCCCACCACATTAATCAGAAGTAAAGGAAGGGCTTTAACAGTTTAACATGTTTACTGTCTTAATTTACAGACTGGTTTTGGATTGCTTTCTGTCAAGTCATTAATCTAAAACAACTAAGCTTCACAACAATTTTATAAACCTGTGTGTACAATTGAAACAAGTTATTTAAAATTGCACAAAATGGCAGTAACTCAATCGCCACTTATACATTTTGAAGCCAATCGATCAAAGTTAACATTAGGCAGTCTCCTTACACGTCAATTCACACAAACTCAGGAGCTCTCACAGAATAGAAACGTTTCTAACTAACTAACTAACTGGATCTTAAAGAATACCGCATTGTGTAAAAGCTCCTGCAAATGATTTACGAATAAACTCATTCGTATTCGGCTTGATAAAATGACGCACACTGAGAGGACATGCACACAAATCCCCGTCTCTCATCATGTGAAGCCAAAACACACGTTAATAACATATGCAACATATGCAAATAAATTACTGATGAACTATATCTAAATAAAACAACAGGGTACAATAGACTGTCATGGTGGTGAGCTGTGAAAGGCTGAGCGCACTCACTTGCTGTAATGTTACTGATAAACAGAGCAAAATGGCAACTTATTGAAAGAGGTTTACATTTATACACACACACACACACACACAATATATATATATATATATATATATATATATATATATATATATATATATATATATATATATATATATATATATATATATATATAAAAGTTACAGTTATAAATAACTGGAACAATGCTATTTGGTAATATTCTACCACTGAACACTGACATTTGTCACTCCGAGCATGAAAAATATTTCTCAAATGCACCATGAGTACACGAGCAAGTATTAATCTCTATACAGGTTACTCCATTTTCTCCTGAAGGCTTGGAGATACTTCTTTTCCACAACACCTCAGAATCTGCACCCTCGCTGTGAGCCACATGCCTGGAGCTCACAAAAGCTTCCTTTGTCTGACGAGGACTTCCAGGGACCAGTAACTCGGAAAACATCTGAAAACCTCTGCTTTCCACTGGTGCTGGGCCTCACCGCACAACTGGCAGCAGGCCTCACCCTGGAGCTACTGCAGCCTTGGAGCCAAACGCTGGCACTTCTGCCAAGTGGGTCAGCCAAGATCTGCTATAACGGGGCAGCGAGCAGGAGAGGAAACGGCAAAGAAAGAGGATTTCATAGAACTAATTGTTTATTCATCCGCCTGACCTCTATATTTGCTTATCTATATCCCTTTTTCCAAAACAGCACCTAATAAAAGGAAACGCTGGAGTGCCACCATGCAAAGACCATCAGTCCTCAACTGGAGAACAGAGAGCTGTTTGAGCTTTCAGTACAGATTAATTAAAAGAGAAAAGGGTTCATGCAGAAATGAGACACTGGAAAAAATGTTGGTAGAAACATGCTAAAATTGTTAGCTGTTGCAAAATTGTGTCTATGCAAGCATCATCACCTGGGATGCGACTGGCTAGAACCAGCAAAAAAAAAAAAAAAAAAACCAAAACCGGAGAGGCACTGAATGTCTCGGTGAATGTTTTCCGCAGAGGCAACATTTCTGCCACCACAAATTTTCAGCCAAAACGAGAAAAAAAAAAAGCAAAAACAACAGAAGCAAAAGTAAAGTACCTCCTACCACACCAGTCACATTTTTTGAAAAAAAAAAAAAAAAAAAAAAAACGTTGGCAAGGCACAAAGAATAAGTAAGAAACATAACGGAATTCATTATGCGTGGATTGATGGCCAACCACTCATGGATGTTTCTGTGGGGGATTTAGGCTAATGGAGCATACTGAGTGTTACATGCTATTTTTCTAATACACGTCTACCAGAAATGTAAATGTATATCATTGCAGCTCGCATTCATTCAAAATAAAAAAAAAAAAAAAGGAAAAAAAAAAAAATAACAGTCTTTCAGCCTAGTTCTTCCTGAATTTCAGGTTACAGTTTCAGCTAGGAATTTTCATTTCGATGAATCACCAGTGCTTACTATTATCTGCTGAGGTACTAACAATTTCAAATGACATAGCAATACAAAAAAAAAAAAAAAAAAAAGAAGCATCCTGAAAGTGATATTAAATGAAATCATTTCCAAATGGAATTATTATTATCAGTGGTTTATTTATTGTATCTGAATCTCAAAGTGCACCGCAGACCGTTACATTTTCAAATGCATTCAGACACATGCAAAAATGCATTTAAAAAAAAATAGAATGACAAAGTTTAAATTAATTGACATCTTCCAATGTTATTTTATATCCAGAAAGGTTCAGTTTTAAGATTGGAGAAAAGAAAAACGAGGTGGTGTGTCACCGATATTGCTAACGCAAGCTTTAGTGTGACAGGAGGTGATGGAATACCTGTTCGGTGGAAATGTGTTTTTGTTCTACTTACTGAATTTTACACTTTTTTTTCAGTATTTCTAAATGTCATTTTTACTTCACAGATCAAAGAGTCAGCAAAAAAAAAAAAAAAAAAAAAAAAAAAAAAAAAAAAAAAAAAAAAAAAAACAGCACAGCAGGAATTTATTCTACTTTTTCTATACCAAAGTAGTTTATCAAAAGTAATATGTCTACTCAAGCAGAAATCAGTAACTCTACTTTAGCACACAGCGAGGAAGAAATCTCAGTGGCAGACCAAAAAACTGTGTTTAATATAAAACCCGAGCCGCCACAAAAAAAAAAAAAAAAAAAGAGGTGTTGACACACAAGCACTGTAATCCTACAATTTCAAACATTAATTTGCATTGTGTCTATAGAGATTTAATACATTTCCACTGTACTTATTACATAATATGAAATGCAGGCAGGATTGGACTACGTAATATAGAAACAAACACAATACTTCTTTCCTGTAATAATAGAACAGACCATGTCGCTATAGGGAATTAATCCCTGGAGAAAATGGAAGCACTAACTGTGTTATTCGTCTTTCACTACAACAACTACAATTTTTAATTTATTAAATAAAGAATGCCCTAGGCATTTAAACAGTTTATAGTTATGTTTAATGTTCCTGTGAAACAAGTTAATTGCTGTTATCACTCATATTACACAAGCCTCTCTGAAACCAAGAAAGCGCAGTTTTCTTTCACGTTAGAAAACTTTCTGACTGTTGTAAAGCACTGAAACTGAGACTCCTTAAATAAACAGCTCCTGAAAGAAAGTTTCACCATATCAATGTTTCTTTGTCAAAGAACACATTTTATAAATCTGTTTATTATTAGTCATAGATTATGTGATGCGTCTGCTATACAAGTCTCTGTGAATGAGCTTGTGAACGAGCTTTTACTATAGAAACTGCACATTAATACAAACCTATTATTTATGTTAGAGCCAGAACTACAGTCAAAGTAATACTGTTATAGAAAATTCATCCACAGCTCCTGAATCACGACTTCAACAGCAACGTGGTATAAAAGGAATTAAAGCTTCATAGGCTTGATCGATAATTAATCACTAGAAAAAAAAAAAACATTTTATTGAATAGAAATGCCAACAAGTGTTGAACACAGACATCAACTGCATCACAGTAGAAGAAATGATTGCATTAATTTGTCAGGAAGTGGATCAAGTAATCTTCCCAAAACCTAAACTCACCATTGTTTTGCTGAAGAAAAAAAAAAAATTGAGCGCCTCAATTTCACTGATCCATGTTCCCTTCAAAGCTCAAGCACGACTTGATACTCCATCACTCAAGACACAAGGAAGGTGTGCAGCAAGACTCTGTACTGGCACCAGGCTGGTGGAGTAAATGCCCCCTGGCCAGAGTGACCTCACTGACCCGCCTCTTCACCAAACACATAATCTACACATTAAACAAACACCCTTCTCTCTAACAGGGATACTGGAAGGATTGGTTTCTGGATGAAGACTACAAACGGCATCTACTAAATGCTTTAAATGTAAATTTGACTTCGCAATTTGCATAGCAACATGCTGAGTGTGCATTTGTGTTCAATAAAGCAAACAAGGATGCAGTTCTTTCATTCCTTGTATGCCACGTCAAACAAACAGAATATTTACTTTCGCTTTGCTTATCCAGTGTGCACCTTGAAGATGAAGTGTGTGTCCAAAACATTCAAAAATATGCTGCCTAAGGCTATATTCAGAGTTAGGAAGGAATTGAGTCAGGTCCAAAATAAATGTTTGTGTGTAATGCTTCCTTTTGGCATCAATCGACTTATAAATGGCACTGTGTATAAATAAACAACACAAAAGAAACAAATCATACTGTTACCAATCACAAGATTGTTGTTGGTCTGACCACGACTGCTGCTAGGCTTATTGTTTATGAGAAGCTATTACGTAGCGAGGTCAGATTTCGGCTCAATGTCGGCTTGAAAGCAGTTATCAGAACAGACAGAAAGAGTTTGTGTTGGGCTCCTGAGTTGCACAACAGAAAAGCAGCATCCCTTATCAATCACAGCAACAGTAGCCAATTGTGTGCTATTGTCTGTGAGCTCATGTATGCAAAAGGGGGCGGATAGCGCTTTCATCTGTGTGTTACGCCGTCCCATGATGCAACGTGAGCAGCAGTTCATTCAACTGTCTGGCTTCACGGGGAACGCCTAACTGGTGGGTGGGCATTTCTCTCTAACTCAGAGAGAAAATAAGGGTAAATTGGGGAAAATTATTAAGGTCAGACACTGATGTCGGTGAGGAAATCTGGGGCACAATCTGTGGTCCAGTTCATCGTAAAGGTGTTCAGTGGGGTTGAGGTCAGGGCTCTGTGCAGGACATTCGAGTTCTTCCACACCTAACTTGGTACACCATGTCTTCATGGACTTCACTTTGTGCACAGGGGCATTGTCATGCTGGAACAGGTTTGGGCCTCTTAGTTCCAGTGAAGGGAAAATGTAATTCTACAGCATACAAACACATTCTGTACAGTCACATGCCTCCAAATTTGTGGCAATAGTTTGAGGAAGGCCCACTAGTGTTTGTGAAGGCCAAGTGTCCACACACTTTTGGCCCTATAGTGTAGTTACATGATGCATCGCGGCAGATGCCTTCTGTTTCGGACACACCTATACAGCATATTCAATCTCTATGCAGACTTAAAGACTAAACCCTGTTGCCATGGTAATGGGCTCTGGGTCTTGCTGCATGACCTTGCACATAGTGCTTTTATTCTCACCAAGTTCTAGGTCTGTTTGTGGACCTGGGCGTGTAGCGTATTCACACACTATAACAGTGACCTCATCCTGATCCACATTTCAAATAATCAATTGCAATTTGTTTTGACTTGTTTAACAAATGGACACAGGACAAACCCCCATTTCATTCAGCATCAGTGATTCATATCTACAGTCTGAGCAACTATAAAATAAAAGCCGCAAAGAACTAAATGAGTAGTATTGTGGTCCATGTTGCTGTAGCTAAAGCTCTCCAAAATTCTAAAAACTTTGTCTCCATATCAAACTTTTCCTAACTTCCAATCTGAAAGAGCTTGCATATCAAAGGAGACCCAAATGAATACAAGATGGAGAATGAGATTTCTAAAGCAATTAAGCATCCGCACTCAAAAAGAGCATCTTTTCAATGTTTAATTCGAATGCAAGACTTTTTGGTTTATAGCCAAATGAGATGATATTTCTAGCGTTTGACAGAAGTCATAAGGGATTATGCTGTTAGTAGTCAATAGATTTTTATGAAGCTGGAATACTTTTGTAGTTCTGTAGTGTAGACTGACACGGATAAGTCTGTCAACAAAGCTGTCCATCTTTGAGACAATGAGATGTGTCAGTGAAAGGGCAACACAGTTTTAATAAAGGTTAAAAAAAAAAAAATTTATCTGTTTCTGCACAGTCATTCTGACTCTGCTGTTCCTTCCACTAGCAGGTCATCTCTCCTGTTTGTCCCTCGGAAGGGTCGAGTAGAATCTGTGCATGTGTGAATTCTGCACAGGAAATTGAGGGAAGGGAGGGAGGAATTTTGTGTGTGTGTGTGTGTGTGTGTGTGTGTGTGTGTGTACTCTCCAGGGAAGACCACACTGCAGTCTCCAATCAACTCTGCATCCTTCAGCCACATACATTTTATTTTATATGCAAATTTTAGATGCAGAAAGTGCAAGTGAGTGAAGTAAAGGAAAGGAAATGCACTTGGTCCAAAATGCAAAGGATAAAGGACAGCTGTTTTAATTTGGACCAAGGGATGACACAGTGTAGGTATTCTTTCCAGCGGTGGTAATCCCACCACACAAGATCTGGAAAAAGATGACAGAACTGTTACTCTGACCTCAGTTTTAGGCAAATAGCTTTAAAAGATTCTTAGTGTCATATACGGAAATAAATTCTATACAGCAGAATGTAATAAAATGAAACATCGCTAATTAAACATTAGCTGATTCACTGATGTCAGCTTGCCATGCTGTCGATGTCATGTGGCTCTCTGTAGAGACTGAATCCGTACTTCACCAGCAATAAAAGGTGTCATATCCGACCCGATCACTGCATTGATTTCTGTAGCCGGATTGAATTAGCTGGAAAAGGCTGTCTGAATATATAAGGAAGAGTGTGCTGCTTTGTGTTTTTGTCTAGTTTGAGAGATCGGCACAGAAGGGTGATGCTGGACATGTTGGTGGTATTAGCGTCTGTGTATTCTACTCATAATGGGCAGGTTAGGCATACTGTGTATCATTTCAGACCACCACTTACTTGCTGCCAGCATCACAAATTACTGGGAAGCTGAAGAGCTCCCTTACACCAGACCGTAAAGATTTTGGGGGAATCTTCCAGTTCCTGGTTCCTGCAACTAATGCTGTTTTCACTAGCTAATGCTCAAACACATTAGCTGCTTGCCTAACAAAGCTTCTTATGAGAAGTGTGCTTTTTTTTTTTCTCCTAACCCCATTTCTCCCCAGTTTGGTTGATTCCCACTCATCAGTCATAATACAAGAGCTACCAACCAGGGAGAGTGACTAACACACACGAAAGAATGCTCTATCTGCCCTCTTCCACATACATGACCTCACAGACAGCCACGATTGGTTAGTGACACTGATCGACAGGGGAATGTGTAGGCCCCTCCCACCTAGAGAGCACAGCCAATTTCGCCCCTTTAGCTCTGTGAAACTATGAATGGTTTTGGAATCGTCTCGATACGAACTTGCGATCTCCAGAGCGTGGACTTGATTAAGTTTAGATGTTTATTATAGCTCACGTAGTAGTAGTCATAATAACAAGAAGAAGAATTTTTTATAATTCTTATATTTTAGACACATAGCCTACATTATTATGCAGTCTGAATATGTATCATTCAATATGCAGACATATTGAATCAAGTGCCTTGTTTTGAATAAGAATCAAATTGAACTAGCTTTCTGAATCTCAAATACACAGCTGCACAAAACACTGTAAAGTGTGACATGAGATGATTCATGTAGTGACCATACATTTTAATCAATGTTAAATCTGCATTGAGTGTAATTCTATTTTATTTATTTAGCACTTTCAATAAGACATTGTTGCAAAGCATCTTTACAGAAATCAAGATGTAGATTTAGATCCCTAATGAGCAAGCCAGAGGCAACAGCAGTGTGGAAAGAAACTCCCGAGACGACAAGAAGAAGAAACCTTGAGAGAAACCCGAAATAAATGGGAACCCATGTTCTTCTAGGCGACTGCAGATACTGGAATTATAAACTACAGTGTAGAAAGGAAACAGTACTGTGTGTTAAAAGGATGTTTAGTATGAGCGTATTGTGAATAAGAGTCCTGGGAAGAGCACAGGGCAGTCTTTATGATCATAGCAGCAGTTCTTATAAGGTAAAAGTCTACAGCGTCCAGGTGAGATCATCCACTGAATCAAAGGAAAGACTCAGACTTTCGGAAAGTACAAACCCCATCTTCATTCCCAAGCACATTCAACTACAACTGTGAGTCACATTTGTATGTTTAAAGCACCTTCTTGCAAGAATACAGATTATAAAATTTTTCCACGTTTGTGCATGAATTTCAGATTCATTCTCATGGCCTGATCTGCAATGCGGCACTCAGTCCCACCTCCCCCTGAACTAATTAGGAGCCGGAGAGCAATAACAGCACAACTTTCTAATTGGTCTAAAGAGAAGCAACCAGACACAAAGCAAACCTAACACATTTCACTTTCCATCTCAAAGGATGTCTTATAGCAGTAGTTCTCAAACCAGAAGACTGGACCGAAAACCACTGTCTAATAGAGCATGACTTTGCTTCTCTCTACAAACCTGAATACTACTAGTGGTCACTAGTGGTCATTATTGGACCTTTTGCTTAATTTTAGAGTAATTCTCATGGGTGGACTAACCACTGACTCATTAGCTAGCCCACCAGTCACCAGGTAAAAGCCCCAGTGTGCATGTTTGGTTGCCCAGAAACCTAAATGACTAATCTAAAAATGGTAGCTAATGGTACATAATAACATACAGCAAGCTAGTTAGCTAGTGCATTAATACAGACCATTATCTGTACTATTATAGTTTCTCACTATATCCTTCATTATAACAGGCATTTTTAAACACACTGTGCCGCGTTTAGATGCTATGATACGAGCCACAACAAATGCCTTTCAAAGATTCTTGCGATTTTAGAACTATTTAAACATAGCAAGAGGCAACATGTTGTAAAACCATTAGACATCCATCTGGATGGAACTAAAATGATGAGATCAGCCTCGAGTTTGTCAAAACAGTAGGCTAATTATTCTTGGGCTGGAATTTTCTCATAGTTTGTGAGAGAAAAACACTGCTGTTGCTGATCTGGACAGAAACAAAAACACCAAGCAGCAAAGAATGAGTAAAACTAATTTCATCCAAACACGACTAAGACCTCACAACAACAGATTCTAAAACATTCAGTGTACTATAAATAAACCGTGTAAAATGGGGTAGTTACAGGGTATACCACAGGACAAAATGAACCGCAGCTCTGAACGTAAATAATGTTGAGAACGATATATGTGGTGTGTTTGTGGAAGCGTGGGCAGGCTCCAATTGTTTAAAATGTTATGTTACACTAATGTGCACTGTTAGCGGATCATGACGTAAACAACAGTGTGTTCTTTCTCTCTGTGACTGGGTTTATGAGTGAAGTTCTAAAGTGTTCAGATGAAAATGAAAGTAGAGCTAGTGAACACACGCTTGGGCTGAAAAGTTAACATCGCTTAAACAAAAAAAATACTTTTGATAAGAAAGATAAGCACTTTCGTAGTTGGCACACTGTGCATTTAGGAAAGACACAACAGACCAAATCAGCTTCACGGCACGGCGACAAAGAACTTACTTCTGTGTAGGTAAAAACATCGGTACAACAGTACTATCCAAGTAAATTAACCTAGGCATCGGAGAAAAAAAATGATTTCAGTGAACTTACGATTAAATATCAAAATACTCAGATGTTGTGTAGCTCTAAATATTCAGGTTGACAAATCATACTTTCTCAATTGATGTAGATGTTACCAAACCTGTATTCCACTAAACCCGTTTTTCCAAATACGTAAATAGCTCTTCTCAAGTCAGTAATTTCACGATTAACAGGGCACGTGTGTTCATCTTTGACTTTGCTGTCTTGTAGATTAACGGAAGCGATTTTGGAAGCTTGTCAAATTTCTCATAAACATTTATGTACTGTACTGTACTGTCATGTTACATTTGACATTACAGCGCCAAACAAGATTTCATCTTTACCTCGCCAAAGTTTTGATTCAGTTTCTTAAAACATCTTAAAACAAGCTTCTGTCACTGAGCAAATGCAAGTTGTCCACCTGGAAGAGGCGCTAAACTGTATGTGTACAACCCTTCTGACCTACTTTACTCTAAGTCAAATAACATGATTTGCATAATGACAGGACTGACTAAATTGAAAATCATCAATGAAACCATAGAAGGTGATGAATCCTGATGGAGACAGAGTGACCTATACAATGATGTTAATCTAATGTATTCTGTTTAAAGGGGTTTTCTTGCGTGGAATTGGGATTGTGTCAGAATTAGCAGCATAATATCCAGACCTTATGGGTGTAACGATACAGCATATCGCACTGTTCAATAGAATGCTCTTGATTCTATACATGATACACATGAGGCGTAATAAACATTTAAACCTGTTAATCAAGGCCACACTCCCTCCTCTGAAAAAGTAACCTCCTCTTTATCTCAAATCAGAATAAGCTATTGGTTAAAAAAAAAAATCCACAAAATCCATGTTTTTGATGCTAATATGCTACCATTGTGAATTTCCCTCTGCGATTAATAAAGCAATCTATCTATCAGTACTAGCTAGCACTAATAACATTACTGTCATTATTAAGCTTCAATTATTGTATTTTTACGACCCGAAAAAAAAAGTGTTTTCTGTAATAAGGCCCTACTGCGAATTTGAATTCGTAGCAACACTGGCCTTGCTCTCTGGGTGGGAGGGATGGTATGCTCTCTCTCCCCTGTCAATCACAATAACATTTGCCAATCTAGCCAATATGCAGAAGAGGGCAGATAGCGCTTTCCTCCGAGTGTTTTAATGCCGCCCTGTGACGGAGCATAAGAAACAGTTCGAGAAGATGTGGCTGGCTCGTTTCATGTGTCTCTGGGGAAGGATGTGTTAGGCTTCACCCTCCCCGGTTGATAACTGTCATAAGAGAGTGGAGAGCTGGCTGGTGGGTGGGAATTGGCCAAACTGGGGGAAAACAGGGAAAAAATTTATTATATGCATACCATAAAAAATGGAAACCTAAGGCACAAGCTTACTGTCGCTGTATCGAAAAGCATATTGAGATGCCACTGTATTGTACTGAATTAGAATTCTGTATATCGTTACTTCCCTATTCGACCTATATATTACTACTGTAGCATTCATACATTCTGAGAAAAAACACAATTACTGAGGTTAAAATTATGATAAATGAGCTTGAATAAAAAAAAATAAATAAAAAAAAAAGCAGTGAGTCGTAAACGAGCCTCTGCTGTTTCATGGCAGCGTTGAGTCAGAAGCCTGAAAGCGTGCAGTACGCAGATGGAGTTCAGCCACTTTGGTGGAGTGGGTGGATGCTGAAATCTGCAGAAGGCCTTGTCATATGAAACACCCACAGAGACCTCCTGAGTCCCTGTGCGGCCAAAGTCATGGGTCTGACGCCAGCTTGGCCCTACTGCTGCTTTGCCAGTACAGAAGAGAGCTGTTACTAACTACACTCTCACTGCCATATAGAGGTAGAAAATATGAAATAATTACAGAACTAAATTAAAAATAGCCTCACTGCCAAAGGAGCTCTAGGGAGATGAGCTATGATCGCCAACTGTGCTTTAGGAAAGGATATAGTTTAATGTCAGAAAAGCTGCCCTGCATTACTACCTGAAGAGAAATGAAGACATACATATATACAGTTATGGGAAAAAGAAAGTACACCCTCCTATCCCATACAATGTTTTTATTTACCAGGTATAATTAACAGTTGTGTGGTCCTCACCAATTTCTACAAACACACACAATAACCTCAGGTGACAATAAAAAACACAAGTTTCAATATGTAGTCATTTTTTTCCCAAAAAGTAAACCAACATTTAGAAACCAGGCAGGAAAAAAATAAGTAAAAAAATAACGCTTCCTACTGCCACAATCATTAACAGAGTAATTAGCAGCAGCTGTTACTAATGAAATGCACAAGATTAGTTCATCGAGAAGAGTGACTACCTCTATAAAAGCAGAACCTCTGGAGATTTGGTGTTCTGGAGCTCTCAGGTGTGTGTCTACATCAGGTATGTGTCTTCATCATGCCAAGAAGGAAGGACATCAGCCATGACCTCAGAGAACCAAGTGTTGCTCCTCAGGAAGAGTTATAAGGCCATCTCCAAACAATTTGAAATTCACCATTCTAGAGTCAGACCATTTAATGCTCAGAGATATAAAGAAAAACCCAAGAGCTTTAAATGTTTATGTTCACTACAGCACAATCAGAAAAAGACTGAACAAGTATGGCTTTCATGGAAGGGTGGCTAGGAAAAAGCCCCTTCTCTCGACTTAGGTTTACAAAATTGCATCTGAACAAACCACAAAATTTCTGGAACAATATCTTTTGGACTGATGAGACCAAGGTGGAGATGTTTGGTCATCATGCACAGCACCATGTTTGGTGAAAACCAAACACAGCATATCGTCACAAACACCTCATATCAGCTGTTAAGCATGGTGGTGGTGGAGAGCTGATGATTTGGGCTTGTCTGGCAGCCACAGGATCTGGGAAACTTGCAGTCATTGAGACAATGATCAACTCCAATTTATACCAGAATATTCTTGAGGCAAATGTGCAGTCGTCTCTCCAGCAGCTTAACCTGGGCCAAAATTGGGTCAAGGACAATGATGCCAAGCACACCAACAAATCAACATCTGAATGGCTAAAGAAGAAAAAAAAAAATCAGGGTTTAGGAATGGCCAAGTCCAGACCTCACCCCCACTGAGATGCTGTGGCAGAATCTTGAGAGCTGTGCATAAACAAATGTCCTCAAACATCAATGAACTGAAGCAATGTTGTAAAGAGGCGTGGACCAAAATTTCTCCAAAACAATGTGAGAAGCTGAGAAACTCCTACAGAAAAAGTTTACTTCAATTTATTGTTGCTAAAGGTGGTTCTACATGTTTACATTACACTGCCATGTGTGTGATTCATCATTACATTCAGCATGGGAAATTTTTATTGGAAATAAACTGCATATGTATTTGGTCAAAATATGCTTAAAATGTTTGATCCTCTCATCCATTCTATCCAACCAAATGCCTCCATCTTGAGAAAGAGTGGACCATAGCTTTAAAAATTGCTGTGCGTCATCAGAAAGAGAGCTAACAGATGAGTATAATGCAACGGAATTGATGTTTTTGAAGATCACTGTATTGTCCATCTACAGTAAACCAACTCTAAGACTCTCTGGTATTTTTTTTTGCTCAGTACATAGTGCAGAAGGAGGCCAGATGGTACACACGGCCAAGGAAAAGAAGCAGAAATTCTTACCGAAAGGAAGACTATAACTCTGGAAACTTTCTTCAAATCATTACTACAGAGTAGCGCAATAATTAGCAAGAAAACTTAAAAGGGTCAGATCTTTCTTTCCCATTTTACATCTGAAGCACTTACTCCTTAAAGCTGCATTAGCTAAGATTTGTGGGGAAAAAAGTCTCTAACAGGTAAATGGTTGGAGTTGAATAAGATTTGAATGATTTTTTTTTTTACTCATTGAACCTGCCCCCATTTCCACCCATGTACACAAAGCTCCGCCCCCAAACCTTATAGTGGTTCAACTAGAGTCAACATGCCAACTAGAGTTTGCATTAGCAAGGACTGTTGTATCACTTTCAAGCACATTCAACTGCTTGAAAGCCAAATTACAACTCATCCTATAAACTTCTCAATAACTGTGAACTGGCATTGATGGCGTGTCTATAAAATGACTGACAAGAGACCAATTCAATACAAACATTCCAGACCAGAAAGCAGATTTTCAAACTTTTTTCAGCTACATAATACACTTGTCCTGAAACAATGGCTTAAACTATTTTTTTAACCATTTCTACATAATTTTTCACATTATTTGTACTAGCAAGAAATTAAAAAAAGTGCTCCTTACCCCACGTGCACTCTGGAAAGCACTTGTGTCACTGTAGTTTGTCGCTTGTGGGTGTGTATGGTACTGTTTTTTTTTTTTTCTGACAAGAAACAGATTTTTTTTTTTTGGAAGGTCTCTGTAAGCCTTATATGACAGGATAAAATGAAACTATGACTATAAGTTTTTCTTCCATACTTGTGCATCAAACAGTAAATGTGAACTAACAGCGGGCAGGCACTAAAGATGTGCGGGGAACTGAAAAAAAAAAAAGACCACATGCACCATAGGACTGGTCAGAGGAATCACTTGAGCCAATCGTCAATCAAAAAAACATCAATCAAAAAAAATTTTACTACACTATATGGCCATAAGTTTGGGGACACCTGATCATCACACCCCCATATGTGCTTCTTCCCCAGACTGTTGCCATGAAGTTGGAAGCACACAATTGTATAGAATGTCTCTGTATGCTGTAGCTTTACAGTTTCCCTTCACTGGAACTAAGAGGCTGAAACCTGTTCCAGCATGACAGTGCCCCTGTGCACAAAGCGAGCTCCATGAAGACATGGTGTGTGAAGGTTGGAGTGGAAGAACTCGAGTGTCCTGCACAGAGTCCTGACCTCAACCCCACTGAACACCTTTGGGATGAACTGGAACACTGACTGAACCCCAGACCTCCTCACCAACATCAGTGTCTGATCTCACTAATGCTCTTGTAGCTGAATGATCACAAATCCCCACAGAGACGCTCCAAAATCTAGTGGAAAGCCTTCCCAGAAGAGTGGAGCTTATTATAACAACAAAGGGAGAATAAATTTGAAATGTTCAACAAGCACATATAGGTGTGATGGTAAGGTGTGTGCAAACTTTTGGCCATATACAATGGATATAAAAAGTCTACACACCCCTGTTAAAATGCCAGGTTTCTGGTGATGTAAAAAAATGAGACCAAGATAAATAATTTCAGAACTTTTTCCACCTTTAATGTGACCTATAACCTGTACAACTCATCTGAAAAACAAACTGAAATATTTTAGGGGGGGGGCGAGTAAAAATAAAAAAACAAAATAATGTGGTTGCATAAGTGTGCACACCCTCTTATAACTGGGGATGTGGCTGTGTTCAGAATTAAGCAATCACATTCAAACTCATGTTAAATAGGAGTCAGTACACACCTGCCATCATTTAAAGTGCCTCTGATTAACCCCAAATAAAGTTCAGCTGTTCTAGTAGGCTTTTCCTGACATTTTCTTAGTCACATCTTACAGCAAAAGCCATCGTCCACAGAGAGCTTCCACAGCATCAGAGGGATCTGATTATTAAAAGGTATCAGTCAGAAGAAGGGTACAAAAGAATTTCCAAGGCATTAGATATACCATGGAACACAGTGAAGACCATCATCATCAAGTGGAGAAAATGTGGTGCAACAGCAACATTACCAAGAACTGGACGTCCCTCCAAAATTGATGAAAAGACGAGAAGAAAACTGGTCAGGGAGGCTGCCAAGAGGCCTACAGCAACATTAAAGGAGCTGCAGGAATTTCTGGCAAGTACTGGCTGTGTAGTACATGTGACAACGATCTCCCGTACTCTTCATATGTCTGGGCTATGGGGTAGGGTGGCAAGACTGAAGCCTTTTCTTACAAAGAAAAACATCCAAGCCTGGCTAAATTTTGCAAAAACACATTTGAAGTCTCCCAAAAGCATGTGGGAAAATGTTTTATGGTCTGATGAAACCAAGGTTGAACTTTTTGGCCATAATTCCAAAAGGTATGTTTTGGCGCAAAAAGAACACTGCACATCAACAGAAGAACACCACCTTACCCACAGTGAAGCATGGTGGTGGCAGCATCATGCTTTGGGGCTGTTTTTCTTCAGCTGGAACTGGGGCCTTAGTCAAGGTGAAGGAAATTATGAACAGTTCCAAATACCAGTCAATATTGGCACAAAACCTTTAGGCTTCTGGTAGAAAGCTGAAGATGAAGAAGAACTTCATCTTTCAGCACGACAACGACCCAAAGCATAAATCCAAATCAACAAAAGAACAGCTTCACCAGGAGAAGATTGAAGTTTTGGAATGGTCCACCCAGAGCCCAGACCTGAATCCGAATGAAAATCTGTGGGGTGATCTGAAGAGGGCCGTGCACAGGAGATGCCCTCGCAATCTGACAGATTTGGAGCATTTTTGCAATGAAGAGTGGGCGAATATTGCCAAGTCAAGATGTGCCATGCTGATAGACTCAAACCCATAAAGACTGAGTGCTGTAATAAAATCAAAAGGTGCTTCAACAAAGTATTAGTTTAAGGGTGTGCACACTTATGCAACCACATTATTTTGGTTTTTCATTTTTACTCGCCCAACCTAAAAGATTTCAGTTTGTTTTTCAATTGAGTTGTACAGGTTATAGGTCACATTAAAGGTGGGAAAATTTCTGAAATGATTTATCGTGGTCTCATTTTTTTACATCACAGAAGCCTGGCATTTTAACAGGCGTGTGTAGACTTTTTATATCCACTGTAGTTTATGTTCCAATATTATGGCTGTACTATTGATTTGCTGTTTCCGGGGCAGCCCTTCTTTATCTGTTTACGTCTAAAAAGAACGAATGCCGTAGAAAAATCAAAGATAGCAAATTACTATTACGCGCTTTTAACCACAATGCTTTTAAAAACAACTTTAAACCACTATATTTTGGTTCTGATTACAACTGAAATGCCATAAGTGTTTGTATTAAATCTTTTAGAAATGGAAACAACAATTTCGGTTACAATAATTTTACTCGTTCAGCCTTAAACTCATGTCATTTATCTTCATCTTCAGCCAAAAAAAAAAAACTGTGGTGAGTGAAATTTCCATGCATCCACACAATGGTTTAAATAATGGTTTATATAATGGTTTAAAACTCTTGAGAGACTTCCACTTTGTTTTGAAGCTTCATAGTCCATGTCACTACAGCACGGTATCACTGAACTGATTAACCATCACACACTTCCTAGAAGCTTAGAACTCATTCATAGAATCTAACACACAACAGGTTGCATGTTCTTGTGCGAGTAACACTACAGTCACACATGACAGAGATTAAACATGAGGCAGAGTCCATACAGGCCGTATTTCTAGGTATTTTTACGCAGGTACACGGTAAATGGTAAGTGGTTTTTATCTGGTGTCACTGTGCACAAGGACGCAGAAGCTAAACACCGTTCCATTCATCTTTCTAAACGAGCTCTGGATTAAATCAACTGCACAAGAACGAGAGAAAAAGCAACAGATGACTTTCACTTAAAGCAACAACACTCAATGATGTATGAAAAAGTTTTAAGAATTATTGATTAATTACACAGTAAGCTATTCACCTCCTTTTCTTATAATTATTTGATTTGGATTTTTTTTTATCTAAATAAGAACAACTCAAACTGAGTTTAATAAATTGAGCAAAATAATCATTTTAATGCAATTTACATGTATTTCTCGGGCATCAGGATAGGGACGGGTGATATGCCCCCAAAAAAAAAACATATCACGATTCTCGAAGACATTTCTAACAAACTTGCAGCAATAGAGTACTGTTTAAAAAAAATAAAAATAATAAATGTTTATTTCTTTATATTTTAATATATTTATAATATATTTGCATTTATTTATTTTTTATTTTTCTGCATATATTTTAATTAATGTGTTTAAATACTTGAATTTGTTTATTTATTTATTTATTTATTTAAATGTATTATATTTATTTTATTTATTTATTTATTGTATTTTTATACCGTTTCTATTTATAAAAAAATAAATAATATTTAACACTGAATTTTTTTTTTATTTTAAAGACAAAATTCTGCTTTAGGTTTGTAGGTATTTTTTAGATTAAAAATGAATAAAAAGATATAACATGATATCTCAGAAAAGCATATCGTGACATAATTTATCACGATATCGTTTTCATATCACACAAGCATGACATTGGCAGTAACAGCATAATGCCAGCTGTGTAACAGCAAGGTTGAAATGTTCTAGGTGAACTGGTGGAAGCTGTGGTGTAACACGCAGCACAGGTTGGCGTTACTGCTACTCAGACTCAGACTGAAACATGAGCATGCAGGACTGAAGCCTGTGTTGGCTGAGCTAACTGGCATCTGCAAATCATGAGATCAATTAAGTAGGGAATGTTTGGTGTAGTGAAACCAGCTTACTTCTAAGAAAACCTCAGCATGTTGGGCTCACTTCGTGGTACAGCTCTCTTCTCTAACGCAGACGTAGCGTATAACAAAATGGAACCACACAGGCACTCACACTAGGCTCGTGCTTGCATCTCATTACTAGGGTGTAATACAACCACCAGGCTTCGCACATCTGTACAACACACTTCACCGTAACCTTGCTGTATTCTACACAAGACGGGCAAAATACACTATCAGCAGCTGTCACAAGGATAAATGCAAAATCTCAGAGTAGCCCAGCAGCTGACGTACAAAATTATGACTTTCCTTCAACCACCACTGCAAGACATCCTCACAAAATCAGCAAAAAATAAAAACAGACTGACTGAAATCAGGAGAAAGTTAAAGAAGTCCATAAGCAGTATAGGGGCCCTGTTTTCCTTATAAAGCTTGATTAGATAGAACGAGTTTCTGGGAAAGTCTTGGTTAGTCCCACTGCCTGAACTGAACCTTAACCTTAACCTGGCAGTAAACTTCAAACAAAAGAGGCAATTTGGCACAGCAATACATCTTTCAAATGAAATCACATTTTGATTTGAGTCTCTCCCATACCTGTGATTGCTCTAATACTGCATTCGACCTCACAAGTGAAGGAGCTCAAAACAACTTAATTTTCGACCTCCGTGCATTTGAGCTACATAGTTCACACCCACATCACACCCACACCACACATTCACACCCAGGGACAAGTTAGAGTCACTGCCATGTTTTTGAGAGGGGTGGGGGGAAAATAAATAAATAAATAAATAAAAACCGGCAAATCCGGACACAGGGAGAACATGCATAACAGACCATAAGACCAAGCTCAGGCTGAAAGTGGACTGTATCAATATTTTAAAGGCACTTCATGCTGTACATTTTCACACCATAGTATATGATGGTCTATCTCAAAATCATACGAACAGGACGGCGCCATTAAAGATTAACCACTAAAGATTCATCTATGACATTGTTTTGTTGTTAATAATCATTTCTGAAAATACCGTGGGAGATGCCGCTACCGGATCCACGTCTCCTGCCCAATTTGCGACAGTCCGATATGACACAAGATATAAAGTACTGTGAAAATGTATTAGACATCCTAATTTTGTAAAGACCACTTTTCCCCACACAGTCTATTTCTCTCTAAAGCACATACAGTTTCATTTCAATGGCTGAAAAACATTTTAATGATTATTTTAGTTCATTGCACAATAGAATAGATCTAACATCACTTCTAAGTCCGTGCAGATACGTCATTAATTAGTGACCCTAAATTTCTCTAAAAATTTTTTTACCTGCATTGTGTGTGGAAGAAAAACAACCCTGAATGAGGATCAGTCTGTTTACGCACACCCTGCCAAATCCCTGACCAATCAACAGTCGTGCATGCAAATAATTTGGTTCGCTTGAAATCCACTGCAAGGTAAAACCAACCGAACCAAATGTCACTAAAAAAAAAAAAAAAAAAAAAAAACCTCTGGTGCAGACTTTAGCACATGAGCTAGGTGTGAAAACAGCCTTGAACCTCAAAAAGGAAATATAAGGACTGATAATCAGCGGGTAAGGTTCGGCACGTGTGACTGTCAGCGAGTCACTACTGCGTCCTTAACATCACATGTAAGTTTCTTACTCTTAAGTCACTTTTGATAAAAGCTTCTGCCAAATAAATTAAATGTAAACATTTCATTATTATTATTATTATATCTAAGGCTTAGTGCATTTACTTACTTTTTACTTTAGGATGCCTGCAAAGGCACTGTGCTTCTTTTTTAAGAGGATATCCTAAAATTTGAGCGCCAATCCAATACCCAGGATCGCTAACGGGCTGACAACAGCAATCAATCAATCAATAAATACATTTTTTTAATGGTGGATCAGATATTAGAGACAAAAGAAATTAAAATTCAATCTGATCCTGTAACAAAAGTAAAACACTGGAATTGGCTTTGGATATGATTTATTATTTTTGGCCTATTTTATTAGTTTTAAAATAATATTAATTAATATGTTTA
Source organism: Pangasianodon hypophthalmus (assembly GCF_027358585.1). NCBI lineage: Eukaryota > Metazoa > Chordata > Actinopteri > Siluriformes > Pangasiidae > Pangasianodon > Pangasianodon hypophthalmus. Next base: position 4,642,866 of record NC_069728.1, on the reverse strand, counting down.
TTTTATTTATTTTTTTTTTTTATATGGAAATGTTTACATATAAAGAGACATTATGGTATTTTTATTAGGATTGATTTTATTATATTTATACTTTATTATATTTGTCATGTATATGATTTTTGTCTCCAATATCTGATTTTTGTGTGAAAGTGTTTAACCAAATAAACAAAGCTGCGGCTTTGCGCGAGTCATGTTTCTAACTATGTATTTTTTCCTGTATTTTTTTTTGTTTGTTTGTTTTTTTTTAAGTGTTTCAGTACAAAAACATCTTCAGTTTAGTAGTTTTTAAAGAAAAAATATATTGGATTATTATCAGTACGCAAGGTTTCAGTACCGGAAAAGAGACAGCGATATCAAGCCGCCTCTATCTGGCCATAAACACTCCCTACTGCCACTTTATTGACCAAAAACTTGACCCCAGATGATCCCATAACTAAATATAAAGCATCATGTGTCACATTAAGCTCGCCTCTATGTAATAATAAAAGTTTATTATAAGGAAACAAAAACATTGAAATTATTGTGCTGTTTTCGTGTTATATTAGTTTGGTCCTATGTGTAGTAAACATTGTGTGACAAGGTAAGTGTGTTTGTTTTGTTGTTAAGCTTGATTTTCCTTGTAAAATGTCTCTTAAGAAAGCTTTGAAAGTGTCCTGTGGCTTAAAGAAAGACACAAAGAGACATCTTATTTACAAATTTTACCCTTTAGAAATGCAGTTTCTTTGGTGTTGTAATAATAATGTTACCAACAACTCAGAGAAGCTTCTAGCTACTTAGTATTTTGTCTTCAAACTTTGGGCCACGCCTCCTGAGCAGGTAAAGAGCGGCTCTTTGGCGCATGCGTCGAGCTCTCAATTACTTAACAGGCGACTGTAGATGACACACAGCATTTTTTTTTTAATAAAGCAAGCTCTACCGAAGGCGTTAGGCTTTCCAAAGTCGCTTTGGTGTTTCCACATGCTTCAGTTAATCCTTTCAGATCATTTAAACGAATAATATGTTATGATGAAACGCTTTACTGTAATGAATGAACATGGACACTGATGCTACTCGGATGGTGAGGGAATTTCCTGCAAAAAACCGACCTGCAACAGATGCATCAGCTTCTGGGCTAACTCTAACTCTCTGTATCTCTCTGATGGGGAAAATCTCTCATGTACACCGAAATATTTTTCTTTCCTCCTTCATCCAGCAGCCCTCTACAGGTTGCACTAGCAGAAGAGAACCAGGTTGATTTGGATCTGGTATAAAGCTTCCTATTGATCATAAACAGTGCACTAGGATATCAATCCGCACAATGAAATGTTTAATAAGTGACCTAGATTCACGCGCACGGCGAACTGCTGCTGTGCTCCCCAAACCTGGCGCGCGCTTCTTTCGCTCCGGGAACTAAATATAGCAAAGTTTATAATGCGGACCAATAAAATACACCAAATACACATGCACATCACCGGCACCGAAATGAATCGTCCAGACAAGACACAAGTGCGTGTGTTTTTTTTTAAATGGCTTGGTTAGCTAGCTAGCCGCAAATGTTTGGCGTCTCTCTCTCTCTCCCTCTCCCTCTCTCTCTCTCAGCCAGAGAGAAATGTGGGTCACCAGGCCTCCGGACTCTTCACTAGCAAGCTTCAGGAACAACAAAATAATAAGAGCGCTCTGCTGGGGTTTGTTCCCTGATTTTTTTTTCTGTCAGCGTTAAAACAAATGCTGCACTACACATATATACCAGGTGTCTTATTTTTTTTAAAGTCATAAACATGCAGAAAGCTGTCCTTACCCAGTTTATTCGCCGTCATGAGGGGATCTCGCGCTCCTTGTTTTGGTTCAGACGCCTGCGTTGGATTGACTGGAGTTACAAAAACAGCAGGGCCTACCCTGGGCTTCCCACGCGCATGCGCACTGCACACTAAGCGGCAGCAGCAGAAGCAGCCTACACAATCTGGCAACACACACACACACACACACACACACACACACACAGGCTACATTGTAGCGCGAGGAGGATATTTTAACGTCGTGTCAAACGACAAACTAGCTTTTATTTAAACAATACGGGAAAAAAAACAACTTTAGCGGCGCAATCAGTCTCCTGTTTCATTTTAAAGGACACATACTCTAACATATTTTAATATGTAATTTTCAACGACTTCCTTTTTTTTTTTTTTTTTTTTTTTTAAATACCCCGAACGCGCTTTGTGTTGATTTTTCTGTGTTATACAAGCGCCCCCAATCTAGTATATCTCTCATTCTTTTGGCGGAAGTCCAATTAGGTCAAACTCACCAGACAACCAACCTTGACTAGTAACGCGCAAAAGTTGTGGCAGGAGTTTGATTGACACCCGACGTGTCCAATCAGCGCGTCGTGCGTGTGTGGGCGTCACCACAGGCGGAAGTGTGGTGCTGAGAGTCAGAATAACTTACCTAAACTGCCTTTAATGCTATTAAATATCACTTTTTTTTAATCACATGCATATGTACTACGAGATTTATGAATGTATCCAACATTCTGGTGTGTTCATGAGAAGAAATAGATATGATAGATTTATAAGTTGTGATTTATAAAGACGTGCGTTCAGTTGATCCTGTTGGATCTTATTAGATTTGTGGAATCTTGCTGGAACTATACTTGTATTTTATTGGAAATAATGTCTTATTATTAGAGGGTTATTGGATGTTACAGAGGGTGCTTTGGGAGAATCATAAAAGATTTTCTTTAAAATTAGAGTATTTTCTCTATTTTAGAGTATTTTATACTATTACTGTAACATACTATCTTATTTATATATGTATACACACATATATATATATATATGTGTTTGTGTGTGTAAATCTTTAAGAAACCATCCTGTAAACATCTTAATCTGTATTGGTTATTAATGGTTAATAATGTCTACACTGAGATGAGTTTGCAAGACACAGTCAAAAAATTACTATTTGTTTAGTTTAAAAAAAAAAAAAACAGTGGAAAAATGCACCCTTAGGATTCCAAAAAATATCTCATTGAATTCCCATATAGACCTGAATAGGAACCCAAATGGATCCCATTAAAAAAAAAACCCTGTAAAAGTGGTCCTACAGGATATTTATGTTCTATAAGACAAGTCCAAAATATGGTAGAAATTATAAATAGAATCCTGTACAAGTTTCTTATTGGAATCCTTTAGGATTTTTTGACAAGGGCTTCCTAAAAGTGAATGTGTCCATGTGCACACTGAAATGTTCCTAAATCCTTTCTAACTGTGGCCTGTTTATCGATCTTAAATCATGCACTGCCTCCACCTAGAGCAGATATCCCTGTATGATGGGATATAAGCAATGGAACTGCACGTTAGCTGTGGTCATTTCTGTTAAAATGCTAAGTGAATCCCAGCAAAGGATCAAAAAGATTTTGCTTTTCTGTAAATGAAATTTAGTGGGCAAAAGATCTTGGAAAAGGTCCTCTAACAAAGCAAGTACATCTATGGTCCAGTGGATATAAACATTCTACACACTCCTGTTAAAATTGCAGGGTTTTTGTAAAAAAAAATGAAACCAATATAAATCATATCAGATCTTTTTCCACCTTTAACATGAGAGAGCAACCAGCTGAAAGCCAAATAAAATAAGAAATGAGATGTGAATCAGTTGATTATAGACACCCAGAGACATCTAGTGCCCACAACGTAGAACTTTTTGTTTTGTTTCAGCCTTGTCTTAAAAGTGAACATATAAGTAAATATGGTACTTAAGGTTCTTATGAACTTCATCGCATAACCAGTGTTTATTGAATTAATGTGGGAAGAACAGAATTTCAACACTGTATTTTCTGTAGACAGTGATAGCGTCCTGCCCTAGTATTAATAACGTCCACAAGATGGCACTGGACATACAGTGTTCATCCTGTTCGCACTACAAACAAGCATTAATCGTCATGAAGTTCACTTTTAATAAAACTTTTCACACATCACCCCTCTGCACAACACGAACAATCAGCTTGACACAATACACTCATATGTGGTTCTTCCCCAAACAGTTGCCACAAAGTTGGAAGTACACAATTGTATAGGATGTCTTTGTGTGCTGTAGTATTACAATTTCCCTTCACTGGAACTAAGAGGCTTAAATCTGTTCCAGCATGACGATGCCCCTGTGCACAAAGCGAGCCCCATGAAGACATGGTGTGTGAAGGTTGGAGTGGAAGAACTCGAGTGTCCTGCACAGAGCCCTGACGTCAACCCCACTGAACACCTTTGGGATGAACTGGAACACCGACTGAACCCCAGACCTCCTCACCAACATCAGTGTCTGATCTCACTAATGCTCTTGTAGCTGAATGATCACAAATCCCCACAGAGACGCTCCAACATCTAGTGTAAAGCCTGATTGATTGGCTCTGATTGATTTTCCCTCTTTTCTTAGCTGCAAAATCCTTGCTTTTCCCCCATAGACAGCTCTCTGGTCTACATTGTGGTTTATCCTTTTTAATAACAAATGCAGTCTTCACAGACGAAACCCAAGGCTCAGACCAAGAGTAGACATTCAGAGCTATTAATTGTTTAAACAATCGATCTTATTCCAATATTTTTGATTCATTCACTTGAAAAATGGATGGATTCCAAAAAAATGTACAATAGTCCAAGTTGTTTAATACGTCTAGATGTAAATATCAGGAAATAAAAGCTGAAATTCATATATATCATCTCATATTCATCTTTTGATCTTTTGAGAGGATTTATTATATGATTTGAAGTCGGACAAGTCGAGGTTTTACATTAGTTAGTCTTCTTTACATTTTCTTAAATTCTTTAAATTTCTAAAATTTACACACACTTAGGAGCATGAGTAGAATACAATTGTTTTTCTAAATTTATGGGATTTTTATAAATACCAAATTTCGTGTGTAAATTTCTTGTAGAAATTAGCAGCACTGTGTGTGACTTCTGCCTCTGACATTTCTAAATCAGTTCAAAATTGGTCTCAACTAGAGATGTACACTTTTTTTTCCGCTCAAATAGTTTCCAGGTTTTTAGCAAAGTTCCCAATTAAAAACCACACAAAAAGACAATGTAACTAAGCCCAAGATGTTTGGTCATAGAAAAGGGTAGATGCATTTTCATCTTTTTTTCCTCAGTGTTTTTTGGGGGAAACAAGTTAAAAGTGGTGCACATTTCTGAATCAACAATATGCAGATATTATACGCGGAACCTGCCAACCCTGATCATGGAATAAATACCGAGTTCATTAACATACAAATGGAGATGCACTGTTTGGTTTTAAACCACCCTAAAGACTGCTTCACCTTCAAACTAAAACCACATTTCTACTATATTTCTGTACAAAGTTTGCTTTCAAATTTGAGCCACTGCTCCATATAGCTCATACAGACTACTCGCTACTTTCTCTGGAAAAAATAAGCATTTAATTAATGTTTACCTATTATAAAATGTGTACTTTCATTGTGCATCTTTGTGTCTTTCTTAAATGATTGTTTTTTTTAACATTATTAAAAGAAAATCATAAATCATACAGTCATTATAATGAAATGTTGCATAAAAGATCCCATTTTGACTTGAAGCAGCACTTCATAGTTACCGTTAGTTTGCTTACTCAGTCACATTAGACAGAAGATAGAAAACTTTCCAGGAAGTTCCACAGGGCATTTGGTTGAGGAGTTGAATAATGTTATGTTCTGCAAATGGCAGTTTGTTGTAATTTGGATGAAAAATTACTTCTTTTTCAAGCAGCCCTTTTTTCAGTATTTTCCAGAGTTTCTAGGGCATAGTTGTAGGGTTAACCTTAAAAAAAGGGGGAGGGTGTTATAGGGGGAAAAGAATCTTCCAGTATAGACCACATTCATTTCTGGTTTAAAGCCGAATAAAATTAAAAAAAAAAAAAACAGATACCGATATTTTGATCACTAAAGAGATTATTAAGGTGCTAAGTGGCTGTGGTGCCAGAGCACATTTTAGACTCATGTCAATCAGTACAGTGACATCTTTTTACACCATCCTGAAGTCCTGAATATACACTGAAGACCTAAACATGAATAAAAACAAAACACCATAGATTTAATTGAAAGTATGGTTTCAGATTGTTTTGGCAGAGAAAGAAAGAGAGAGAGAGATTCAGCAAAAGCACAGGTCACTCAAAATCACACTACTACAATGAGAACATTGCAGAATGACTTTAATTTAAAAGACACAACATGGTTACACAATTAGGACCTGTGGACCAAAAAAAAAAAAAAAAAAAAAAACCCAAAAAGATTTTTATTTGAATTCTCTATGTACATTCAATATCACTATACACCACGGAGGGGTGACAAGCAGGACAGGTGCCTCGGGTTTTCTGGTTCTCTATCAAGGCTAATCAGCTGCTCCACAGGAAAAGCACCATGTTGTGATACAAAGACAAAATGGCTAAGCTCAGAGAGAGTTTTAGACCAGAACATACAGGTTAAGAGAAGTTGTCTAGGAGGCCACTGTTCAATTTGTTTATGAGGGTGTAAGTGGCGTTGGGTACTTTTTCTTTTTTTATTCTCTGTTTTTTTATGTTTTTTTAATCTTTACACATATTCTGTAGATCGTCTCCCATTACGTGGCTGCAAAATGAAAAAAGAGTCTCATAAATAACTCTAGATTAAGTATGTACTCTCAAGCACATAAACCAATTGCTGTAACACAACTTAAAGTTACGTTTGCATCATTTGATTGTCTTATGCAAAGAGACTTACAGAAGTTTCCACAAAAAAAAGTCGTTTTTTTTTTTTCGTGGTAATACATGAAGAACAAGTGAGTGATCATTTATACCTACCCGATATAAGAAGTATCCTCTGCTCTGGATCGTGCGTGGGGTCTCCTGTACACAAAGAGCACTGTGTTAGATATACATAACCTGAAACATGGCCAGTTTTCAATAAAATATATCCTTACTAATCATCCAGCCAAACTCCTGCTGGAAGTGTTTTAAGTTTCTAATGCAGTTAGAGTCGTAGAAGAAAATGAACTAAACGACTCAATGAATCAGGAACATAATACACAATATCAGCGCCTCACTGGTTTCAGATGATCCAGAGATGCCGTCATTCTAAAAACAGAAGACTGGGATTCTAGTTCTTTTGGCTGAACTGTGGGAGACATCTAGCATTCTCCATGATCTATCTCCTTCAGCATCACCTAATCTGTTTCAGCAGTGCCAACTGATAGCTGATGTCTTTCCATATCTGGACCCATAAACCCATAAAGACAGATTAACATTTTTCACTGAATATTAGAATGTAGAAAACCTGGACATGGCATTAAAATGTTTGTAAGGTTTTGGATATAAACTGTATCTACTAAAGCAAGGCAGGATCTTTACAACGTCGACTTTTTTTTTTTTTTAATCCCAAGAATTGTGCTCCAAAAAACCATTTATAACCACAATGTTTATTGTGGAAGCTATTATATGAGACCACAGGTGAACATCCTCAAAATGTTTTAAGAGTACAAGCTGCTTTACATGCCCGCTGATGCTTCAGTATCTGTGCTGTACAGTGCTGGTCAGTGCAGATAATTTTAGTCGATAATAACCAGGCGAATGGAAAAGAACAGCTAATGCCGCTAATTTTGAGGCAAACTGCAACATTTATGCTTGGGAAGGGATGAGAGTAAGCAGAAACAAACGCAAGTGCACCACCACACACTCCCACACACACACACACACACACGCTCAATCTTTTATAGGTGTAAAACGGAAAACATTTGGGATGACTTTTACGGTAAAGTATGCAAAAGACTTAAGATATTTACTTTGAGACCAAAATGAACACATTAGCATGTATCATCCTGAATCCCAACAGATTCTATGACAATCACACAAATGTCATGCGTACACAACATTAATGTAACAACTAATGAGCAAGAGAAATGCCTCAGAGATGTGACCTAATTAAATGAATCATTATGGCAAATGTGAATCATAACGTATTAAATGAGGATGCAATTTCCTTTTAAATCGTTTAGAATGATGTCACCTGCAGCTCATAATAAAAAAAAAAAAAAACAGCAAACAAACCATTACACGATATGACATGCTAAGTTACAGTAAAAATCAGTGGATGTTACAGCACTGGTTAATTATAGTAGTAGTGTGTAACTCCATCATTACTCTTGCGCGATAAGATGTAATGTTGAAGTGTCAATGACGGCAACGCAATTACATCTATCTAAGAGATGTAATTGCATGGTTGTGAAGGCTCAACACAGCGGAAGTGGAGAACAGCGAGAGAGAGAGAGAGAGAGAGAGAGAGAGAGAGATAGGAGATCTCTTTAAGAGGATGAGATCATTCCCCTGTCTGTTAATGTAGTCCTAGTAACAGTACAAGCGATATGAAGAGGAAGCATGCACAGGATACATACATGTGATGCTACTCTTCTGCGTCTTCTGCTGTGGAGCTGCGGTATGAGCTGCAGGAGAGGGTGGAACACAGTGGACTGACATATACGCACACACACACACACACACACAGGGACACAAAGAGAGATGACAACCATGAACAACTGCCAGAAGAATTAGGGTGTGGATTGCAAAGAGGACAGAGGATTGAGCACACACATACACACACACACACACACACACACACAGACGCACACACGCACGCACATGCATCAGCACTTCTCCTAATCCAATACCCAAAAGAAATAATTTAATAATAAAAGTCAAAGCTGGCCTTGAAGTCACATGATCATCGTAGCAGAGGGGTTTGTGTGTTTTGGTGATAGGGCAGTTTTTGGAGCACTTGAAAAAAAATGTAACATTTAAGTCTTTTTTTCCGACTCTATGTATTTCTCAGTAGGACCAGGGTAGCTCCACTAAATTATAATAATAATGTACACTGTGATCACCATGTAATGCGTCAGTGCAGAATTTTTACAGCCCTAAATGACATACACATACACAAAAACATCCATAGTCTCTTACACAGAGTGCAGCAAAAACACGCTCTCACAAATGCCATGCAAAAGTATGTTCTCTGTGCCAACACCACACACACACACACACACACACACACACACAAACAAACAAACACACATACATACACACATATCCCAAAAGACAGTCAGTGCAGTCCAACTGACATAATTAAAGCCTTCGCAAGGGGTAAAGCCTCTGCTATAGTGTTCAATCATTTCATTAAAGTGAAAAAAAAAAAAAAGGATCAACTGATGAACACTTTGCTTTCCAGATTCTTTGCAGTATTCTAACTTTGGGAAAATGGCAGCACATTTGGGTTTATCCACAAATGTAGCTCAAGTATAACTTTTTAATTTTGAAGTTTTCATTTAATAATTGTACATTCTATCTAGTAGCTATAGGTGCATCAGCTGGTCCCTTAAAAAACCCTTTATTTCTGCGGTGATTCATCTAATGTTAGATAGCTGATAATGCGTTCATGTCATGTTGAAAATACAGTGATTGTGCGACTGGGGATTCTACCCAGAGCTGTTCACCTCTTCAGAAATGATTTCTTTGTATAAGGGTCATTATACCAAATTAGTGCCTTTTAAATCCCTGAAGCAAACTTTGATATGATTTCTGAAAAAAAATGTTTAAAACATCTACATCTAAAATAAAATCTCTTAGAAATAATAGTGCATTTTCTATTAAAACAGTTTCTATGAGCTGAGTGATTTTTAAGTAGATGGTATTCAAGCAATTTTTCAAAAAAAAAAAAAAAACCAGGGATATTCATTCAAACTGTAATAGAAATAAAAGTAATTCCACTATGAATAATATAAAAGTTCAGTAGTTATTGTATTTGTTATAATTAGACAGAGGTACATCCCTGCTCTGATTAAAAAAAAAATCTTCTCTTAAAAAAGTAATAGATTCTTTTATTAAGCCTTGGGAGGAAGTAGGAAATGGTATCATTTTCTTCAAGCAAATTAGTGTTCCAGTTTTATTTGTCTTATTATTATTATTTTTTATTATGCGTAATAAAACGTTTTAATTGAAGAATGCACGTAAACTTTAACAACACGAACATGAAGAGTTATGGCATGAAGAGATATAGGCCAGAAATGTCAACTCTAACAATTATGGAAAGACATTTTCAAATTATAACGTCGGAATAAATGTTGTAGATGTAAGTAAGAATAATCAAACACTAATAAAGGTAAAAGAAAATTCTAATTAAATTTGCAGATCCTAATGTGTAAGAGAATGCTAGTCGCATTACATATTATTATTATTCATGAATGGGCAGACTTATACATGTTTTATAGACATGTATAGAGTTAAATCTTGACATTATAACTCTAACTACTTTTAATGCTGCCTTTTGGGCTTTTGGACATTTTAGAGTTTACAGAGATGCCGGAAATGTATAATGAGCGGAATTCCAACATGTCATGGACACTCGATAAAGCTCGTTAGACTCCAAATGATTTAGTACCAGACTGTAATTATTTATGAAACTCGGTTTTGTTCAAAAGCATGTCAGTGAATCTACATGATGTTTAAGTGCGTGTTGGATTTTGGGAAACTGTTATTTTTGCCTATTCTGAAAGGAATCATTTGGAGTCCACTGTCAAAAGTACAGACTTTGCAAGACATAGGAACTAGGTTAGGGCATTGCAATCATCACCTTAAAATGAAAGTGTGTCTGTCTAAGACAGAAATGGATGTATGTACCATATAAAACTCCTGCTAATTGTATCACATTACCATTCTGAAAATTCTAGAGTTACACACTTACATATACCTGTGCTAGTCTGAGGATGTCAGTTTTCATGTAAACTAACTGTGTAGTACAACAGACATGCAAACCAGCATGCAAGTATGTATAAATGTATAAAATAATTTCATGCATAATTTTAAAACTGTCACGAGAGAAAGTTTGCAGGAAAACTGTCAAAAAAATGAAAAGTATGACAAACTGTAATGAATAATGTAAGAGCTTGCTAATGAACAAAAACGCTTCCTTTTTTGAAAGAAATCGTCTTATTTCTACATCTTTTGTTTAGCTCATTTTTTTCCTATCCATCTGTAACTTTCCTATCCATCTGTAACTCAGGTAACTCACATACTCCATGCAAGAGAGCCACACAAAGTAAGCGTCAGATTTACAGAGGGGAAGTGATGCTCATTATTCTTTATCCCTGAGCATGTGAATATATATATATGTGTGCACTGTCTTACTGCCTTACACATAATAATAATATGCAGCTGGAAGTGTAAACAAACACTGTGCAACTTAGCAGTATAGTGACAAGTAAGCAGCAGGCCAAAGACTAAAGGAGAGAAAAAAGAGCTCTTAAAAACAACGTACCGTCTCATCAGGCAATCCAGTATTCGGCTTAGTGTAATGAAATAAAAACTACGTAAACGCACATTAAAACAAACACGTTCACGTCGAGACAAGTGCAAAGACGCACCAAAGGATGTATATGTACAAAAAGAGCAAAAAAGAGGCACACTCAAACGTACATAAAAATACAAGTATGCACGCGTAAAAGGACATATAACAGGTACAGGTACACAAACACATGGTTACAGGACCACACAGAAATAGAAAAAAAGGTGGAGGTTATGATGCTGTTAGACTGTAATTTGAGAAATCAGTGAATGTGAATGTGTGTGTGTGTGTGTATGTATGTGTGTGTGTAGGATCTTTACCCTTTTTGTTGTTTCTCGAGCTGCCAGCTCCTGTATATATACAAACACAGTCAAACTTCACCTCAACTATGTCGTCCACAGATCTGTTTTCTTAAGGCAATGTTTTCAGTAGACTAGCTGCATGCTACTGGCTACAGTATGTGGGTTAATGTACAAAATATTTTATATAAGCAAAGCTCATAAGATAATATTCAGTGATATAATTTAAACATGAAAGACTTTACCTGAGATTTCTGCAACACACCCTGCATCAAGTCACACAGATCCCACAGTGTGTCCAGTGTCTGAAGGAGAAGCGTAAGGTTATAGACAGTTTAATTGCATAGTTTTCATGCAAATGGATCATTTCAGGCTAACAGGGATGCTTTCCAAGGACTCCGAAGCTTTATCCGGAGCCAAAGTGCCCTAAACAAAATGTTTATTTGCAACATTAAGACCCGCAGCCTTGTATAAAGAAAGCCTCACTCACCCTGAGGGGTCGTTCTTCAGAAAGGAGGGATGAGCATGCGTTATCTATCTGTGGGACAGGATACAGGAGGTAAACGGCACTTTTCTGTTAAACCCACTTGAATGTTTTCCATGTTCAAAATTCAGGCATCAACCAATAACCCCAACATTTTATAAATACACTGTGAGTCATAAGCATTAAACTATGCACTGAACAGTATTTCCACATTATGGGGTGAGATAAGAATGTTTTGACCACCGTTCCTCTCTCTCTCTCTCTCTCTCTCTCTCTCTCTCTCTCTCTGTTCCTTATAATTTATTAGCAATTCTGTAGTCACTCATTTCCCCCGATTTCACATGAACACAGTAAGCAGAGGTAAGTCATTAAATAAGTACCGTCCCTGGATTTGAGTCACAGCATGTTTTACAATCTTTAAAACAAGATCAAAATGTATTGTTATTGTGAATTCAGAAAGGAAGTTATTAAAGGAAATATTAAAGGAAAAAATGGGGGAGGAATAATGAGGGAAATAATAAGATTATAATAATCTTATATAATATATTATATAATAATCTATATAATAATAATATCTTCAACATGTGTGCTTATGTATGATATATGAGTGAATGGATGGTTCCTACCTGGTTTAGTAGCTTGTCATTCTCTGTAGTGGATAGATCTAGGAACACTGGAGCACCTTGGAACACACACACACACACACACACACACACACACACATACACACACATGTTTGTCTCACTATTCTTGTGAGGACCTAAATCCAATCCCTACCTTAACCTCAACAACCAAAAGGAAACTGTTTGGCTCTTTTAGTTTTCGGGTTTTTTGTTTTATTTTGTTTTTGTTTTGTTTTTCTAATAAAGAATGCAGTTTTTTTTGTTTTGTTTTGTTTTGTTTTTTGCTCTTTCTTTGGGATTAAAAAAGTAGATGTATGCATGGGGACCAGCCAAATGTCCCCATAAGGTCAAAACCTACATGTTTTTATTGCATGTTTTTATATCTTGTTTTTATATCCTTGTCCCCACAAAGATATCCGACAGTGTTGGATTTGGGGGACATTTGGTCCTCACCATGATATAAAAACATGCAACTAACAAAAACTGGTAATCATTTTCTCAATCAAATTGCACTTAATTCATTTTAAAAGTTTGGCTTTGGATAGTGAGTTGGTTCTTGAAGTAATAGAAAAAAGTAATAGGTATTGTTTTCACTCTTGTATGGCTTTATTCTACACATAGTTTTATGTCACTGAAGTTGGAGTGACAAAAAAATCCTCTCTACAGCAAAGAGCAAGAGTTTTGTAAATGCTTTTCAGACCATTGTTAAGTTCTGCATGGTAACTTCAGGAGATTATTTCCCACTGAACAGCACACAGGCGCACAACTCACCCCTACACACTGAACACAGTGTTTACACAAACCCAGGAAAGCTTAGGCAAATAATGCAATAGTCCATTTAGTGCTATAGGTGATAATTCAGCACTCAGAAGTGTGTGTTCACAAGAGATGTAACTGAAAACCCAGAACGCCAATCTGCGCTCATAAAGAAAAACCTGTCTTCTTTAATGTTAGTTTAAAGTCGACTGCACAAACAGTTTACCCTCTAACTGAAAAATCAGTATACTGCCTATATGTCTGAATTCTGAGACAGAATTGTACACACTAAAATACTTCCACTGTGCAGTGTTTTGTTATTTCTACACTGCAGTCCTGTTTCATATAATATTTTATCAATGGATTTTTCTTTTTTTTTACTCATCCAAGGGCGTGTATCTAACTCTACGCCCAAAAAGAATGTTTTACACTGATCATATTCTGTCTCTAAATTGACTGCTAGTCTTTTATGCTAATACAAACATTGTTTATTTTGAATACATGTGTATTTTAATGAGCTGAAATGCGCCACGCAGTAGCGGTCAGGACTGACTGTGGAGTAACAGCCACAAATGACTCTCTTTTCGTAGCCTATCACTTGTTGCTTGCACTTCAGTCTCTCTGCTATAAGACTTTATCACTTCACTGGTCTTGAAGAGTTGTTTTAATGCCACGATTACTCGTTTTCAGCGCACTACAGAAGCCCGGTCTCTCCAATTACGCACGGACTCTCCATTACGCGCGCGCGCTTCTATCCATAAAGAAAGAGTGTAAATGAATATAAGAAGCATGCAGTGTGGAATGAAGAGGAGATAAACAGTATATATACCTGTGCAAGGCGGTAAGGCTGAGATGAGCAGAAGGGCGAGTGCGAGGCTTGTGCTGTGTGAAGGACTCATTGCGCCGCTGCTGCCGCTTGCGCCTTCCCAGGCTCCTTTGCGCCACTGGATGGTCTTCATGGATCCTCCCGCACTGATTCCGCAACCCCGCAGGTCCTCGTGCTTCGGGCACGTTTTCTTTCTGACTTTCTCTCGCTTCCGACTGAAGGATTTGAAGGCTTGAGGTCACACCCTTTACCGCAGCCTGCATCAAGAGATCTGCGTCACGAGGCCACGCAAACTTGCAATTATCTCTTTACGTGAGATGGAGTTGTGATGTCTCTGTTGTGTTTTTTTTTTTCGATGATTAATTCGCCTTATTTTAGTAATCACAGGGAATATATTTTTTTAAACTAACCCATATACACTGCAAATGCCTTATAAGATCAATTGTGCGTTAAGCTCAATGAGCGCACCTTTATAATTCAAAAGTAGTAAATGTACATACAAGACATACTAAATACCACTTTAAGTATTGTAACCATAAAAAAATACAAATGATCCTGCAATTTATGCACTGGTTTTGCCATCTGAAACTTTACCATAAGACACAGATGTGTGGAATAGTGTAAGGATAAGATAACGTGCCTTACAATAGCCAGTGTAATAGTCTAAGATATTAAATATATTAATAGATATCTAGCCTAATATTATTACTTAAGAATATAGTAGGCCTAGATCTGTTCGGAATTATACACTCTTATATTTCAGACTATTATATACAAATCTGCTGTTATGTAAATCTGCTTCCATGCACCAATAAATAAAAGTAAATTGTTGGTGATACAGAGGTGATGTACAGCCCCACACTCTTACACACAGTGACTTCAGCATATAGTATTTGTTTTTCAGATAACAAGAAAATCTCCTGATCACTTGTTGGATTATTCAAAGAACGTGTGAATAAAAGTGAATGAAACAGTATCACACATTACACAGTATCACACATTCAGCCACCATTTTCTCAAATAGTTTCCAGCAAGTTGCTGTATTGGGAGTATTGGTTCTTTTTAATAGCTCAGACTTATTAGACCTCACTATGGAAGAGTTTAGAGATAATAAAGTTGTTCTGTTAATTATACTAGGGATTTTCTGTAAACTAGTCATTAGGACTTTGACACACATCTTTATAAACACTAATAAGAGACCATCTATCTTGAGCCAGCTGGCTGTGGTAATCAGTGTAGTGGCTCATCAGATATGAGAATAAAGAGATAAAGGAAGTAAACATGAGATGTGACAGACACAAAGAGGCTACACGTCTGCAGAGATTACAGAGGTTACAGTAGTACAAAATATATTAGACAGGTAGAGCAATAGCTGTACAGATATTAAAACATTTATAATGGAAATATCTACTTTCCCATACAAATGTTTGACAAACCAGTGCTCAGGACTGGCGATATATATTTACTGTATCTTTTCATAAAATGAAATCTATTTCAGGAATATTCCTTTATAAATTTGATTTTTAGAAAAGATTTAGCATGTCTAAAATTGTGTCCAGTTCAATTCAGAATGCATGCTGTAATAATCTGGAGTGTGTGTAATGCATAAGAGCTTGATTTACCAGTCACACAGATCGATACATCACAACCAGTCAAGCTTTAATCAATAAATGAGACCCTATTTTCTGAAGACTACACACAACTGTTAGCTGGGTCAGGTGACCCAGGTCTTCAACGCATTGCAATGACCCGTGCTTTGTGATGTATGGGCACGGTGTGTGTGGTTCTGCTCCGACAGAAGATGCATCACTCAGCTGTTGTGGAAACATGAATTTAAAACATTTCCACGATCTTTTTTTTTAGCTTTTAAAGGTTTACTAAGTGTGTGGCATCAGCAGTGTGATTGTTGCCATGTGTGTTGTCTACAAATGGACTTCACAGGGGAATGAGGTACAAATTTAATACATCAGACTCCCAGCTGATACACTTATGGATCTTAAGGCATATTATTCATCAACTACAGATGAATAATGAGAGTGAGAAATGTCTGGACCTGGGAGATTAAAGGGGTTAACTTAGGATGGCTTAACAGGGATGGTATACACTCTCGCCTGTCAATCACAGTAACACTAACCAATCATGGGCGCCTGTGAGCTCATGTATGCAGAAGAGGGCAGATAGCGCAGTGTGTTACGCCGCCCTGACCAGCAGTTGGAAAAGATCTCAGAGGAAGCATGTGTTAGCCTTCATCCTCCCTGGTTGGGTGGGAATTGGCAGGTGACCAAATTTGGAAGAAAAATCACAAAATATCTTTCTTTGCGAATTGCAAGTCCAATACCTATTTATTGTATACAAAGCTCAGCCAAGAATCTAAGTCACAGTACGTTTATCTAAATTAAGGAGTACAACATGTGAAGACAACTTTCATTAGTATTTGATTCACCAACAACAATATGGGTGTGAAGTGTTATCGATGAAACATTTATCTAATATGGCCATTTGTAATAAATTTTAAATATTGCACTTGAAATCAAGTTTTATGCAGATACACATAACACAGGTGCAGTGATATAAATACAATAACATCCCATTAAGGAAATGTCATGTGTTTGGGCCCTCACAGGCTCAACAGAATGGAAAAATCATACAATAACATATGGAATTAAATGGATCATTATAATATGAGGACAGGATGATATTATTAACTATATTATTATGCATAATCTCTCAAGACTGACACATCTTAAACAGCATGTGTAAATATCATTTGTGTGTGTGTGTGTGTGAGAGAGAGAGAGAGAGAGTGTGAGTGAGTGTTTGTGTGTGTTGTGCACTGCACTCGTTCCTAATAACGCACTGGAGGAATAAGATACGAAGCACAGATAGGCAGCACGCCACTGGGAAATATCCTCTAAACCTTAAAATGAATAAATAATCGGAGCGTATCCTTTGTAAGAAGGTTATTACCAGATCATATGGGAGGGTTGGGTTTTATGTGCTTCACTTTGAGGATGTCTTTTCTCCACAGTAATTAAATACATGTTACAGAAGGTGGGCACATGTTACAGAAATTGAACAAATAAATCATGAGCATGAGTTGATGAGGGATGGTGTAGGATCACTTGCGTGGCTGAAACACTGGATCTAAAGAAACGACATCATGAGGCAACATAAGAGAGGAAATGTATTCAGGTACGTTTACATACAGGAAGAAGGAAAGGGTGAGCATGGTCCTTCAGCCCGTTCTAATGAAAAGTTGAAGGGACTTTCAACGAACAATGGCAATTCCGCTGGATTTCATGAAGTTGTGATTATGTGATCAGGGTGAGTTCGTGAGAATCATTTACTGGCAACTCCTCTGATTTAAATCTTCCACAGCTACAATTCTCACCAATCTAATTATATTCAAGGTCGCAAATAAATTAATGGATGTGCCTGCCACCATTTCAACTTACAACTCTATTTGGAGTGCCAGATGCCCCCACAAACCACGACCTCTCACTGAACTTTGACTGACAGCCAAAAGGCGTGGGAGTGACTTGTGAGTGTTGCTTCCTGTTACTAATTGGTTTACACCCTTTCCTCTTCCTCTACTCATCCATCTCCCTATCTCTTTCTGATAACACAAATGACAGGAGCGTGAGGATGACAGAAAATGGCTCAATTATTGAAGAAAATGATCGAACTAAATTGCAAATTAAATGGAGCCATTTTTACTGTGTAAAACTACCACACAACAACGTTTGCCCTTCAAAGCAACAACACTTAAAGCTGAAAATTGAGCTTGAAAGCCCATCATGTTTTTTTTTGTTTTTTTTTTTTAACCAGGACAACATTCACCATGCCTCTGACCATTATGGCTCTCCACACTTTGTGCATTTTTGTTTTTCATTTTCCCTGTATGGATGTAGTTTCCTGTTTGTCCTTGATTTCTACCTGTCATATCTGGTCATTACTTTCAGTTCTCAGTAACTCTCAGATGATTAGTTCTGTCTGTTTCTGCTTCATTATTTAACATCTTTGTCTTTCTTGTGTCATGTGTAAGTTACTGCACTTCTGCAGGTAAGTTCTAAGCTTGTCTCACACCTTGTTAGTTTCTGTCTAGTTATTTCTCTTACTTTCTTAGTTTATATTTTCCTGTTTCTAAGGCAACCATGCCAGCTAACCTGCTATGTTCGGTTACCGCAATTGTCCAGTTGCCCCCCAATTTATGCACTTTGATTTCTACACTTCAATCCTGCATCAGCTTTTGTGCTTTTGCAGCCATTATTGAAACATAACCACATATTTCTCAAAGTTAGTTACTTTAAGGCAGTTAAGTATGACAAGTATGTTCTGGAGTAGAACTGTATAAGCTAATCAACTGTAAGGGTGGGGATGATTTAGTTCATTAGAACCGTAATTATGGGTGGAGAGCAAGAATTGATTGACTCCTGTGGCCTCTGACCTAATTGCCCTATTGGAAGTGAAAAGGTTTGGATGACCCAGGAGCCACATGGGAAAAAGAATGACTCAGTAATGAATCAAGCAGGTGATTACAAAGAGGCTGACTCATACAAAGTTTATACCAGCTCATACCATCTTTTCTTCCTCTCTTAATCATTCCTCCATCCATCCATTACATTCATGCCCACTCACACCACTGATCCATCCCTGTGTAACTGTGGGGTAACTTTTATGTTTTCAACTCAGCAGCAATAATATTCATGTTGAATTTAGAGCTGGATGTCTCTGCTTCAGTTTTACATTCTGTGTGTCTTTATGGATTATGGATTCCTTTCCTTTATTTGTGGTTGTTTTTCTTTATTTTTCACAAACAGATATCACTAAAATGCAGCTTTTTTCTAGATTAATGAAGCACTATGTGTATGAACAGCAATATCGTTCAGTTATTAAAAAAAAACAAAAAAAACAGACTGACGCTGATGATGCGCTGCAATTTACGAGGAAATAATGTTAGTAATTGATTATAATTGACTTCAGTGCACAGCAAACTTTGTTCCAGCCTCAAGTGCACAAAGGATCGTCTGTTTTTATAGCTGCAGTATTTACATGCCACAAATAGGAAAGACCAATGCTGCTATCTGGATTAAATGATTCCACCACAACACAAAAGCAACCTTTAGCAGTGGTAGACATCACATCATCTTCATCTTAAGAACTGTTAAAGATGGAAAGGGGAAGAATCTTGTCTCTGAATCTTGTATCTCCCTCTCTATAAGACCCTCTGACAGGATGTAATTAACCTTATCAATATGGCAAGCAACTGACATTATTTCATTTCTGAATCACACCAAGCTTGAAAAAAATCAATGAGTATAAAACATGCCAGAGCTGTTTTAGCCAGCCAGGTCGAAGTTGGCTTGGGCAATTAATGCTGTTCTTCTGTATGGATGTGGGCTTTCAAAAACCTGCTGCTCACTGAAAGAGTGAATGATGGTATTTGTTGCTGTCTTTCTGAGGTAAGAAGGGTAGTGAGAATTATGGTCCATTGAGTATGTCAGCAGCAGCTCATCCATGGGGCAGGTGGTGCAGAGCCCCACCATGTCTATCACTCATTCACCAAATCTTACTCTTCATAAAGTCCTCATTCACAACTCCATACACTTTAAATTCATTAAATTCAAAAACATTAAATTTGGATTAATTGCAGTATTTGCATAGGTAGCTTTATTTTTACCGCTGTATCTACATTTTTATTATTTGTGTTGTATTATCTGTACTGTTTGTATTATTTGGGTTTGCATTTGCTGTACTGTATTATTTCCCTGTTTACATTATTTCACTCTGGTATTGGTATTATTTACCCCACTGCCATTATTTGTATATTTTGTCCATTTATGTTACAACTCTGCTAAGACAAATTTGTAGTAAATGTAAATGTATCTAACCAGTAAAATGATTCTGATTCTGAGACGCATCTGCTGTCATCTTTGTGTCTTTTCTTGGGTTACAACTTGGGCGTCTTCTCTTGTTAACTGGTTTTAAATATAATAATCAGATGTCTCTCTAATTGTCAACAATGGCCGCAAGTGTGTGCGCACACACACACACACACACACACACACACACACACACGCACAAACACAAACACTAATTATGCAGTGCTCATATTAAACTGCATAATTTTGCTCTCAGATTTAATTTTATTCCCCAGTAATTGCTTATCATCTTGCATTCCCTCTTGTAATGCTAAAATGACGGTTTCAGCAATATTTTCTTTTTTTCCGGTCATAATGTCGTAAATCTGTATGTCCTTCCTGGCCTGTGTCTACGGAAATGTTATAAAAAAAAATTCCTAGTGCTTCAATTTCAAGAAAACCTCAAGTCACTCTCTCAACAGTGCAATACAATAAATTGAAAAATATCAACTGGTACTAATTCTGCATGGTTCAGGGAGTCATACCAAATTCATGTTCTCCCCATGTCCACTTGGGTTTCCTCAAAAAATGTAATTTTACACAATATGAACGTAATAAAAACTGTGAAAATTAAGGTTGTAGAATTCTAAAAGACCCTTATATTTCGAATATGCAAGCCATAAAGCCATATTTTGAATATGCAAGCCATTCGAATTGCAAGCCATAAAGATCTAATAATAATTACTGGCACATTATAACACACAGCCTACAGTTGTACTGTCCTGCAATCAAACTCATACTTTCCTGTAGAAACAGCGCTCAGAGAGGCACCATCACAGACAGCAGTTGTTGTAGTGTGGACAAAAGAAAAAATGTTGTCATTGGAGGTGCAATATATGGACTATACAGCAAAACCAGTCCACCAACTGCAAAGGTATGAGCTACAATTAATAACTGTATTTCAAATCCTTTGATCAGGGCAAAAGGATAACATCTGTTTGAGAAATAAAGCAGTTACAATTATTGAATATGTGGCATGTTAAAAAGTTTCTACAAGCTACTGTATGTCCAGCATCGGCTGGTATAAATGGGCTAGCAGAGCTTTTCAAAGATAAAAAAAAATCCTCATTAGATTATTTGGTCTTAAATGTGTTTAAAGTGGATTATTTTGGATTTTTGTGGCGCCAAGTGCAACAGGACCACCAGTGGTTGTAAGAAACATACATAGAATGGTATGAAGAAGTGACACTGGGGCTGATTTCTTTCTAGTCCAGACTATATATTCATCTCCATTCCTACACCCTACGCATAACTCCTCTGCTAAACAGAAGCACAGAGACGCATGTTTAACAGCATTTAGACAAATCCGAACTCTTTCGGAAAAGTCAGACGAAATAAAAAGAGAACTCTTTGGCAATAATTCAGCTCGTCGTGTTTGGAGAGAGAAATGTTGTGCGAAAGATCCCAAGAACACCATTACCCACAGTGAAGCATGGTGGTGGGAGCATCATGATATTGTACTGCTTCTCTGTAAACATCATCAAAAGAAACATGAATAGAGCAATGTACTGGGACAAATTAGAGGAGAGTTTAATTAAGTCTCATCAGCAAAGAAACTGAATGTGGGGAGAAGAAGTGTTTCAACAACCCCAAACATACAACCAAAATAATTCAAGAAGGCCTTGCATGACCTGGCCAATCTTCTAACTTGAATCTCATTGAAAAGCTGAAGATCACCTTTATGGCTATACGTCAGCTATACTCATCATACAAGTTGACATTTTATTTATTTAACGACTGGTGACGTACCTTTCTACATTCTGCATTCGACATAAAAAGTAATCATAACTGAGTTATTGATCTAGGAAACAACAACTAAATGTAAATAATAACTGAGCTGTTAGTAATGCCGTTAGCAGCGGGGCAAACTTTTAGTTATTTGTAAGTTTGTAAGTTTCAGTGTTTTACCAGACACCAGCTTTAAAAACTTTTAAAAGGATGTGGATATGGTCCCCTAACTACCACCAGTAGTTCCATTTGCACAAGCTGGAACTGGCAGGCTTTTCCCATCAGACTTTTCCCATCAAGGTGAAGACTCCTGAGTGTCCCTTTTGCTGTTGATGCAGATAGTGAAAAAATTGATATGAACCGCTGAGTGGGTATCACCTTCAGTGAAGCAGCCAGAGCATAATGTTCATGCTAATGTGTGTTAATGGCAGTAATTGATGATCTCTGTCACTAATGGCTTGTTGGAGGGTCAGTTTTAAAATTGAAATAACACCGTTGTAAAGAAATTGGGACTATGCTTAAACATGACACACGAAAGGAGAAATTACCCCTATAGTGTACTATTCAGACCCAATTTCATAGACACAGCTAATAACAACAAATGGCCAAATTGGCTTCTGGATATATTTTATAACAGAGAATTCTCAATACATCTGGACATTTAAATTATTCATCCTTTAAGCAAGTTAATGAATTATGGTAGACAGCCTTCTAAAGTGAACAAGTATGATGCTTTTGTAATCCTAAAGAATAACAGGCCCTTCCTGGACCTAATTATAAAAGTGATCTCAGCAAAAGACTTCACAAGTGACAGCAAGAGTAATGTGCACATAATAAAAGCAAACTATTGTGACCATATGAATAGTCTGCTTACAAAACACAGATTATACCATTTTCATGACATGAGAGTGAAATAGGCCAGCTTACCTAAACCCAGTGGTGAAAGAGTACTCATGATTTCAACCTTAGTAAATGTAACTGCTATTGTAGTGCAAATTTACCTAAGAAAACGTATTGTAAAAGAAACTAACTCAAGTAAGACTACATATGTTGTTTGCTGAAAAGCTGTCTAATTACTTTACAAATGATTTTTTGGGATGTATATACTGGTAAGCAGCACATCTATAACTCCAACAAGTTGGAAAATATTCTTGAACTGATGTTATCAGACAACAGCAGTTCTACACATTAATTTTTCAGAAATCATAGCAGCACAAACAAATAAAACTACCCTTTTTTCATTTCCTGATCATACAGGATTCCAGTTTCACACAGGTGTTTGGTCACCCTGTTGTTTTTCAAATGTAAAAATGGAAAGCAATTATGACTTTTTTCAAAGGTATTTTGCGGAATCATTAGTGTAGTAGCAAGAATATAGCACTGTAAGGACGTGCTGTTTCCCCACTCCTACACTCGGATTCAGTCGTCTATCCAGCATGCTGTTGATTTTCAATGAGCAGCTTGAAATGTTCTGTGAGGTGAATTGCAATGAAAGCACTGATGAGACTTCCACTTCCCCAAACACATCTCTCCATTCTCCCACTCAAACCACACAGGTTCCACCTCCAGCCGAAGTGGAGCTTAAGTTCATCCAGAAGACTAGAAATAAATGTCTGATCCAATACACTGTAATATTGTAAAACACAGTTTTTTTGAAATTATAGTAAATCACAGTGTGTTTGAAATTATAGTATTATAGAACTTTTAAACATTACAATCTGACCCTTTAATAGAGAAATATCAAAGGTCTTACTAAATGCAGAAGTATATCAGACAAATTATATTTCAGTATGAAATATAGTATATTTGGATAATAAGAAATACATTCAGGAAGTACATTTGAATTGATTTGTTTGTATTTTCATTTAAATAAGTGAAGTGTTTCATAAAGCATCCAAATCTTAATATCAGAACACTAAAGGTACAAATGCAAATGTCATTATTGACATTGCAATGTTTAATTTTTAGCCAATAATTGGACATATAGGCAAAAAATATCAATTCAAATGTAAGAATATGTTTCTGTCTGTGTTGAGTTCTGCATGTTCTTCATGTGGGCTTCCTCCTGGTTCTCTGGTTTCCTTTCAACTCATAAAAACATGCTGACAGTTGGACTCGAAATATTCCATCGCAGTGCTGGATAAAGTGTGCTGGATAAAGACCAGGATAAAGTGGTTACTCAAGATGAATGAATATAGCCATTTTACATATTATGACTATGTTTTGTTTTTATATTTGCTTTCTATATGTCACTGTACCTTTCAGTTAGATACTGATTTATCTTGCTTGGCTCCCAAATCTGAATCTGAATCAAAAGTGAGCTGAGCTTTTAATTAGTCTACAGTTTTGTAGGTTTAAAGTCATATATTATTCACTCTGTAATAGTTATAAAATATATATATGCTATGAATTTTAATACACAGTTAAAGATAAAATGTACTATTTTTTAAATTACATTCATCTTCCACTTATCCCAAACCAAAGATAATTATGATAATAGTAAAGCCCTTTATTTATCTTAAATGTGTTTGTTTAATTGTCATCATCCATGCTAGGTCCAGGGTCACTGCATGTTCATTTTATAAAGTAAGTGCACAATGATGCCTCTTAGTGGCTAAGGAAGATTAGTGCAGGTACAGATCCAAGTTTCAGGCTTCAGGTTTTGTTGTTTTCATGTGCACAAATACACTGTCTAACATACACTGAAATTCTTACTTGCGTGTTCAACATTACAGTAACAGACACAACAGGTTAAGCTGTAACACCAGGTACACAATGTATTTGGGTGAAAGAAAGAAAGCCTTTTATTTGTCACATATACCCTACAGTACAGTGAAGTTCTTTTCTTCACATTTCCCAGCTTCTTAGGACCTGGGGTCAGAGCACAGGCACAGCCATGATACAGCATCCATGGTGCAGAGAGGGTTAAGGGCCCCACAGTGGCAGCTTGGCAGTGTTGGGGTTTGAACCCCCAGCCTTCAGACCTACTCAGTAACCCAGAGCCTTAACCTCTGAGCCACCACTGCATGCTAGCTAGTAGCACTGATACTATATGTATATTATACTGTATATACAGTGTGTAAAGTGACAGGGTTAAGTCTTTAAGTCCTCAGTGTCTGCAGCGCTGCCAGGCTGTGACACTTAATGCAATCACCAGTTGTTCAAGAGTCTTATTGTTTTCATGAAGAAGCTGTCCCTGAACGTGGATGTGTGTGTGCTGATGGACCTGAGCCACTTACCAGAAGGAAGGAGGGAGAAAAGTGTGTGTGCAGAGTGACTCGAGTCCCTTATGGTGTAGTCTGCCTTTGTGAAGCAGTGTGTTGCATAAATAACCAGCCCTGCACTGATTAGTCATCGATGTTAAGAGCCTGCTACTAAGACCAGGAAAGTTACAGTAGTTTATATACAGTAGCTTTGGTTAGTATGTTGCACATGACTAGTAATATGAGACAGAGAACATTGTGTGCAAGCTTGATGTCTAAAATATACACAATTTATTTTTTTTTTACAGAGATTTCTGCACTAGGATGGCACAGTGGTGCAGTAGGTAGGGTTGCCAGGTCACAGCTCTAGGACCCTCGGCTCAGTCCTGAGCTTGGGTTATTACCTGTCTGGAGTTTCTGCTCATGCGTGCACGGGTTTCCTCAAGATTCTCTAAAGGCGCCATATCCACTGTGACACTGACCAGAATACTGAAGATAAAGCTGAAATTTCTGCACCCCATATATATGTATATATAGCTTAAAGGTCTTAACTTTTCTTGCATTTTTCTGTGAATTTTGTTCATTAATTTGAAATGATGTTATGATATGAAGTTTCATGCATCTGTATTGGCCCACTCTTAAATATTTAGAAGATTTTTCAGGATTTTGGAGTTAAACATCAGTGTACATACAATAGAAATGCCCAGTGCAAGGCAAACACAGACTAAACACAAACTAGACACATACTAACTCACACAGTTGTGTGTGGTAGGAGGGGGATTCTGGCTTTTGCTGAAATGGAAGATCACCATCAGGCTCTCTGTTTGTTTTTTTTAACAGCCCATTACATGCTGTCATCTTCACATGCAACTGCGGATCATCCGAGCTCTCAGCCTTCATCCAAACACTGATGTGAGTCATTTTTTAATAGGTCATTTTTTACCACTGACTCCAGTTGCACTAAAACAGCGAAACAGCAAATGCCACAGAAACAAATTTGCCTCTGAAGTTGTTAACAGATATGTTATTCACTGATTAAAATATTATTGTTGTCATATATTATATTATTCTAATTTACATGTAACGTGCATTTACAAAGGGTAATGTGTCATGTGGTTCAGGTGGTTCATCTCTAACCTATTATTTAACAGCTTTTGTTTTTTTTTTCATGCAATAATTAAAACATAAGAGGAATTAATGTGAGACGTTTCAACCCTAGAAAACATCAGGAAATTTTGACAACATCTATTACAAGAGTTTAATTAAAACACTTTATAAAGCACTCAGTTTTCCTACAGATAAGTTCACTGTTGTGCTGTATGCTGTATATACCATTACTTTGTGCATGTGGTGTTGGATTCAAGGCATATGGGAAGGGTTTATGGTCCTCAGTTACAAATTGTTTGAGTAAGAAATAAAACTCAATGATGGGGTGGTGTGATATGAACAGACGTGAAGCAGAGAGCCATTACCGTCGCTATATTTTCCCTTAACAGTATATCCTGGCATTTTATTTCTCACAGCAATTTGACAACAATTGCACATTTGTAATTATTCATACTGTTTTTTTTAACAGTTTGTAGTTACATCTACTGTTGTGAAAAGTCCACAAAACAATTTAGGTCTTGTTAACACTTACATTGTAGCAGCAGTAAACAGTTGTCCCCTCACCAGACTCTTTGTTTCTCTCTCTTTTCTTTCTCTTGAAGTTTAATAAAACACACACAAAAAATCAGCTTGTCAAGTTAGTAAGAAACCAGAAAGAATAAAGTCCTGAAGAATTACTGAGTGTTACAAAGTGCTGACACCTGAGACTCCTACCATCAGTGTTCATTATACCACAGCACTGTTGAATTCTCATATCTGAAGGTGTGGATTAATTTTCTATAACAGTACAGATCTGACAGTACTTACCTCTAATTCAAATGATAGGTTTATATTAATGCACTTGTTCTGATACGTTATCATTTTTATAGTAACAGCTCATTTAAAGGGACTTGTATAGCAGATGCTCCACATAATCTAAGCCTAATAATAAATAAAAATAATAACCATGTTTTTTTAACAAGGAAAATCGTATGGTGAACCTTTCTGTAAGAAAGAGTCTAAAGTATTGGTGCTTTGTAAAGCTTGGGAAGTTTTCCATCATGGGAAGGTCCTCAGGATAGAGCACTTTCTGATTTCTTGCTAACATGTTGTGTGTGTTTTTTTTTTTTGTCTTATTTACTTCAAGAGAGAGAAAAAAAAGAAAGACTGGCGAAGGAGAGATTGTTCACAGCTGTTATAACGTAAGCGATAACAAGAATTAAATTGTTTTGTGGACGTTCCACAGCATTAAATGTAAATATAAATGGTAAAAAAGCAAAAAAAAAAAAAATTAAAAAAAAAATAAATTAAAAGTTGTAATTGTTGGACAGTACAGTGTGATTATTTGCGTTACCTTAGCCTTCCTGTCAGCTCGAACCAGTCAGGCTGTCCTCCTCTGACCTCTCTCTCATCAGCCAGGAGTATTCTGGATGTTTTTTGTTTTTCGCACCATTCTGTATAAACACTAAAGACTGTTCTGTGATTTCTAAATCACTCAGACCAGATCATCTGTCTCAACAACCGTGCCGAGTCTCTTCAGATAATGTTCTTGTGAACATTATCTGAAGCTCTTGCTGCATCTGCATGATGTTATATTATGCCAGATGATCAGCTGATGGGATAAGTGCACGGATGAGCAGGTGTGGAGGTGTTCCTAATAAACTGGCAGGATGTCTGATGCTCTGATGAGCATTACTGATCCGAGCCGGTAGGAGGCGCTGAACCAGGAAGCCAGGAAAGTGAGGTCTGACCGGAAGTCGAGCTGTTGTGGTGCACAGTGTTTGAGCTGTGTCTCTTAAACAGATATTAGTTTCATTGGAAACAGTTATAAATGCGTATATATAAATAGAGAAGTAGTAATTAAAGCAGAAAGCTTGCAGTTCAGCAGTATTTCAGCTGGTTTGAGGTAAGCTAGCTGAACTGGTCTTTTCCATATCCGGTGTTGCTAAATGTCAGCCTGACTAGGCGGTTGTGTTTAATCGTGTTATTGCTATTGCTAAGTGTAAAGGCTCCTGTCAGTGTGTGTGCCAGTGTGTGTACCAGTGTGTGTAACAGTGATACAGTGTGTGTAACAGTGTGTGTAACAGTGATACAGTGTGTAGCAGGGCAGTCACTGGCATGGTTAGCTGTGTACTTGTGACAGGTTGGTGTTTGCTCTCTTAATCCCAGCACCATGTTTATTACAGGCAGCAGTGTGTTAGTTGTTTACTGCATTGCTAAATGAAGGACAGCATCTGACAAGTTTGTCACCACTGAGTGTCTGTTGTGTTTACAAAGGAATTCAAATGAACCTCAGTCCTAATCTTCAAACAGCCATATACCTGATTCTGTAGTTCCTCTGCTTCATTCTGTCCTGACCAAGGATAAACAAACAAACAAACAAACAAACAAACAAACAGACAGACAGATGAAGGACTAAAATACTGAAAATAAGCATGGTTTTACATTATTTAAATTTCATGACTGTTCATTCATCTGATAAACATCTTTTAACCCTTTCATACAGGCGTATGGACAGTCAATTTAAGTTGCTTTTTATATTTTAGGAAAATATTTAGGAAACTGTTTGTTCTCAGTCAGCATGCGTCTGCTATATCTTTACTAACTTTCTACACAAAATATTTTTGCAACACATTAAATAACTGAATCATTTGAATTAATAACTCAGTTATTAATTCAAATTTAATTAATTCAGTTTTATATATATATATATGTATGTATATATATGTGTGTGTGTGTGTGTGTGTGTGTGTGTAGGAAAATATAAGATATAAATTACCTCCAAATTAGATTCTCTCTAATACCTGTCTTCTGCCTGTCTATCTCTACTAACTTTCTGCACAAAAAAAAAAAGTGTGGCAGAAAAAAATAAGCATTGTGCCGAAAACTTTAGATTAAAAAATAAATAAAATAAATTACCTTATTCGATCATGCAACAGTTCTAAACTGTGTAAATATTGTACAGGTCAAAAATATTGTTTTATATATTTTTTAAAATTTGTCTGTAAATTCAATAATTTGTCTGTACTAGAATTATGATATAGTATGTTCTATTATAATTATATAATTTTGTCTTTAACATAAATTATTTTAGACCTGAATTTTTTATTTATTTTTTCGTTTATTTTTTTTTTTCAGGTATTATGCTTTTTCTTTTCAAAGTCAAAATGCCATGCGATTTATTTATTTATTTTTATTTATTTATTTATTTTAACAGTAATAAAAAAACCCATAAAGAATCTGGATATGCATATAAATAATTTATACATGAAAGGGTTAAAGGAATGTTAAATGGTCTTTTTTGTCTTAACAACTTTATCCTTGGCATCTTAATGTTTCTGGGTTGAATCTACAACCTAAAAGTGTGATATTTTCCAGGAAGCAGAATGACTGCCATAAAGCATGCTCTCCAGAGGGATATTTTTACTCCCAATGATGAGCGCCTGCTCAGCATCGTCAATGTCTGCAAGGCGGGGAAGAAGAAGAAGAACTGTTTCTTGTGTGCCACAGGTAGGTCATAAAACCCCGCAGCTGTGTCTGTTCTCCTGCACTGATCTGACGTTAGCTTTGTTGTAATTATTCACGTGAGAAATGTGGCTGCAGCACAGATCACGTAATGAGTCTAAACAATGGATGCACTATAATGGCCTTGCTCTGTGATGACTGGTTAAAGTCGTTGTTCTTTTTGGTTGTTAGTGACAACGGAGCGTCCCGTGCAGGTGAAAGTGGTGAAAGTGAAGAAGTCAGATAAAGGAGATTTCTATAAGAGACAGATGGCCTGGGAGCTCCGTGACTTGTCAGAGGTTGATGCCAAAGATGCCACCAAGGTAAGCTTGAGGTGGTGGGGTGTGAGAGAATGGAAAATTTCAGGTGTGGTCTTACTGTGCGTTCAAGTCCTCCTGGAGAGTTTGTAGCAATTACGACATCAGGTGCGTTCAAGTCACTTGGAGCAAGATGGCAGTGTACCTTCTCTTAATTAACTACAAAAAATACAGCATGTTCTTTTTATTTACTCTACTTCTATAAAATGAAAAATGAAGATGAACGCTCATCAGGTGTGTTTTTTTTTTTAAATTTAGGAAGCCACTGTAATCCTTATTGTTAGATATTGTATTGTAATTGTCCAGTGCCATCATATTTTGTGCAGGCAGTTAGCTTGTTTTATTGTAAATAAAAAATCCTGAAAATGACACGTCACTGCTAAACACCTATTCAATTTCAACAAATTTAAAGTCAACTACAGATGTTGTATCCTTTGATTCCACCATGTTTTCTTACTGACACGCCACCAACTCGGAAACTCGGAGCTCAAAGAAAATCCAGAATTTCCCGAGTTTGTGGTGTGATTCATGTGCGTTCAACTCGTAAGTACGATCTTTCCGACATGACTTTTGAACTCACCATTATACCAGTTTGTATTATATGTATGCCTGCTCTTTACTTGCTATAAGTATTGCTGGTTATTCAGTGAAAATGTACTTTTTTTGTACCTTTCACGCAAGAAATTTGGTATTTATGAAAATCTCGTAAAAATCGGAAAACCTTTCCTATCCTACTCCTGCTCTTCAGTGTGTGTAAATTATGCATAGGCAAGACTAATGTGAACCTTGATATGATCAACTTCAAATCATATCATTTGCATGGATTACTGCACTTTTATATCTGGAACATACTGTCGAGTTTAAATTGCTTATTTTTATTACGTTTACAGCGCTGAGCAGACGCACTTATCCAGAGCGACTTATAGAAATGATTTGGAGTCTCTATCAAAAACACATTTTCATGCTAATTCACTAGATCAGGGACCATCAAAAACATTTAGTGAAAACCAGTCATTTTATATTATTAGCTTTAATTACAGAATATGAAAAATAAGGAAAGCGAGCCAACACAAACCCATAAATTAAGACAAATAAAATTAATATTTTAATTATGACAAAAGAAATGATACTGTATAAACAGAAGAAGAGCCGCTCTGTCTTCACAAAACCGTAAGCCGTAAACAAACGCCTCAGCTGACAGAAGATTTAGCACTCCTATGTTACAATTATTGTTAACGTTATATATTACTAAATATTGTATTGGTGTAGAAGTGAGTCAAAATAACTTCCACTTTTGTCTTTCAGCCTTTACCCTGATTGTTCAAACCCAGCTGTCTGTGCACTTGAAATTTTATGGAGTTTTGTGGGCGTCACTAAATGCAAATGAGCTGTGTCTGGAACACGCTTTACACTTTACGGGTGATCAATATGCGCACACGAGTACGAAGAAAATGACTGTTTCTGGAAAAATTTTCGTTTGGTTTGGCTTACACAAACAATTACACACAATTTTACTAAAAGATTGATAAATGAAGCCCAATGACACTAACATATTTTAGACTGTTTACTGTTTTTTTGTTTGTTTGTTTTTTTTGCTGTATGTACAAATCACGCACTACAATATTATAAATATGTGTACTTTCCAGTATGTACAGGATACAGATACCTGTTTCAGATGAAACTCTGGCCAACTCAAACACAAATGAAAATTTGCCTAGTGAAAAAGCAACTCATTTAAAAAGGGAAAGGATTAGGATTTGAGCAAACAGGATGTGATATCAGTGCATTCACTACAAAATAACACTAAGGACACTCATATTTGACTGTTTTTTTTTTTCCTCCACTCCAGAGAGGAAAATAGCAGGGTGTAAACCTGGGGTAACTAATGCTTAAGAGTAATTACACTATAGCGTATAATCATTAGGGTAGTAGTTTAATGATTATAGCAGGAAAGAGTCTTGGAAGTGGCAGTGTGTTTTCTAACCATTCCATGTTTCACATCTTTATCATTCTTAATAATTCTTCTCATAACTCACTTTTCTTATGGTCTCCCCTGCCTCTGTAGGAGAACCCAGAGTTTGACTTACACTTTGAGAAGGTGTATCGTTGGGTGGCCAGCAGCACGGCAGAGAAGAACTCCTTCATCTCCTGCATCTGGAAGCTGAACCAGCGCTACCTGAGGAAGAAAGTGGAATTCGTTAATGTCAGCCCCCAGCTGCTGGAAGGTAGAGCCTGAGTTTATGCCACTCACTACTGGTGCTGAGGAGTAATAGCATGTGCATATAGTTAAATTGGTGGTGGGATTGTGTAACTGCCAGTATGCATGTATTATAGTAACAGTATAAGCTTTGTTATGAAAAAGTTCAGTAGGTGACTAATAGGTGCATGAAATTGTAAGGTCTGTTGATGCAGCCAAAATGGACCTAGTTTACGTGATTAAACACTCTCTTTCTCTCTCCCTCTCCTCTTTCACTAAGTGGCATTATAACGCTTTATAACTTCTCTTCTGCACTCTTCTCCTTAAATCTCTCACTGGCCAGAGCTCCCTGAAGGTTGGTACAGTACCTGCTTTTCCTCTTTTGTCTCCATTCTCCATTGCCATTCATCTTTATCGTTTTCTTTTTTCCCCTCATTGAGTTGGAGCACCACCCCTGATGGTTTTTGTCTGTTTGAATTCACCTTCATATAGCAAGAGTTGTTTGACATTGATCTGTGCACAAAGAAAGCTTTTTACTGAAAGATTGTATGTGTGTATGTGTGTGTGTGTGTGTGTGTGTGTGTTTAATGTGTAGAGGTAGCAGCAGCACAATTGATTTAATGATATTTAAAAATTGTTTTCAACAATCCTGTTTTCTGGAACATCTACATTTCTACTCCAATAATAATTAAATTCTACCCAACACATTATGTGTAGTCCCTAACAGAGTGTGTGTGTGTGTGTGTGTGTGTGCGCGCCCTGTACGTGTAATAACAGTTTATTTGTAGATATCTTGTATTAGCACCCTAATACATGCCTCTTCCTCAGAGTCCGTCCCTAGCGGTGAGAGTCAGAGTGTTACCGGTGGTGATGAGGACGCTCTGGACGACTACCAAGAACTGAACACACGGGAGGAGCAGGACATTGAGAACATGATGAAGGTGTGTGAGTACGCCATCTCCAATGCCGAGGCCTTCGCTGAGAAACTTTCCCGAGAGCTGCAGGTCCTGGATGGGGTGAGTACCTGGAGGCTTTTTTTTTTTTTTTTTTTGGCACATTTCCTATTCATTCTTTGTTGTTAACTGTTTCTCCACCCATCCAGGAAAACATCCAGTCAATCATGGCGTCAGAGAAGCAGGTGAACATCCTGATGCAGCTGCTGGATGAGGCGCTGGCTGAGGTGGATGCTATCGAGGGAAAGCTGCTGAGCTATGAGGAAATGCTGCAGAGCGTCAAGGAGCAAATGGACCAGATCTCTCAGAGCAACCGACTCATTCAGATCAGCAAAACCAACAACGGAAAGCTTCTTGATGAGATCCAGTTTCTGGTGGTGAGGAGCCATGGGAGCTGTGCTGTTGGGGGTGGTGTGGATGATGGATGGATGGATGGATGATGGTGTACAGACACTATCCTTGTTTCAGCAGTCAAATCACAGTGCAACACAAAAGATCAGTACATTAAGCATCAGGCAAATGAAGATAAATTATAAGTATAACATGATGGTTTTGAAACAGTAAACATGTTTAAATTTAAATTGTGTTCATTACAGATATTTGACACAATAAACGCAATAGATATTTGCTAATGCGCCAGTATTTGAGACCATGTTTAATGTCGGAGCTGGGATGGATCTAGGCAGTCTCAGGGAAAACTAAAGACTCTGTTTATGACTCTTTGTCTTTACAGAACTATATGGATCTGTCTAAAGGGCATATCAGAGCTCTACAGGAGGGAGACCTGTCTTCTCCTAAAGGTATCGAGGCCTGCATTAATGCCTCCGAGGCTCTGCTGCAGTGTATGAACGTTGCACTCCGACCAGGTGTGTGTGGAACATCTACAGTACTACAACAGAAATATTCCATATTAACATATATACATATATATATATATATATATATATATATATATATATATACATATATATTGTAAATGAACGTTTTGACACCGTGTAAGTTCAGTGACATGCCGTCTTGCATGTGCATGTCTGAAAGCAATGGCCAGAGTAATTGTGGATGAGCATACATAACATGTAACATGCTAGGGTTTAAACTTAGGCTATGGTTTCAAAGCTCTGTGATGACTCTGTGATCTCTGTGTGTGTGTGTGTGTGTGCGTGTGCGTGTGTCAGGTCATGATAAGCTGTTGGCCGTGAAGCAGCAGCAGCTTCTGTTTGCTGAGCTCAGAGACAATTTTGCCCGTCGCCTCACCAACCACCTCAACAATGTGTTTGTGCACCAGGTAACGGTCACTGTGCACACATTTCTTAATTCTTTTGCTTAATTAAGCCCTGTTCATTTTCCTTTTTTTCCCCTAGTCTGTGACTGTTTTCCTATTCTGATTGATCTTCTTCGTTCTGTGACCAGTCTGCTGCTGTTCTGAACTGTTCTGTCTCTCTGTGCCACCTCGCTTCACTCTTAGTTCAACCACTTCAGTCACTTCAAAATGACCATTCCTCAATTCTATAGGTCGTCCTGTCTGTCACTCCCTGTGAGTACACACTCCCCCCTGTTTGACCCGCCCACTCTAACCGAACTTGTGATCTTCACTGCCTCCACTAACATCCATCGAATGTCCTTGCTTCCACAGAAGCATGTGTGTGGTGTCTTATTCATCTCAGGATGTCTACAAGCCCATGAACTCACCAGTACCACCAGCAGGCTCTGTCTGAATTTAATGTTCTCTCTCACACCACCTAGAGGTGTGGAGAAAATAAAAACACTGCATTGTTTTGTTCAGTGAGAACTGCTACTTATGCTTCCTGGTTATGTGTAGTGAAATAGTTTGGAAGAGTATTTAAAATATATATACATATAAACTGCATGCTATAACTGTGGGCCATATTCAGAGTTGGTGACTTCGGTAACTTAAGTTCAAAATATACACAGAGAAAGATAAACGTATCCAGAGTAGTGCTATGTAGGTGCATGGGTTGATTTTGTGAGCATTCAGATTATTGAAATAACCTTTTTATGCCTCTGGGATTGTCAGGTTTTTCTTAAGAATCGACCTTAGGGTAGGATTTTATTAAAATGTAAAAAAGTACTTGCCTTTAAGCCTGAAACAAAATACTAACTGATATAACAGAAAAAAATGAGTGAAACAAAATGTAGGAGAACTGATCAAGTTGATCAGATTTTTTTGTGATCAGCTGGAATATGGTGTAGCAAGAGAAAAAAATAAAGTTTAGACTAACAGTATTACATGAAAATGTAAAAAACAAATATATAAATAAACAGGTATTAGTAACATAATGTGTTGTAAATATGTTGAGGTCGACTGTCTGGAATCCCCCAACTTTAAGTGCCTAACAGACTTAATATGTCCAGCAGATCCTACTACTTATAGAAGCAGAAAGTGAATGAATTGAAGCATTGTGAATTCCAGTAAACACTCATGTTCTCTCAAAATAACTGCTTATGCTCAAGAATTTCAAATAATTTCCAAAAGTATAAACAAATTAGTCATTTAAACCTCCCTCCATAACTCTGGCCAGGATAAAGCAGTTACTGAACATGAATGAATGAACACAGTAAATACAGTGGGTTTGGAAATCATTCAGACCCCTGTAGTTTCTGTACACTTTTATTGTGTTATATATTTAATTTAAAATGGAATATATTTCCATTTTTCTCCATTGGCCTACACACAGTAAACCATAATGACAAAGCAAAAACAAGTTTTTAGAATTTTTAAAAAAAATTATTAAAAATAATTAAAAGTCAAAAACTGAAATTTCTGATTTAGGTAAGCATTTAGATCCTTTATTTAGTACGTTTTTAAATCATCTTTGGCACAAGTTACCGTATTGAATCTTGGGAAAGTCTCTACAAGCTTTGCACACATGCATTTTTCTCCCATTCTTCCTGGCTGAACCTTTCAAGCTCTGTCAGATTTGATAGTGTTGGTGAACTGCCATCTTCAGGTCTTTCCACAGATGGTCTGTGAAGTCACTCAAAGAGACTTGTCCCGAAGCCACTCCAGTGTTGTTTTTTTGGCTGTAAGTCAGCATGGGCATGCTTCTCAGTGGCAGAGATGGGGAGACTGGCCAGAATTGAGAAAAGGTAGAATGCAGCCAAATACAGAAGGGGAAAAGAAAACAGAGGTTAAGAACCTCTCTGTATTTGGCTGCTTTCTACCTTCTCTCAATTCTGGCCAGTCTCCCCATCCCTGCCACTGAAAGCACCCCCACTGTATGATGCTGCCACCACCATGCTTCACCGTAGGAATGCTATTAGCCAGTTTATGAATAGTACTTGGTTTTCGTCAGATGTAGCACTTGGAGTTCAGCCCAAAAATTTCCATTTTTGTTTCATCAGACCAATCTTTTCCTCAAGCTCTCAGAGTCAGTTAAGTGCCTGCCATATGCCTTCTACTCAGGAGTGGCTCCTGTCTAGCCACTCTACCATAAAGACCTGATTGATGGAGCATTTCTGAGATGGTTGTCCTTCCAGCAGAAGTCCTCTCTCCAGACTCTACAAAGGGCTTCTGAACTGTTAGTGTGGCCATTTTTTTCCTTGGTCACGTCCCTTAGCAAAGCCCTTCTAGCCCAGTTACTGAGTTTGGCCAGACTAGGGAGAGTCCTGGTGGTTCCACACTTTTTCCATTTTACACTGATGGAGCCCACCATTCTATAAAATCTGTAATACAGTAAAGTGTTTTTTACTTTGAAATTGAAGGGTTCTGAATACTTTCCAAACCCACTGTACATCATGCAGTGCTGCACAATCACACTATAAGCTCTCGTGTTAATAAACATTGCCTTTCTTTGTGGCCTTGCTTCCTTTGTGAGCTTAAAATTTGACAGCCCACTCGCACCTACATGAAAGAATAAAACGCCCGCACTCACGACTTGTTTGTTGGGTCACGTGGGATCCCAGTCCTGATACACACCTCTATTTTGACCATAAAAAAGGTCACCCCACACACACACCTTGTGCCACTGTCCAAGCAGCAGTTTGTTTTGAGGTCCTACTACTGATGGGCACATTTTGATATTAATTCACACTTCACTCAATTCTGAATATGGCCCGGTAGCTGCTGGATGTGCAGTAGAGACAGAGGTTGGAAGTGTTGGTGTGGGGTAAGAAAGTCAGAAAGCACGCTGTTCGATATGAGAAAGAGAAGCATGTGTGCCAGTGTCAGGAGAGTAGCTCTGATTCCCTTACAAGGATGAAACACTGACTGTAAGGGAATGTTAGTTCAGACTAACTGCCTGTGTTTTTAGATCATCATAAGATCATCCCTGTAGGTTTGCTTGTTGCTATTAACGAATTATTTCTTACAGTGATGTCTTCAGACGCTCTGTTTTAGTGTGTATGCTCTTCTTAGAGGTGCTTTGCCGTGTCAGTGCTTGTACAATGCACTTATGTTTTTTTGTTTTGTTTTGTTTTTTAAACGTTGTGTGTGTGTATCTGTATGTGTGTAGGGTCATGATCAGAGCTCGACGCTGTCTCAGCACACAGCAGAGCTGACCCTGCCCAAGCACAGCCCACTACACAGAGACCTGCTCAGATATGCTAAACTGATGGAGTGGCTGAAGAACACGCAGAGAGAGAAGTACGACGGCCTGTCCAGGGTGAGCATTCTTCATCACCTGCATCATCACCATCATCATCATCGTAATCATCCTAAGCATCAGAACATCCCTGAGATTGAGACATTCTCATAGTTGTGGAGAAATCCATGTTATCACTTTATCACCATGCACATTTTTGGAATAACATTTCTAGTAAGAGTAAACTAAGCATCTTCTGTCTCGCCCCCTTCTTATTTATCTTAGACCTATGTGGACTACATGACTAGACTGTACGAGAGAGAAATCAAAGACTTCTTTGAGGTTGCAAAAATCAAAATGGCTGGAACCACCAAAGAAGGGAAGGGAAAGTTTGGTAAGATTTGTGTCTATTCTTAGTGTTTATTTGTGTATTTTCCTCATTATGCAAATTCTGCATTGTCAACTTTGTGCTCAGTGTTCGTCCTGTGTTTGCACCGACCTTTTGCTTGCATTCGTGCATCTGTCTGACTCTAATGTGATACAGAAGATAGAGTTGTCATTGCTTGCTCTAATGTTGCTCTTAATGAAAAAACACACTTTAGTTTGTTGACGTCAAAAGCATTAGTGTCATACTGGACAGACCATCTGAATTGCTAACGACTCATTATGAGTCTTGGAGTAAACATTTGGGAGGTTACACTGTCTGGTGTGCCTTAAAATGCCTAAAATCACAACGCTTAACATCTCTTAAGCATACCAGATTATTTTAGCTTAATTTGTTATGTAATAATACAATGATTATATTTATCTACATCTACTCAGTTGAAGGTTTGGTGGTGCAAGTGGCTTAATTATAATTATGAATATTATTTGAATTTAGGGCTGCAAATAACAAGTATTTTGATTTTCAAATAATCTTTGGATTTTTCTTTTTCAATTAATTGATTAGTTGGATTGTTTTTAAAATACATGAAATACCAATGCTTGCACAATGGCGACTTGACAGACAACATTTATTAAAAATATACAGTACTGTGCAAAAGTCTTAGGCACCCTATTTTTTTTTGGTACAAACTTTGTTATAGATTTGTAAAAACATTTTAGATTCCAAACATTAGTTTTCCAGCACAAAATTAAATGTTACAGAAAAATGTTTGTATGTCAGTAAAGGAAGCAGCATATTACATAAGAGACACTTTTCAGACCAAAAAAAAAAAACAGAATGAAGGCTGCTGGGTTTCGCTGCAAAAATAAGAAGCAAGTCGACAGTCAAAGTCTCCAGAAGAACTGTGACTGCTTCTGCAAGATGCTCAGTAACACTTACAGCTCATTTCCTTATAAAACTGCACACACTGTACCTGAGACTACTATTTTTTTTTCTTTAAAGCGAGGGATCGTCACACCAAATACTGACTTTGTTTCATTTATTACTGTTTACTGCTCTTTATAGTGTTTTTTTAAATGTAGAACCATGTAGTTTCGTTATTTTTGAAGGCATCTTTGCTCTACAGCATTTCTTTGCATGTGCCTAAGACTTTTGCACAGTACTGTATGTTGTTTCATTTTCTTAGCATACACAATATATATTTTTAATATATACACATAATATATATTGTGTATGCTAAGAAGATGAAGCAATGTAGCAAATTTCTAGCTACTTACAAGCCATTTCATTCAAATAGCGTCACTACTCGTTGCCCAACACTGCATAATGCACATGCTTCATGACACAAGTTGTGTTTTGAACTGAGATAATATTCATCTCGTAGGCCAATCAATTGTTTGAGACCATGTTCTGTCATTTTCAAACCAGCCCGTTGTTTTTTGGCCAAAGTAATACGAGATAATGTTCTGTGATAGAGCAGGAGGAAAGATCGATAAGTTTGGCCATAAATGAAACCTGGATAAACTAGGACAACTCAATACACAACGGTTCATAAGCATGATTCAAGCACATCACGCTTCCACTGTTTCTCACAAATGACTGATTACAAATCAAAATATTACTCACATTAAAACACAAGTGATGTCATGAGGCTAACAGCGTAGTGTAATGTAAAATGTTTCCATACTATAGAGGACTGTTTTCACTGTCGTAACATGCACCGCCATTTCCATCAAATGTGTTTTCTAATAATTGAAGTGATATTGTGCACGACAGTGTGCTTCATGACTCAGTTCAACTAATCGATAATAATTATCTACAATGAACTAAACTAATTTTATTATCAAATTTTATTGATTTTGTTTATTAGTTGTTGCAGTCCTGTTTGCTGTTCTAATATCTGTGTAGTAAAAAAGACACTTAGGCCTCTAATAAAGCTTTAGCTTGTAATTAGTACAATGCTGACCATCAGATGGAGATGACTTGACTCTATCCCATTGTTCTCTGTTGTGTGGAAAACAAAATGCTGGTGAATTTTGTTTTCAAGCAGCCACTGGGCTTGTAAAGCCGACTCAGACACTGGAGCGCATGTCACTGTGTATATCTCTGACCTCATGTCTAACCCCTAACCCCTGAGTCCCACTGCATGTCATGAGCCTAACGTGTCTCTGTCTCTGATGCCTGCCTTTCTAACTGGCCTGCAGCCACACTTCCTCGGAAAGAGAGCGCTCTCAAACAGGAGACGGAAAGTAAGTACCACGCAGCACGCATCTTTCAACGCTTCATTTTCTCTAAGTGCCACAGTGCACCTCATATACTTACCCAAACACACAGGTTTACATGCATATGAACATTTTCATATCACTCTCAACAACTCATGCTTGTCACACATATGTATGCGTATGTGTCTTTCGCTAGACATTTGTTTGCAGAGCTTTACACGTGTCTTTGATGGTCAGACTAACCTCAAACGTTTTGTTTGTTACAAGCTTTTCGTGGCGTCATTTCACTTAAGACTGAGGTCTGATTTGTACGTTTCAGGGAACTGTGAGCACATGGAGGCATCTACATCATTCCTGGCCAGTCAATATACATTAATAGGGATGAAAATCACATGTAGTTAAAAAAAAAAAAAATAATTAAATAAAAAATAGACTTGGAAGCTGGAAAACGTATTTCGGACTAAATAAAACTTTAACTGTAATCTGCATGCTATATTCTGAATATGGTTATTGTCTTTGGAATAGTGATATACGTATAGCCAGAGTTGTAAATAAGATAATAGCGTAAATACGTAAGATAAGTAAGGCAGTATAGGCCATCGTTTGCGATTAGCTGTAGTACTTGTGCTGTATCAGTGTACGTCTCTCTCTCTCTCTCTCTCTCTCTCTCTCTCTCTCTCTCTCTCTCTCTCTCTCTCTCTCTCTGAGTGTCTGTCTTCTCTGGGACTCTCTCAGGTCTTCATGGGAGTTCAGGGAAGCTCACTGGCTCCACCTCCAGTCTCAACAAGTTGGCTGTCAGCAGTTCCAACAGCCGTCGCTCACAATCCTCGTCTCTGCTGGACATGGGCAACATGTCCGCCTCTGACCTGGACGTGGCTGACAGGACCAAGTTTGACAAGGCAAGGACCGAAATTCTGTTATAGTCTGTGTTAAGGTATAGGTTAGATAAGACAGGTTATAGTCTGTCTTAAATCTGATTGGTCAGTACAACCATGAGTAGTGTTGACGTCAGCGCAAATCACAGGTTTATATGAACGTACTCACTATAATATATTATCATTTCTATAGTAACGATTCATTCACATTGACTTGGATAGTGGACGCTCCACATAATTTAACCCTAAACAAAGAAAAATGTATAATAGGAGAAGCTTTATGTAAGGAGATGTTTATTTAACAATGGAAGGAGCCTCTGGTGTCGAAAGTTTTCCACTGAAGGAGTGTGTTAAGGACTGAGAACGTTGCCCTTTCAGGTTTCTCTGAAAACATGAAAAGCTGTTTATATTGTCTTACTAACATCAAGGAAAAAAAAAAAAAAAAGAGAGAGAGAGAGAGGTTATGTTATAACGGCTGCTATAATGTAAGTGATAACAGGACCTAACTTTTCTGATGTGCTGTATTAGAAAATAATCAACTTTGTAGTGGTGAAAGTAACTCCCCTTTGGAGTCAGGCCACATCCCACCAACCCATCGCTGATGATTTTCCTATAAGAGCATGCTCCGTTGTGTTTTCTTTCTTACTTAATTAATTCCGTAGATAATATGTCCGGGAATGACTAACATTACCTCTTACAGCAATACCTTTCAGAATAAATACAGTTGTTTTGGAGTCATTGTGATCCTTTACATATTTGCTTTGGACTTTGGAGTATTTTATTGTATTTATCTGAACATATAAGTGTTTAAGGTGGAATTTTATTTGTGTTTGTGTATGTAGATCTTCGAGCAGGTCCTCAGTGAGTTGGAGCCTCTGTGTCTGGCTGAACAGGATTTCATCAGCAAGTTCTTTAAACTGCAGCATCAGCCAGCGCCAGCTCAGGTTTGTGTGTGTGTGTGTGTGTGTGTGTGTGTGTGTGTGTCTTTTTGGTGACTTAAATCTGATATTATACCGATATTATGATGGATGTTCATTAGGGAGAAACCATGGATGACATGGATGGAATGCTCCAGTCCAGACCAGCCAGTGAGCACAGACACTCCATATCATCAGAGTAAGTGAACACTCATATCTCCGCACTCATACACTACGTCATCATGGAAGAGATTGTCAGTCCATGTTTAGCCAACAAGTTCCATTAATGCCAGGAACTAATTTTCTGATTCTTGTTTTTACCCAGTTTTAGTCTTTGTGTCATCTAGCCCCATATTCATGTCTTTATTTGACTGTAATATTTGGCTTTTATTTTCTTTTCCCCTTCATGTGAAATTATTCACCATCCCACTTTCCTTCTTCGGCTCTCTCTCAGCAAGGATATGGTGCGGCAGATGATGAATAAGATCTTCCACAGCATCGAGACGGAACTTAACAGTCTGATCGCGCTTGGCGATAAAATCGACAGCTTCAACTCACTCTACATGCTGGTGAAGATGAGCCATCACGTGTGGACGGCTGAGAACGTGGACCCTGCGTCTTTCCTCAGCACCACACTGGGCAACGTGCTGGTCACCGTCAAGAGGAACTTCGACAAGTGTATTGTGAGTCGAGGGTCACAGGAAGCTTAGACAGCTACCAGTGCTATAGTAATTGGAATACTGGAATAATTAGAGAATATAGAATAAAGTAACCACTCTCTGTTAATGCCAGGAAAATAGTTATATTTTCTCTCAGAACTATTGGTCATTATCTTCTCACACCTTATGAAGCTTTCTTACAGTCAGCTACAGAATTACTGGCACCCTTGAAAAAGCTGGGTTTAAAAATAACATAAAGTCGAAGTTACTGTGCTGCTGATTTTCACATTTGCGTATATATTTTTGCCCTTAGTCTGGTCAGATCAGGCAGATGGAGGAGGTAAAGATCTCTAAGAAGAGCAAAGTGGGGATCTTGTCCTTCGTCACAGTCTTTGAGGAATTTGCTGAACTGGCTGAGACCATTTTCCGTAACGCAGAGCGACGAGGTGACCTGGATAAAGCGTATGTCAAACTCATCAGAGCTGTCTTCATAAACGGTGAGATTCTTAGCTTAGTCAGATTGTTCATCACTGTTCAATGGATATATTGACTGGCTGTTAATAATTGGAGAAATTTGATTGATTTGTAGGATAGACTTGCTTTTCGCCAAAAAAAAATCACTTACTTACATTTAAGTGGTTTATGGTAGTCTGTAAGATTGCTCTGATCGGAAATATCTGTAATTCATCAGACGAATATTAATAAATGATTAGCTGCTGATTAGT
Source organism: Pangasianodon hypophthalmus (assembly GCF_027358585.1). NCBI lineage: Eukaryota > Metazoa > Chordata > Actinopteri > Siluriformes > Pangasiidae > Pangasianodon > Pangasianodon hypophthalmus. The sequence continues at coordinate 4,599,328 of NC_069728.1, read as the reverse complement.
GTGTCTGTGTCTGACTGGGAGCAGTGGAGAAAGTGGCCAATGAGAGTCAGAAAACCCCCCGCGATGTTGTGATGATGGAGAACTTCCACCACATATTCTCCACTCTGTCACGCCTCAAGATCTCGTGTCTGGAGACGGAGAGAAAGGAAGCCAAGCAGAAATACACAGACCATCTCCAGTATTATGTTATTAACTCGCTGGGTCAGCCACTGGAAAAACTCAATGTAAGGAGCAGAGATTTACACAAATTCTTCTTTCTAAACCACTAAAATGACTATTAGCAAATAAGAGCTGGAATAGTTAGTGTGATCTCAGTTGTTCTGAATTTTCATTTCTGTTTTGTCTGTTTGTGTAAGAGAGCGAGATGTAGAAAACAGCATACATGTATTCACTTTGTGTGTGTGTGTGTGTGTGTGTGTGTGTGTGTGTGTGTGTGTGTGTAGCACTTCTTTGAGGGGGTGGAGGCGCGCGTGGCTCAGGGTGTGAGGGAAGAGGAGGTGAGCTACCAGCTGGCTTTCAACAAACAGGAGCTCAGGAAGGTGATTAAAGAATACCCAGGAAAAGAGGTGAAGAAAGGCCTGGACAATCTCTACAAGAAAGTGGACAAGCACCTGTGTGAGGAAGAAAGTCTTCTACAAGTGAGTGATCCGAATCCATTTCAGTTTGGCCCAGGAAACATTTTATTTATCTTTTATACTCCATTAGCTGATTAGGGCTCAAGCACCAAGGGTGTAAAGAATCCTGTTGTACTTATTAATTATTATTATTGTTATTATTATTATTCCTTTCTTTTTGATGGAGGAAGAGTCACACAGACACGTCATTAGTGATTTATTGTCATAGCGCCACCGCTTGGCTTATATGCCAAACTTTTTCGTACTCCTCTTCCCTAGAGCGTTCATCAGATTCACACCAAGTTTTGTCAGGATGATGTCAGAATATCCATAATGCTAAACTGCAAAGGTATTTGCAAAGTCTCAAAATATGTTTTGAGATATTAATTAATCAATTAACATGTCACGCCACACAAACAGGAAGTGTCGCATAATTCCACTGTACATCCTGCACATGCCAATACTGATTCACTGTCATAGTGCCACCAGCTGGCAACAGGACGCGAGGCTTCTTTACACCTTCTTTATATTTTTCTTTCTGCACGGTTCATCAGAAACATCATCTGCCCACATGTTTCGCTGCATGTTCATGATGCTACTGTATATTGAGAAGATGATGTTAGTATCTTGAATGGCTTTGCCAAGCTGAAGCAATTAATTAACATGTCATGACACTCAACCTGGACGTGCTGTGTAATTTCACTTATGAGTGACTCAAAATTCACGTGTGTTCAGTGATGCGGCGTAATAACATCCACATGGCAATGCTGGCTCTTGAACTATGATAAGGATATGGGAAGCGGAGGTGCTGAGGGTGCTGCAGGATTCCTTTAACTGCAAATAATAATAAATAGATAAACAAATGCTAAAACAACTTTAAAGCTGAATATTTTAAGTAGTTTTTGAGCTTGTATATCAGAGATAGCGTTCCTCTTATACCACAGCAATGTGCCAGTGATTCAAATTTTAATTTATTAATGAACGACTCATCACGCTTTTTAACTGTTCAGAGTTATATTTAAAGTTGAATGTCTGCGAGATTTGAGTCTTCAGGACCGAGACGTTTGTGCTTTCCAGTTTCTCAAGCTGTGTATTTATTAACGTAAAGATAGAGGAGAAAAAGAAGCAGGTGAGGGAACTACTGTTTAGAGCTGCTGTAATGTAAGTGATAACAGGAACTAACTCTCTAACACTGACACCTGAGACGCCTTCCATAAGAGTTACGTCTCCTAACAGAAAACTTCGTCATACCAGTGACTGTATGCTTTTCTTATATAACAACAGGTTTTTAATGTTTATTAGTCTTACATTATGTGGAGCGTCCACTGTACAAATCCCTGTGTATGAGCCGTTACTATAGAAACAATAACATATTAGAAGGAGCACATTAATATAAACCTATCATTCATGTTATAGTCATAAATATTCAATAATCCATGCTGCTGTAGTTAATTCAGCTGCTGTTTGGTATAATTATTATAAACACATATTCTCGGTTAAAAGAAACTTTTTTTTTGACTGTCCTTGGGGTGTGACAGCATAGCGCTTGCCACATGTGCTGCCCCGACGTAAAATGCCTTCCCACGTCCCTGCCTTTGGTGCTTGGGCCCATAAATTGCTGCTTGCAGGCCTAAATTTATAATTATGCTGCAGCTTTTTTAATAGGATGAAGATGAAATCAGCGTCTTGCCTGATAATGGTTTTGGGGGCAGAAAACAAACCACTGATGATGTGTTTCCATATAAATTTCATTTGACTAGGTGGTGTGGCACTCCATGCAGGACGAGTTCATCCGGCAGTACAAGCACTTTGAGGGGCTGATAAACCGCTGCTATCCCGGCTCAGGCATCACCATGGACTTCACCATACAGGACATGCTGGAGTACTTCTCCAGTATCGCCCAGTCCCACTAGAACTGGAAAAAAAGTGAGAGAGGAAGAGGTGTGTGTGTGTGTGTGTGTGTGTGTGTGTAAAACTGTTGAGGGATCGAATACAATGTTAGCATTATGAAAGGATATGCAGTGGAGCCTAACCTGTGTACATACACAAACACTAAAATCATTTTTGTCAGTGAAATGTATTCAGCAGCTTTTTTTGTTTGTTTGTTTGTTTGTTTGTTCAAATCTCTGATTAAATCACGGCATAAACACTGGACCCTCCAGTAAATGTATAATATATAATCAGCCTTTTATTTTTTTTTTTGAGAAGTCACTCACATTTAAATCCACATTAAATCTGTGTTAATCTCCTTAACTGATGCCAAATGTTAGTAATAAAAAAAACTCCACATGTATTTGTGTATTTGTGGAATTATTTAAATACTGTTTTTACTTTTCTGTTCAGTTTGAGAGAGTAAATGCACAGTTCAATGCCCAGCCCACCGTCACAAATATCCGCCCTCAGGATCCCTGGTGGCCTGCAGAGTGTCTATAAAATCATAAACAGTCTTTGTGTTTTCTCAGCCACTTGGTACACTTGTGCTGGACATGGCTATAACTAATATTTTTTAATCATGTTCTAAATATCTTCCAGGTTATTTGTACTAAGTAATAATTTTTTTTTTTAAATCGACTATTGCACCTTTAACTTAGAGAAAATGGAACTGCCCTGAATGACCCCCCAAAACAGCTAATCTCCACCCCCACACCACACCACAGCAACTACATTTCCCACAATCCCCCTTTTCCAAAATACTTTTTTTCCCCACCGAGAACTGAAGGCAGAACTGAGTGTGGACCGAAAGCGGAATGGACTCGCGTTGACTCTGCCACGTTCGCTCTTGCTAGTCTGAGAGAGAGGCAGCGAGCTCGGGACAGACTGAGAGCTTTTCTCCGCCATGCCGCCGGCTCGGAACCCGGAGTGCGGGGCGCGCGGCGCGAGCGGCTCCTCGGTGCTGCGCTTCAGTCCCGCAGTGAGCTCGCGCTCCACGCACCGCCGCCGCTCGGCCCTGCTGCCCTCCGTGCTCACGTTCGCCGTGATCGTGGCGTCCGGAGGCCTGCTGCTGCTCATCGAGAAGGGAATGCTCAACGGCATGCACACTCCATCGCCTCTGGGGAACGGCAGGAAACCCGACTACCGGGTCGCGCCGCGGGATCCAGCTGTGGACGTGGAATCGCAGGTATTTGGCGCGTTAAACCCCTCCAACGCCACCGGAAACGGAGGAGCCCCAGCTGTGGGCTACACTAGATACACACGTAGCGTTTTTATCTGCCTGTTTCCGGTCCTTCACTAATATTCACTGTAGCATCACCAGCACTTTCTTACCCTGAGCCTGGCAGCGCCATTAACCCCGTTATCCCCTTTAACCCCTTTATCCCCTTTAACACTGTAACTTCATTCCACTTTGTTTTCAAGAATCAACGCAACTTCTCCGAACACACACATCTGTGCATTAGTCATAACTCCACACATGTTTGCGGTGGATTTCTTAACTTCTTTTTTTGCTTAATCAGCAGTAAATTATACATTATATATGAAGATTTGGATTAAACACATTCAAGTCACCAGTTAGGTTTAAACTGCAATAACGTCATAATAACTTAAAAATAATTCATTGTGATCAGCAGCTTTATGCTTTATAAACCTCTTGAGCCATGGGTTTAATCATATGCCAGAAAATATTGATTTTAAAATGAACTGATTTCCCCCCCCCCCCCCCCCCCCCCCCCCCCAATTCTCTGATCAGTATAATCTCACCAAAGAACCACTATGATCTGATTTTGTGGCCTTTTTGTAAATCATCGTAATCAAATAAATCTTCCTTCTGGTACTGATTCCTAATCATTACATGAATAACATGTTTTTGTGGTGTAGATCCAGTGCAGAAGAAGAGCAGTCTTATTCCATCATTAATAGCGTAAAAGCAGAGGAGTCCACTATTTACTAACTTTTCAAAATTAAATAAATGGTGTAGGATTTGAACTGTTTGCTCACCTTCACCTCTTGGACGTGTTTTCTTCCTGTGGGGTCACTTCGGATTCCCCGTCTGCTCGTGGTGACTCCAAATAACCTACAGCTGCCTCACGTCCACTTAGCACTCCTCCGTAGCTCTCTATCGCCTACACACAGATTTCACAGTCATCTGAAAGGGTTGGCTGTGAGGTACTCAAAGGTTTTGTGATTTTTTTTTTAGTCAAAACTTGATTTTAAAACTTGCTAAGGTTTTACACACAACTGGTTCAAGATGTAGATGTGATTTTGACAGATGTTGACTCACTTGACTCATCGAGTCACAGCCATCCCATCCATACACACACATATACAATGGAAATACTGTAAATATTGTACCATGTAGAAGCCAAAACAGGCGCTACACAGGATTACATGATGATAACATGCTGATAAATGTTACATGTGTAAAACATGAGCATCAGGATTTCAGCAAATACACCACACACACACTAAATGGTATTGGAGTATCAGCATGAACAGTGTGACTGTGCTAATTACACAAGAGTTAAATGTTGTGTCTATAGATGTCTCTTGACTAACATGTAACAAATGGCTGTAAATTAGTGCTTGCAATCTCATTCAGTTTCGGGATTGTTCCAGAAAGAGCGCTTGGAAAAAACCCTAAACTCAATGAGGGGAATTAGCCAAATCCTAGACCTGCTGATTTATCAGCTTGAGAAAACAGATTATATCTCGACCGCAGCTAGACCGAGTCAGGATTAAAAGCCGTCATCAGTCAAGTGCTGAAAATGTGATTCATTCTGGCGTGCAGTGAAGCGATCCTGACCAGGATCCAGTAGTTACTGAAGATGTAAGAATGAATGAAGAGAAACCACATGTGGCATTTTTTCAGCATGAGAACAAAATGTTTTTGTGCGTTTTTAAAAAGACTTGTGGCATAGATTTTTTCTGTTAAAAAATTAAATCAAAGAAGTCATTTGGTGAACAAAGGCGATGACATGACAGACTTCTGATGAGAAACTAGTCTCGTTTTAAGACTGAAGAAGGGTTAGAAGATTTTGTATTACAGCTTAGATATTCTACTATTCCACATATTATAGGCGATACTATTATTTTCTAACCAACAGGGAAAAAGTACACAGTGAAATGGTAGTGGTGCCACCTTTCACCTCCGAAGAGCAGATTAAGCCCCGTTTATGGAAGGTGGATCATCAGCGCTTCTCCGGGACACATGTGCCTTTATGAATGATGAGAATTTCATTTTTAGAATGAGGGCTAATTAGGACTGAATAAACTGTTGGCAAAAACAGTCCTGTAAAAATAGGCCACTATAAAAAGCAGCAATGTTGAAGTATTTATACTTGTTAAATGTATAAATTTGCATATGCTTTCGTATGCTTCCAATCCCTGCAATTTACAATTTTATGCTTATTTAATAATGTTTCACCAGACTGAGTGTATCATATCAAGCAGACCTTTGTCCATGAAGTGTAACGTTGTGTAAACTGCAGAAGTAGGAATGAGCTACTGCTTGTGTGAGCTGTGTTAACTGGCTCTACGCTAAAGATTATTTTAACAAACTGAAGGCCATTTTGGCGTGAGATTGAGGCTTGTGCACACTGTTCAGAAACGAATCACAGTGAAACATGGACACAGAAGACGCTAGTTTATGCATTGTTGCCCAAAACTTCATGGCTCTTCTATTGTAAAAACAGTGTCTAAGTGCAGCACCAGAAAAAGTGTAACAAGTTTTGGTCACTTCTTTTGTTTCTCTGTTTCTATAACAATCTGAATGGCTACTTCTCAAAAAGCAAATTATAGTGACATAAACCAGTGCAATTCCCCTTTAAGATTTTTTTTTTTTTAATTATTATTTTATTTTGTACAGCATTTTTTCACAACACACATTGCCAAAGCTTCAGACTACAGAAATCTAGACTCAAACGCTACATTTCAGGTAGTTGTTACACAAACAACTTAGTACTATTTAATACTGAGAATATAATACATATGTAAATCACATTTTCTCCCTGCAGCAGCATACACAAGCATATAAAGATGGTTTTAGAGGAACTAGAGGGTTTTAGTCTACATTTTATCTTGAAAAAGAGCCTGTACGTGACCACGCCAGTGGAATGCTTAGTGTAAATACTGTCTGTTTAAAATCGGTTTGTTTATGTGGTTTTTCATCTGCGTTTTATCTTTCTTGAACTTGGCGCTGCAGAAATGGTGAACAGTACAGCCTGTAGCTTTCGTTGCCATTTCTGCATCATTTCCTGAGCCGAAGTTGTGCTCTGTCCTGGCCGTGGTGCAGGAACAATACTTAAATACATACAATTTGGGAGGTAATAGAGGGATGCAGTGCACTAGGATTGCTGCTCCATTATCGGTAATCAGCATTTCCCCACCCCTACCAGCAGGTTTGAATAAGTTCATTTATATCAATCTTAATCAATTAGTCACGTCCATTAATAGCAGTGCTTTATTATATAATGTTAATAGGCTACACTCATCTGGATGTTCAACCTAAGTTAAACATGGTCTTGGTCAGGCTCTGAGGTTGATTTTTATGCTTCTTGTCCATGCAGAACACAATGTTACACTCCAATGTTCCAGGGTGCACGCGGCCAGATTTGTGTCACTTGTTCAACAAGCAGCGATCCTTAATGTTCTTTTAAAAAAAAAAAAAAAAACTTGCAGGATTATTTGGACCAACCAACAGGTGAACCAGAAAAACAGGCAAACTCCGAACCCATAAACTTGAGCTGAATTGCACACCCAGTTAGTGGAAAAGTAAGGCTAAAATTTACTGCACTATAAAGTCAGAGGTGGAATCTTTACCTGACAGGACTGGCATAAATAAGGAAAGAAACAAAACATGCTTCTAATTTTTGTCCAGCTCTTAAAAGATTAACTACACTTTCAACAAGTGTCCTTTCTGCAAACTGCCTTGGACTTAGTGTTAGAAACATGTTTTGGGCAATCTATTACTGTGTGCTGATACAGAACATGGATTAATTAATTAATCCATGTTCTGTATTAATCCATTAATTCATTGTTAAGCATCAATTATGCCAAATATCAAAATATAATAACTTGGCATGCTGAACTTTGCTTAGGGCTGAGTTTTAGCAGTGGTAGATACACTGGTAAACATATTCCAAGTCTTTCAGAGTTTCATAGTAAAAATATATAATATGTATGGCTCATTATATAATACATATAATATATATAATATGTATGGCTCATTATATGGCTCATTATCTAAAAGCTGTCAAATTCCAAAGTCTGGAATTTTGACATTGCCATCACTGAGACGTGGGATATGGAGCCACTTCTTGGCCTGACATGGCTAGTTGTTAGCCTTGATGTAGCACTAATATTGTCATTGTTGATATGATATATTTTTATCCCTTGATAACCACCTTCTTTTCCTCAGATTTTGCAGGATATCCGTAACCGCACTATCCGGGCGATGTGTGGCCAGCAGAACACAGCTCAGGGCGTGTGGTCTCTCAGCTCATTGCAGAGGAAAACCCTGCTGCAGCACATCCTGGTGAACGAGAAGCATCGCTTCCTCTACTGCTATGTCCCCAAGGTGGCCTGCTCCAACTGGAAGCGAGTGCTGAAGGTGTTGAGTGGCACGCTGGCTGATGTCCACGTTCAGGTGAAGATGGACCACCACGCTGACCTGCTCTTCCTCTCTGACTTCTCGCCTGAGGAGATCCGCTACCGTTTGCGCCACTACTTCAAGTTCATGTTTGTGCGTGAGCCGATGGCACGCCTGCTCTCTGCTTATCGGAACAAGTTCGGTGAGATCAAGGCCTACCAGCACAAATATGGCGCGGAGATCATCCGGCGTTACCGGAAAGGTTATGCAAAGAATGCGAAAGTAGCTGGGGACGACGTGACGTTTGCGGAGTTTGTGCGCTACCTGCTGGATGAGGATCCTGAGAGAATGAATGAGCACTGGATGCCCATATCTAACCTGTGCCAGCCGTGCGCTGTTCAGTATAACTTTATAGGCTCGTATGAGAGGCTAGAGAGTGACGCGGCATACGTGCTGGAGCGCGTCGGTGCACCGCAACATGTGCAATTTCCCGAACGTCAGGCATGGTATAAACCTGTTACAAAGGAAACATTGCATTATTATCTGTGTACTGTTCCTCAGAAGCTGCTTCGGGAACTTTTGCCAAAGTATATTCTAGACTTTTCTCTCTTTGGTTATCCTCTGCCCAACATCACCACTGAGTACTGTCGACACTAGCAGAGGCTTTACCTAACAATGGTCTTTTGTACAAATGCATATCACAGCCATCTCCTTTTATGCAATCTGTGAAGTTACAGTATTTTGAATTTTTGATAGAATTTTCTTCTACGTCTTTATAAAATTTTGTACAGAATTGGGAATATATTTCATTACGACCTCTGAATGGTGTGTTTGACAGCTATGTAAAGATGAACCACTATTTAGCACTGGAACAGAGGCAAAGTTTCTAATAACGGAAATCTATTTTTATGGATACTATAACTAATAGTATTGCCACATAGTTGGGGCAATTCAATACAACATGTGCTGGGCACAAACAGACTTTATAATGCATCAACAAGCACAAGATTTTTCATTCTCAAACATTACACTTTCAAACGTCATTTTTGTAGCTGTTTTTAAGTCTTTGTTTTCCTTGGTGCTTTCTTTCCAGGGGGACAAAAAAAAAATCTGGGGGCAAGCAACACGATTCATGGATGGTAGATCAGTGTTGAACATGGGCATGTTTTTCCCCAGCTGAAATTGTGCATGCGCCTTCCCCATGCCCAACATTATTAACTGTTTCTGTTTGAAGCAGGAAAAAGTATCAGTGTAAATACACATTTTATATAGTGGACACTAGCACTATGCAAATACTCTTCCAACACATTAAGCCTTATCCAGACAAAAAGAATCCCCTCTTTGAGACTGTCTCAGCGTAAATCCCTTAAGAATGCAGTTTCACAACCAAAAAGACTCTTTCCATTTTGGTTGTGAAACTGTATTCTTAAGGGATGCTAACGAGAGGAAATATGATGAACTCTATGACTTAAACTTGCTTTTAAAATAATCTCCAGAGTCATAATAACTCTATAAAATTCAACAAAGCCAAACCATGTACTGTACAGCATGACAGAATTGCTTACCAAAGCCATAATTAATAGCCATAACATGACAGACGTTGAGGGGGAGAAAAAAAAAAAAAAAAAAACAATAATTATTGAGTGATGATGTTTGCTGGGAAAACTTATAGTGTAAATTAGCTGTTAGCTTCCATTCATTAGTAATTTTAGCATTTTTTGGGTTTAGTGTTTAGTGATTAGCAGTGGTCATTTTCTTTCTTTCCGTTCTTGCATCTTCTTGTGTTTAATAAACATGTACGACTGCTGAAAAACAAGTGCTGTAAGAAATTGGTACATTTTTATTCAAGTTAATAAGTTAATGATTCAAGTAAACACACAAATGATGTACAATACACAACACCAGTCATAGGTTTGGATTTGGAGAGCAGTTTGAGAGCTCTCTGTAACACTGGCAGCCCTGAGGACTTTGGTCATATCTCATGTCATAGTACTGTTTGGTCTCCTTCACAGCCAAGTCCATTAAAAGCTCTGCACACCATCTAAAACTAACATTTCACATAAAAATGCAACAATTTACAAAACAGTCACAGGAAATAAACGTATTACAAATTCATCTGCCTATGCTATTATAAAAGTACATGTTTAAAAGTTAACATAAAAATAGTTACATATATATATAAAAAAAAACACTGAATTAATTTCCTTCAAGATATTTTAAAAAAAGACATAAATAGACAAACGACACATCTTTCTGTTTGGCTTTGGTGGCATGATCAGGTTTGTCCCTGTAAAAGTATGTCAGTGCATTTCTTGTTCTCAGTAAAAAAAAAAAAAAAAAAATGCAGAAAGACACCAATCAGAATTCAAGCCACAATGGAACGAAGTACTTTAAGCAGAAACAGATATAAAATGACCTCTCCTACCAAATTCACAATAAGAAGGATGACCTACGAACAGCATTCCCAGGCAGTAACTCCCTCTGCTGCCCACTTTCTGAAGATCCTCAGGGTTTGTTTTTTTCTCTCTAGTCCTTAAAGCTCACATTTCTGAAATGAAGCACAATTACGTGTAAGCTGAAAGATACTTCAGTAAGATCTAAAATATGACATACTTCAGTATTTATCTGTCAGTTGTTTTCCTATTTAAACCACAACCCCAGTGCTGTGTGGTAGCACGTCCAATCTTCTGCTTTGTCATTAATGTGATGTTATTTTTTTATTTACCAAACCTGTTTGTAATCACCAAGTGCTGAGTTGGTTCTTGAATTTACTTTTCTCTGTAATTTACTTCAACTAAAATGAAGGAAATGTCTAATATAAGGTAAAAAGTTAGTAACTAGTGCTTCCCAGTTACAAAATGCTATTACTTAAAATGTCTAAATGCAATGGACTCGCGTCCCATACAGGATGTATATTCCCGCCTTGTGGCCAACATTCCCGGGATTGGCTCCAGATCCACCACAACCCTGAGCAGGAAAAGCCACTCACTGAAGATGATGAAGATGATGATGATGATGAATGAATGAGTTTGGTTCGTACTAACTAGCTCCTAGCAGATTTAAACAGTCATGACCTCAGTCGTATCTGATTTCTGTACAGTTGTCATGAATTAACCTTATTACCATCAAGCTTGTTTATTATTTTCTATTATTATTGTTTTCATTTTCTAAGATGCTAAGTCTGAACTTTATTCAGACAGGCTTAATGTTACAGAAACAAGAAGATGTATCCCCAAACCAATACTATATACTTTTTTTAACCGTTTCGAATGAAAGCTACCAACAGTGGAAGACAAAACAAAAAGGTCTGAGTAGATTAGCAGAAGTTTGCATCCCCATTCTCAATGCAACATAAATTACTTGTTTGTAATTTAACTTGTTTGTAATCAACCTGTGCCTTTATAACTGCTCCCCACCTCTTTCATACCCTCTGAACAGCTTTTGGATCAAACTCAAGCATACTCCCCAGCATATTCTTCCCATTCTTTCAGTTATCACTCTGTCTGTTCTTCCTGACCTCTCTGTTATAGCCAAACATTGTTTTAAAACTATTTTTCTGTTGATATTGCCACATGTTTTGGCTTGCACACATGTGAAGCATGAAAAAACAGCAACATGAACAGTACCAATTATTCATTTGTCACATAAGTCCCCTCAAGCCAATATGTTTATTTGCACTGTAGCCTCTATCAGATTATGAATGCACTGCTTATGAAAATTCATTTTCGTTATAATAATAATATTCATGTGCATTTGCTTAAACAGAACAAAGTCATTTGTGTAAAAGTGACCCATGTAAATGCAACAAACACTCACCTTTCTGGTGATTTTTCAATTAAGCGCTCTGGTGTGCGTAAGGCAGAAGGTTCAGGGGACGATGGGCGGGGACTGAGTGAGGTACTGAGGGGGGAGGAGCTACGCAGTGAAGAAAAAGACACACCCTGTCTTCGCATCTCCTGGACTGCCCTTTCCCTGAGAAAGATAGAGTGTAAGATAGATGATAGATGGTTGAAGAGTCATGACGTAGCCATGAATTAAACATGTGCATTAGGTGGAACTGACTGTCTCACCGCTCAAAGCGCTCAGTTGTCAGTTGCCTCTTCAGCACGTCCATTTCTGTCTGGAGCTGAGACATTTTCCCACGCAGCTGAGAAACCTCCTTAGCATGACTTGCCCTGTATGAACCAAACACACTATAACCTTCAATGAGATCCTTTTACACACAACACCTTCATTACTGCATGTAACAGTTTAAATTATCTATAGAAGAGACATCACTGTTGACTGAATATCATCGTCATCTAACGTGCTGAGGTAGGAACTCCGGTACATTCACGCAATTATCTATTCAGCCAATCATGAGGCAGCAGTGCAATCTATAAAATCATGCAGATACAGTTCAAGAGCTTCTGTTAATGTTCACATCACAGCAGAATGAGGAAAAAATGTGATCTCTGACTGTGGCATGGTTGTTGGTGCCACATGCATTAGTTGGAGTAAGGATATAGTAACTCAAATAATCACTCTTCACAACCGTGGTGAGCAGAAAAGCATCTCAGAATGCACATCACATCGAACCTTGAGGCGAATGGACTACAACTACAGAAGACCACATTGGGTCCCACTCCTGTCAGCCAAGGACAGGAAACGAAGGCTACACTGGGCACAGACTCACCGAAACTGGAAAAACCTTCAACAGTACTAAAATCTTACACCCTGTAGTTTTAAGGTCTTTCATTTTTCTAAGCTTTTGCATGAGGTGGGTTTTGGAGGGGAAGTGGACCGAGAGATGAGATTTAAAGCCCCTTTCTGACCCTTACGTTTTGCTGTCTGCGAGAGCCAGGCGGTCTCTGAGCACTTTCAGCTCCGACTCCCTCTCACTTGCACTGAGGTGGTTCTGAAACTCTTTCTGTCGGTTGGTGGACAGCAGCGTCTCCAGGTTACGCACAGTCACCTTCTCACTAGCCAGCTGTTTCTTCAGGAGCTCCATCTCTGAACGTACATCATCCAGCTCACCAGTCACCTGAGTTAACACAACATAGACCACAATTAGAAACTTCTTCAGAGAGCTCCTCCTTGTTTACTATTAACTGAAGGTATTATGTAAATGCTGAGAGTGTGTATACACTGAGTAACACTCACCCTCTCCAGCTCCATACTCTTGGCAGCGAGCTGACGTGTGGTCAGCTCTTTGCTGGAGTCGAGTTTAACGCAGAGCTCTCGTACAGATGCCAGATCAGCTAGTACTGATGCCTTCTCGGCCCGTGCTGACTGCAGCTCCTCCTCCAGCCGAGACATTGCCCGCATCAGAGACGATACCTGAGCCTCATACGCCTGCAGTGCATTCATGTGCTACACACAAACAAGGAGCGTGCAGCAAGGAATGGACAAGATCATATTTAAGAACACATACAAAGGATTTTGGTAAAGTCCAAAATTTCACTCCTCTACCAAAAAGGACTGTTTGTAAAATAAACACAAATTTTGTCCATTTATATCTGTAATGCAATGACCTGCCAATCTTTAGACATTTTACACAGAAGCTCCACAATTTAGTTTAACTAAATTGCGCAACCTCTGTAGGGTCCAGGTATCGCCTCATGCTACCAGTAGTGACACTGACCCTAGCCAAATGCAAAACTAGTGAAAAACAGTCAGAAAAGATGAGTAGGGAAAAAAATGTCAGTGGCCTCCACCTGTAAAACCATTCCTGTTTTGGGGATCGTCTCACTGTTGCCCATCTAGTGCACCTATTGTTAATTTCATTAACACCAAAGCAGCTGAAACTGATTAACAACCTGCTACTTAACTGACCAGATCAATATCCCAGGAGTTTAACTGACTTGATGCTATACTCTGATTAAAAAGTGTTCCTTTAATTTTTTTGAGCAGTGTATTTTGTTATAATACAAGAGTTTATAAAATGGTCCCTGGAGGACTATTGGGTTCAAGTCCCGGCCAGGAAACCAACCCGCGTGCAGCAGTGCGCTCTCAGTGCCGGTCCCGAGCCCGGATAAAATTGGGGAGGGGAAGAGCCAGGAATCAGGAAGAGCATCCGGCTTAAAAACTGTGCCAAATCAAATACGTGACCAATGAGCCACTGTGGCGACCCGTAACAAGAGCAGCCGAAAGAGGAACAACAAAAACAACAAGAGTTTCTAAAATATCTTAAAAAAAAAAAAAAAAAACATTTGTCTCAGTTGTAAATAATGTATTAGTAAAATGTACTAATTTTTTATAAAAAGGTTCAATAAGTGTCGACCTGGTAGTATCCTCAGATGTTGCTACGTATTGTACGTGAAGATAAATCAGAAGTCTGAAATCAGATTTCCCAAACTTCCTAAAGTAAGACTGCTGATCTAGGATCAGTTGTGGGCTTTTTTTGTTTGTTTTGATTTGTTTTTTAATTTATCCTCATTGTTTTGCTTTATGGCATTTCTTCCAAGACTGAAAGACAGCGGACTGTTAAAATAAATGTACTGTGTACTTTTTTCCTGCGTAGGAGCATAGCATGTTTTCAGGACACTGTACATCTGACATCTATCCAGAGCCAGAGTGCTTGTTCCATCTATGCACCATATTTCACCAAATAGCTTCCCTTCTATGTTACGGAGAAAGGGTTACTTTTGTTTCAGTGTAAACGTTCCACAACTATCACAAGACTAGACACTGTTTTACAGGATGATAATTTTGCGAAGCACGTTTAACTGTCCTCCATATTCAATCTGATGCTAAACCACACCACCAAATGCTGTAGAGGCATCTTTCTTTATAGTCTATCCAAAATCTCCATTTCAATTTAATTTCATTTTTTAAGACATGAATACAGAAATATGCAAATTTTCACTCTACCTCCTGTATCTCTCGGTCCTGCAGGGAGACTTTCTCTCGTAGGTGTCTGCGCTCCGTGTCAGAGGAGAGAAGCTCCAGTTTGATAGAGTTGTTGAGACCCTCGGCTTGCTGCAGTTTTAGCTCGCGGTCCTCCACGTCCATGTGTGCCGAGCGGAAACGCTCCAACATCTCCCTGTTCTCCTGTTCCTGTACAATAAACAGCATATCATAAGCTGTTGTACTTTCACAATAAAGGTGCTTACTAGTGATATGCTGTTGTTGGGTGATAAGGTGAAGTCTGAAAACTTAATTTGTACAAATAGCTTCAACTGGAAGATGCCTTGATCACCCGAGGGACAGCAAGACAGCAATATTAAAATCACAAAGCAGGCATTTTCTTCTTAATTCACAGTACAAAGATCTTTTGAGAAAACCATACATCACCGTGAAGCAAATTAACAACACATGAATGTGGTTTACCTTAGCCGCCATCATTTTCTCGATCTTGGCCACTTCAGAAATATAGGAGTGAACTCTCATCTTTAGCTCGTCCCTCTCTCTCAGAGCCTCTTCCATTTCTCTGTGCACTGCCTTCACACAACAGCACAGACACACTGTGTTTGTCTTACTGCTCATCGAGCTGTAGCGCTAACAGTTTCCATCCTGTCCTACAATGTCTGTGTGTGTACCTGGTTTTCTCTGGTCATGGTGGCCAGGTCGTCCTGCAGTCGGCGGTTCTCTCTCAGTGCAATCTCTCTGTCTCGGCTGACTGACGAGAGCTCCTCCTGCGACTGATCTAGCTGTCTGCGCAGACTAGCTATCTCCCGCTCGCGGCTGCTCAGAACCCCTTTTACCTGTCTATAAAATACACAACACACAATAAATATCTGCAACAACAAATATCACAAATACCAAATATCTATCAATCAAATGGATTACTATGTAAGGAACAACACACAACAGACTTATGTGATCATATAAACATGCGATTATATGAAAATAATCCACGCAGAGGTGGAGTGAGGCCCAAAGTGGATTATTTTCGTATAACTGCATGGTCTGGAGTATGTTATTCTGCTTACACAGGGAAGGTTCTGTGACTGTTAGTAAGCGCCGACACTCGTGACTCCTTCCATAAATGTTAAATGTCTCCTACCAAAAAAAACGTCACCACATCAACGATTTTTAAATCCATTTATTATTAGTCTTAGGTGTTATGTGTTACTATAGAAACAATAACATATTACAAACAGTGCATTATCATTAACCTATCGTTCATGGTACAGTCAGAACTTCTTTCCATGCTTCTGACCAATCAGATTCGAGAATTCATCCACGCTGTGGTATACTCACTCTAAAGAGTTCTCCATTTCTGTTATGGTGACGCGAACTTCTGTGAGCATCTTCTCCTGCAGAATAATGGAACAATACAACACAGTTAACATCACAAATAATAACCTCCAGCTTACAAGGGCTTAACATTATAACTATATAAATACATTTTCGATGTTCTTGCTTTTAATACTGTCTGTAAGTTTAAGGGGAGCTTCAGTGCTACAGTGATAATCCTTATTATGTGATTAGATGAGACTAAGGTACCTTCTTGTGTAGTTGGTCCTGCAGCAGGACCATGCTCTCTGCCTTCTGGTCCACTGCCTCCTGCAGAATGTCCTTCTCTCGATCCAGAGATGCTATGGCAGTCTGCAGCGCTGCCACCTCGTCTTTCTGAGAAGACCCATTCCTACTCAGCTCAGCTAGAAACACACACACCAACCGACTTTAGACGTGCTTATTATAAACACTTATAAAACTAATAGAAATATAAACATATGATAGTTGATGTGAGTGTTGCAAGCGGTGTAGGATCAGTCGAATTTAACACCATAGCATGTCACTATAGCAAAGAGAATGACAGAGGAAGTGGTGAGCATGTTAGTGTGGTGAGTGAGAGAGACTTACTGATTCTCTCCTCTAATCTGTCAATTTGTTGGTGAGCTGCCTGTAGTTCGCTAGCCTTTACAGACAATCTGTGCTGAACATCAGAGAGAGACTTCTCCATCTGCTCCTGCAACAGCCTACAAAACACATTTTATTTTCTATGACCTGTTGATGCAAGCAGCACCTGGAATCCAAGAGCTTCTGCATTACAAAAAAAAAGACAGAGATAAACACAAAATCTGCTGTACCTCAGAGCGCTGCTCTCAGACCTGTGCTGCGCCATCTCTTCTGCGCTCTGAAGCAAGGCTGCTGAGCGGCCCTTCAGCTCCTCTTCGAGGGCTACACGGCTCTCCTTTAACACAGCTGCCTGAGTGCGCAGGTCCGCCCGCTCTCTCTCCAGCTACATACAATTCACAAGTCAATGCCAGCTTGAATTAATAAACGATGAAACGACATGAGTCATTTCTTCCCTAACACTTGGTTACATGTTCACTCACAATGCGCAACCTCAGAGTCTGACCTACTGACGTTATACAGTAAGGCACTGCTTCAAAGGATGCGAGTACATTTTTGTAAGGGGAAATTATATACAATGAGAAACAATAACTGAAATTTTAGGCTATAATTTTAAGCAGGACAATTTCTTCTTCAAAATACTGTTTTCAAAATTATTGGTACCTCTACAATTGGTGCAACCTTCCCTGGAATGAATAACAACGCTGAGCATCTTCCTGTAATGTCTAATCTGGTTGGAGAACATTGTAAATTCTTTTATATCGTTAATTTTGTGTAAATTCTTTTATATTGTTAAATTCTTTAATTCAGACCACATGTCTTGGACAGGGTTAAATCTAAAGATGGAGATTTTCAAGTACTCTGTGCATGAAAGATCTGCAGTCAAGTCTTAACCTTGTTGCAAAGGTATGAGGGTTTTGTGTTAAATATCCTAATAATAAGTGGAATCCAAGATGCCACCAATCTTTATAAAAGCCTCTGTATGCTTTTTTTGTGTTAAAAAAAAAAAAAACCTATGGTGATGGATGACGAAGAAAATTGTGATCTGCCTCATATGTCATTTCGAAGAGATTTTTTTTTCCCCAAGGATAATATTTTTTCATTTATTCAAAACCATTTTCAGGGGGCCAGTAACTAGTTCTTATGTATGTTTATTTAATACTTTTTTCCCCCCTTTAAATAGAGCCAATAATTCTGGAGTTGACCATACACACTTACAAAGTATATGCCAACCCAGTAGATTAGCAGAAATCTAGGAATCTGACTTCATGACATCTCAATCCCTTATCTTATTCTATACTACATACAATTACATACAGTCAATATTAGAGCCACCTCAGTGCACATCACACACGGCAGAAACACCTCAGCAAGCCTACTAACACCATCAGTATATAATCACTAGTAGAGTAAATGGAGACTTGTACCATCTGAACAGTGTTCTCCAGCTCCATTATTCTTATCTCCTCCTGCTGTCTGTCTGTCAGAGCTGAAGTCTGAGCCACCTGCACGTCATACACACACACACACACACGTCAACTGGAACAATGGGAAATGTTCCACTTACAACTTAAATCTAAGAAAGATACACTTACCAGTAACATATATCTACTCCAGAATTTTCAACCTAGTCTCTATCTACCGTATCTGTAGTGTATATGCAATTAAAATAGTTGAAAATTGTGAAATCTGTGTGCACATAAACTTGCAATCACTGCCCCAGCAATTGCTAACAGACTTAACTTGCACTTAGAGTTTTGAGCAAATGGCTTCTGTTCTTTTCTCAGTGCTAAGAAATGCACTGAAACTTATTTTCATGGCGATAAATCAGACGTTACGAATGCAGTAAATGGAGATTAGTTTGAAAAGTCATAGAGTATTCCTTTATGATGTTTGTATGGCAGAAACAGACAAAACTACACTCACATAAATTTGTACTGTGGCCAACCACAAACATAAACGGTCTCACCAAACCACCCACACAAACCTTGAGTCTGTCGCGGAGAGCGTCTCTTTCTGTTGTGACTTTATGGAGTTCAGTGTCTGCCTGCTCTCTCTCCTCTCTCACTCTCTGCTGCAGCTCAGGAGAAAATGCTAACTTGCTCCGAACACTCTGCAGCTCCTCCTGGGCCTAAGCGCGCACACACACGCACACACACACACACACAAACCAGAGAATAAAGACCTATTACATAAACAGTATCCCTTCTGTATTTATTTCAAACATTTACATAGCATTATTTAACAGAATTTGCCAAGCTATGTCCATGCACACATGTAATGTGCTAAAATTCTGTGTTTGTCACCTGCTGATATTGGGTACTGAGTTGGTCTCTCTCAGTGGTGAGCAGTTTGACTTTAATCTGGATGTCCTCCATGTGTTTCTCAAATTCCAGCAGCATGGCTTGCAGCTCATCTCTCTCTCTTAGCGCACGAGACAGCTCAGTGTCTGCACTCTCTCCCTGCACACAAACAGTCAGCAGAATAGAAGAGACATGGTACAATAGTAGAATTTGCCCAAAGCAACTGTTCCATTAATATTCTGCAGAATTGTTTGTTTGTGTTTGTGTGTGTACAGAGTATCTTACTCTTACTGGCCAGCTCCCACGCCCTCTGGGACTCCTGCTCTTGGAAGGACTGACACTGTCTGCCCCACCTCTTGTCTTTCGATATTTCTCCGCCTCGTGTCTGTAGTGGTCCCTTTCTTCTTCCAAACTCTTTACAAAAGCGTCCAATCGTGATGGAGATCGCTCTTTGCCACAGATGCCATGCCGAGCACGCATGCGCTCCAATTCTAAAATCATTTCTTTATCTGAAACAAAGTCACAGACCTACAACGTGAGAAATGCAGGAGCAGAGCAGATATTATACACTGTATATTTATCTATCTTCATACTGTCAGCCATCCACTGACTCATGTACTCTCGCAGATAAAATTTAACGTCATTAACAATATCTTCCTCAAATCAAGTCTTCAATTCATCTTGCTCTCTTTATGCATCTTTAAAATTAAGGAGTAGTTCTGCATCTCACCAGCTTGCGTCATTCTCTCTACTTTTTCCTGCAGTCTTGTCTTTTCCTCCTCCAGGAAATTCATCAATCCCTCCATCTTCACATTTCGCTCCTGCACTTCCGATAGCTGATCCTTCAGACGGTCCTTCTCATGACTGCTTTCCGCTAGGCTCTGAAGCAAAGGTAAGTAGGTAAGTATCTACACAGAAACCTTACATAGCCAACCAGAAGAATTAAGGATTCAAAAATCCTAAAATGAACAATTTCATCTCTAAAGTGTTGCTCTGAGTTTGTGTTAACAATCTCAAATCTCATAATGGAAAGCCTTCCCAGGAGAGTGGAGGTAATTATAACAAACATACTCTTGGCCATAGAGTGTATGTGATATGTACATTTACCTCATTTAGCTGACGCTTTAATTCAATTCGATTTACGCAGAGATACAATTGAGCAATTTAAGCAGTTTGCTCAAGGGCTCAACAGTGGCAGCTTGGCGGTGCCAGGACGTTGATCTCATGACCTTCTGATCAGTAGTCCAGAGCCTTATCCCCTGAGCTATCTTAGCCCTATTCTTATATAGATCCGTGAAGCTAGCCTTCCATACGGCAACAGATGGCTAATTAAACAGCCCATTTCACATGACAATGTTGAGGACAGCAGAGTTACAGGAGCCTGTAATATGTACCTGTCTTAATTTAGAGATGACTTCTTCCAGTTCTTTTGTTTGTCTGTGCAGCCGCTGAATCTCTTTCTGTAAACAGAGTCATGGCATCATGAACAAAGCAGCAGCAACACCTTCATAAAACGTGTACTGTTTAACAACCCTAAATTTCATCGATTTACGTATGCTTTGCTTTGCTCTGTAACAGTTCGGCCCTGCTGCTGTGGTTACAAAGCGCAGAGATTAAGCATAAATGTAAACACTTGAACATCCCATATACAGTCAGCTCCAGAATTATTGGCACTCTTGGTTATAACAGTTAAAAATGTTAGGAAAAATGGTTCTTTTTTGTGGAAAAAGTCACTATTATTGGCACCCCTAGATTTAGCATTGTGTGCAACATCTCTCTGCCAGCATAACAGCAGAGAGACGCTGCACAGAGATTTAAGTTTATTTCTCATTACCTAATCTCTCCTGATCCTCCAGGGTCCTACATCCTCTCTTGTGGACTCTTCTCTTCAGCTCACCTCACAGGTTTTCAGTGGTTTAGGTCTGGGGCTGGGGTAGCCATGTCCAAAGTTTGATTCTGTGGTCAATAAACCATTTGTGTGGATTTGGAGGTATGTTTCACAACATTGTCCTTCTGGAAGTTCCACAACCTAGCTGCAGCTTCTTAAATTTATCCTTTTCTGACCAACCTCTTCACTGTGTGTGGGGGCAAAACACACTTGCCTTTCTTTCCAGGCAGGTTCATTACAGCTCTGGTTGTTTCTTCTTAATTCTTAAACTTCTTAATTATTACCCTAATTGTGGATTTGGGCTTTTTCAAGTGGGTAGCATTTTTTTTTATAGTTGTTTGTCTCATTTGATTTGTTTATTCTCTAATCTTCCCCATGTTACTGAATGGCTAAAGGAATTTCACATTTTTTCCACATTATAATTATATCCCAGTGAAATAGAAAGTCACGGATGACCACTTAAGAGCTTCTAAACACTTAGCTGAATAAAAAAAAAAAAAATCTATAATTGTGAACATGCATCAGCTAAATTATTTTCATATGAATTTCTTGGACTGTAAATAATTGCAATTGTTAAAAAAAAAAAAAAAAGAAAAAAAAAATGCTTTTTGTCCTAGTATAAATTTACTTCAATTAAAAGTTATATATATCATATATTTTATGTGTGAGATTCATCTAATGAACCACAAACATTTTTTTTCATAACTCCCTGTAAATAAATTCTAGTTACGTCACAGAGCTACGTGTTTGAGGTTTTCGTACCCTGGCCTCCTGCAGCTCCATGTCAGCCGTCTCCAACACCATCTCTTTGTCTCTCTCTAACTGCTGTGCGAGCTGGTCTATCTGGGTGAGTTCACTGCACAGCTCCTGGTTCCTGGCGCTCAGGCCAGCCACCTCACTGGAAACAGTCTTCTTCTTCTGTTGTAGTTCCTCCACTTTCTGCTCCAGAGCCCTGTTTGTCTCCTGCAGGTACTCAATCTTACAGACAGAAAGAGAGAGAGAGAGAGATTGATTTCCTTAGATAACTAAGACTGGACAATGAAATAATGCTCTTAATGATGAGAGCTTGTGAAATTAAGTATCTTCTTAGAGGTTTTTGCTATACATCTTAAAGATATGCTGATAAAGTATGACATGTCAGTGTGCTTTATCTGGTTAAAACCAAGTCCTTAGGGCACTGCAGAAGAAAGCGATACCAAAACATAGTGCTCTCAGTGGAGCAGTTCACAGGTTATTTTAACAGGTAGGGGAGTGGTTTAGTGTGGGTCTGCACTGGGAGACACTGGGAGGTGTAATCACTAACATGGCACACCTGAGCCCTGTTGTTGCACATATATCTTATGTGAACAGTTCCATTATTTCTGAGCACTGAGAGGAGTGTGTGTGTGTGTGTGTGTGTGTGTGTATATGTGTGTGCATATGTGCATGAGCAGAACAAAGGTAAAACCAGAACAAAACAGAAAGCATAATAATTATTTGTTTTGAACAAAGTTTAATGTTACATTGCTGATGTTACTACCTTACCAAGGGCTCGAGCCCAGATACAGAGCTCATGATCTGCCGTGTTTTCTAAGAGGCATGCTGTTAAGATTTAATATTAAAAATAAGAAATTGTTTCTTTCTGCAGACTCAAGGTCACTTTACAATATGAAAATAGATAAACATGACAGCAGACAAAGAACAAAAGGAAATAAACAAGAAATCCTTGGCATGAATCAGATCATACAGTCAGAGATCAGAGGAAGATGTGTTTTAGACCATGAAGTGCTTTGAAGGTGATGAGGAGGATCTTGTATTGAATACGAAAACGAACAGGTAGCCAATGAAGTCTGTGTAGGATGGGAGTAATAAGAGAGCATTATGAGGTTATGAGATGACAAATGTGACTGAAGTTGAACAGCAACAACTTTTTCAAGTGGCTTTGAGAGAAGCGGAAGATTTGAAATTGGTCTGTATTCGGCCATATCACAGGGGTCAAGGCCAGGTTTCTTTAACACTGGTGTGACAGCTGCAGTTTTTAATTCAAGAGGAACAACACCAGTGCTGAGAAGTTGAGAAATGAGAAGTGAAATAGGCCACGAAATAACAGGTGCAGAGTTTTTGAGGAGAGCAGTAGGAGCAGGATCAAGATTTCTACAGCTATAGTTAATAGAAATCCTATAATAGAAACAGCATTAATTCTATATCAGAATAATAGATGTGTTAATGATAACACAATGGTATTAGCTTAGGCTACGTGAAAAACATTGTGCTATCTTACAATTTTCAGATATTATATAGTAGGATATTAATTTGAGGCTTTCTATCATGATATAATAGCATGCTATTTTGGCTTGTATAATCATACAGTACTATGAGAGATCTGATGAAATATTGTGGGGTTTGTGTGTTTTTTTTTTTTTTTTAACAAAAGAGGAAGCATTTCACTTCTATAACCACCTCTTGGTCAGAAGCAATTTCATTCCTTTGAACACAAACTAGTAATGCAAGTGAATAAGACCTTAAATTTCTTTCTGCATACACACTAAACAATTTACAACTGTAAACATTTATCATCTCAAAATGTTCAGTACACAAGCAATTAGTCACCTGTAAGTTTAAGTGAGCAATGAGCTTTTCGTTACTGATGTTCTGAGCCTCCAGAGAGATGACATCGTATGGTCGTCCTCCATCTAGAGCCCGATTCAGGCGCTCGATCTCTTTATCTCGTTCTTCCACCTATAGAAATAGCCAAACAAACACAACATTTCGATTGTAAACTTACTTGCCTTTTATTTCATTGTGGTTTGCAATTTCAGATGTTACCATTTTTCAGTCTCAGTTCTCATTAATATCACACATACCTGAGTGTTGAGGTGCTTGATTCCCCCCTGGGCTCTTTCTAGATCTAATTTCAGTGATGTCACTTCCTGCTGAAGCTCCTGAATCCTAAAACAAACAGCAGACCTCATTCAAACAAATCACTTCTGAAAGAAGGAAGACAAATCTGATAATGCCCTTTATAACCAGTTATCTAGCTGTAGATAGCTGCTCTCTCGTACCTGTTGTCGGCCACGTGGAGAAGGTCAGCAATGTACGGGTCATCAGGCTGTGCCACAGCTGGAGAAGTCAGGCCACGGGAGGCAGGGAGGAGCTCGTCTATCTGCATCCGCTGGCGTCTGAAAGGGATTGGCCTCTTTTTCCCTCCTGTTCAATCAAAATGAACCACACATTCGTAACATCATCTTATATTATAACTGAGCAGCGGAAACTGAGAGGTTAAGGTTCTAGACTTTGGTTCTATGCTAACTGCACTACTGTCGGCTGTAGTGATGACTGTTACGAGAACTAAATAATGTCAGTTAGTAATTTTTTTTTGATAAAGTCTTGAGATATCAGCTAACAGGTCTGTAATTTGATCACAGCTTTAATTTGACTTTCCAGTGTAGACAGCAGACGTCTATGTAACGCAATAGTACACTGAAACACATTTTACACCAGATTCTGTAATCACGCTGCTCGATCATCACAGTGAGGCCACTTCCGATACGCTCTCATTAAAAATCACTGCGGTGTGATCGCGTGTGTCTCATCAGTTTTGATGTAAACAGGCTTAAAGGGCCACGTTGATTAATACATATTGAAAGTGGTACAGCTGTGGTGCATGTGTGGCACACATACCGAGTCTGGTGTGAAATGAGTTTTATGTTATAAATATTGGGAAATGTGGCATAAATGTCTATGATAACTGATCAATCATTACAGACCTGCTGGAGCATTTAGGAATGTTCGTAGCATTAAATTTAAAGACCATGCACAGTCATGTGAAAAAGTGAGTACACCCCAAGAAATGTTTATTTTAGTTTAACATATGTGGACACATCAGTATCTGATCTTCAATAAAACAGAATATACAGATTAACGTTATGTAACAGATCGAAAAACAATGAAATTTGACTTTGGATTCATTTACTTTAAAACAAGTTAAGTGGTATGTCATTTTTTTCTGCTGAAAAAGTAAGTACACCTCTGGCTTCAGTAAATGGTACTGCCCCCTTTGGCAGAAACAGCTTTATGTAGGCGTTTCCTATAACTGTCTACCAGTCTCTGACATCTACTGGGAGAAATTTTTGCCCACTCGCTCCATGCAGAATTCTTTCAACTGTTTGAGGGAGTTCTTGCATGTACAGCCTGTTTCAAATCCCCCCAAGTGCATTTCAGTGGGATTCAGGTCTGGGCATAGACTAGGCCATTCCATAACCCTCCATTTCTTCCTTTTGATTCATTCCTTGGTGGATTTACTTGCATGTTTGGGATCATTATCCTGTTAGAAGGTTCCCTTCTTCAGCTTCAAGTTTTTGACAGATGGCCTCACATTCTCCTCAGGCAGTTTCTGGTATGAAGGAGAATTCATAGTCGATTCTGTGACTGCAAGTTGGCCAGGCACCGAGGCAGCAAAGCAGCCCCAAGCCATAACATTTCCACCTCCATGCTTTAGAGTTGGTATGAGGCTCTTCTGATCAACTGCTGTCTTCATTTTTCACCACACATGGCTTCTGGTACTGTTATCAAACACCTCTATCTTTGACTCGTCTGTCCATAGCACATTGTTTCAGGCCTGATCCTTGCCTAGATATTCTTTAGCAAATTTTAGTCTTGCCCTGATGTTCTTTTTAGACAGCAAAGGCTTCCTCCTGGCACACCTCCCATGCAGGTCAAATTTGTGCAGTCTTTTTTATAATGGTGAAGACGTGCACTTTGACATCAACAGTGGCAAGAGCTACCTGGAGATCTTGTGTTGAAATTCTGGAGTTCTTAAAGACTTCTTTTAGCATCTCACGGTCTGCTCTCAGGTTAAATGTCTTGGGCTGCCTGGCCTGGACAAGTGGTTTTAAAACTTCTCCACTTGGAGATGATCTTCCAGACAGAGGAATGATTGATTTCCAATATTGGAAAACCTCTTAAACCCCATCCCAGAATCATAGACATCTACAACCTTCTTTCTGAAGGCCTCAGAGAGCTTTTTTGACCTAGGCATGATGATACCACACACTCCAGTAAGAGCAAACGAGAGCAGATATCTGAGGTTTACATAAGACATGTTTAAATAAGACATGTTTAAATAAGACATGTTAAGTCCACAATATTCTCCAACAGCGTTCTTATCATTAGCACCTGATTTCAGTTTGGAACATCTGAGGTAGTGATATATGTAGGGGTGTGCTTACTTTTTCTACAGAGGAATAATGCGTTTCTGTTTATTTCAGTTATATAAAAGATGACAAGAATGTTAATCTCAAGTGTCACTTGTTAAATTATATTATCTTTACTAATCATCATTGTTTAAATGAAGACCAGATATCTGTATGTCCTAATACGTTGGAAAAAGTCTAAACTTTTTACTTACTTCTTCAAATGACTGTATATTCAAATTAAAAAGAATGTAATACCAACGTGTTAAATTCTCTTAATACACATTATAATTTTATCAAATTAAGACCCGTTAAGGACCTGCACACACACACACGGGTGTAACAGTATCCTAAGGCTGTTTGTTGGTGCAGTCAATAAGTATTTATACAAAAAGGTTTTTTAGATTGTTTTAATAAATTCTTCAGTCAAAGTGTTTGTAAATTAAACCATATATATCTGTACAGATGAGAGAACGTTGTGTTAGAGATTAGATTGAAAAACGTATTCTGTGGACCCCTTGTGGTCCGTGGTATAATTACAGGGGGTCTGTGGGATTGTTTCTAAAAACATTTAAAATAAGTATAAGTGATAAAGTGTTAAATATGTATTTTTAAGCCCATTAAATTTCAGAAAAGTCATAGATTTACTGTTTTTATAATTAATCTATATGCTCAGTTGTGCGCATTCACAACTGTCTCATTAACGTAGCTCAGTAGCTTGTTCGTTCTGGAGTGATCTATGTTCACTGTGTCGTTATTATCGCAAATGTTATTTGCAAACGTGTCCAAAACTGACAGGTTAAATAAGCAAAAGATAATTCAGAGTGATAATCAAATTAAGGGTAACGGTAGCAATAAAACACGTGAACATTTTACTGTTCACCCCCAGGCTACAAAAACCTCCACATTCTGAAACTTTCATATTCTAGGGGTCTCTGTCTGAAAAAAGGTTGAGAACCACCGCCCTCATGGATGATGCGTGATGGCTGACGCTGTACCATAAACCCAACTTCTTGTGGTTTACTAAACGATACTATCTTTCACGTTTATGGCAACAAACATAAGCAAAGCAAACACAAGACAGTTGGAAGGTGTTTCATTGTACCTGGCGTCTGCACTACAGCCTGCATGTTCTTCTCTTGGAGCTGCTGAATGCGTTCGCTTTTGGCTTTGCTGTCCTTCTCCAGGGCGCGGACCTTGTGCACATACTGATTGTTGAGGAACTTTAGATCTGAGGTCTCGTGGTCCAGTTTCCTGATGAAAGCCTTTAGCTCTATTCACATAAAAAAATAGTATCAGGAGGATTTTATAAATATATAGTATAATAAAAAACCTGGAAAACCCTGGATGTAGTATATGATGATGATGATGATGATGATGTATATGATGATGTGGTGCTGGGAGTTTACTAACCTCTAGTGGTTCGATCCTTATCCTCCTTCAATTTGAGAAGCCCTAAGTGCAGTTCGTTGTTCTCTCGGACGAGCCGGGCGTTTTCCGTCTTATACGGCTCCAGGAGAGCGTCAAGATTCCGACTCTCCTTTTCGGTCTTCCCAGCTGAGAGCTTGGCATTCCGAAGACTTTCAGTGGTGTGGACTAAATCACTGGCAAAGAAAACGCCACAAAATAAGTTTTCACAAATTTAACTGCTAAAAGAACACTTTACAACTGATCATGAGAACTTACTCACCTAAAAAGCTTTTCAACCAAAGGCAATGACTCGATGCCTAGCGGCTGCCTGTAGCCCAGCTGGTCCAGACGCTTTCGGAGATTTATAAACTTCCGCTCTGCGTTGGTACTCATGGTTACACTCTGAGCAATGTTCTGTGGATGTGAATTCATTTTATTGGTAGTGACAGTAAAACTTTAAAAACATAATTAAGCTAAATCATTTCAATTCTGCACATAAATTCTCCACCCTTAATAATTCACACTGATTTCTGCATTCTCAAACCAGGAAATAGATAGTAAGCATCAAGACTCCTGACATTTCCTTTTAAGAACTAATAATGACAAAAAAAAAGTGTGTGTGTGTGTGTGTGTGTGTGTGTGTGTGTGTGTGTGTGCCAATTTGCTGATAAACTGCAATCAGACAATATGAGATGAGCGATACAATGTTGGGTTCCCAAATTGTGATAAAACTAAACCTGTTAAAAACATCTGAATTCCAGCCAAATAGTTACAGCAGAGGGTGTTAGAAGAAATGAAGATAAACATGTGACTGTCTGGAAACATTCGTCGTATTTCGCTGTGGCTGAATTCTGGAAAAAATCTGCCTTGGACCAAAATTAATAAAACAAGTAACAAAACCTAAATTATGTGGAAATGTTTTTAGGTTAATTCTTGCTTGTAGCGAAACGATCAGTTCAGTTGGTGATCAGATATCGGCTGTTTGCGGCGCTCCAGGTCAGTCATGTCATCATCAAAACAGAGAAGAGCGCTTATTCGCTCTGTTCAGATGACAGCAGACAAAGTTTTAAAAATTAAATCATCTCATTTAAATAAATTTAGCCAAAAGAACAAAATTAAGTAGTGTGAACAGAAATCAGTCGAGTAAAGAAATGACGCTCAGGTGTTGAGAAAGAGATTGATGTAGATGATAATAATAATCAAAGTGATAATCAGCGTTTCCGATTGTAAGTGTAAAATTCTTTCAATTTTAGCAGTAATGTTTTTCTGTAAGTAGATTAGGGTATAAATGGAGACGTAAGCGGGACATCTTTCATTGCAATTAGAATACATTTTTGTAACGTATGTAAATATCTCCCTTTGCAGGTTTGGTAGTAAATTTAAAATGTTAGAACTTTACATCTGGTTGAGATACATGCAAAAGAGAAACATATTTCAGTTATTTAAAAAAAAATATATATATATATATATTGATTTCAAAACTATATACAATATACAGCCAAAAGTTTGTGGACACCTGACCATCACACTCATATGTTCTTGTTGAACATCCCATTCCAGATTTATTCTCCCTTTACTGTTATAATAAGCTCCACTCTTCTGTTGGTGAGGAGGTCTGGGGTTCAGTCGGTGTTCCAGTTCATCCCAAAGGTGTTCAGTGGGGTTGAGGTCAGGACTCTGTGCAGGACACTCGAGTTCTTCCACTCCAACCTTCACACACCATGTCTTCATGGAGCTCGCTTTGTGCACAGGGGCATTGTCATGCTGGATCAGGTTTCAGCCTCTTAGTTCCAGTGAAGGGAAATTGTAATACTACAGCATACAGAGACATTCTATACAATTGTGTGCTTCCATCTTTGTGGCAACAGTTTGGGAAAGAAACACACATGGGTGTGATGGTCAGGTGTCCACATACTTGTGGCGATAATGTATGTAGAATAAAAAAAAGTACAAACTTTGGCCAAAGCATTGCCACCGGTTTTCCATCTGGAGTCTAACTCCAGTGCAGAAGTCTATTTACTACTGAAATGGCTTTTAAGGATTATTTCTGATGCCCACATTTACTTTTTCACTCTATAAGTCACAGATATTTCCTCTTTTTATGTACACAAGTATCTGAATACTAACCTACACTGTTTCAGTGTAACCGAAGCTAGACAGGAATGTCCCTAACATGAATTATACAGAGCTTAACCACTTACCCAGCAGTTTAACGTTTTTTATTGATGTGTTCGTATTAGTCAGCTGCTAACTGGCTATTTGGCTAGCTAGCAGCTTAACGTACACATTAGCACTTAGCTTGACTAGCTAGCTCTGTTTACAGTGCGCTCGCGAAAAGGACGCCATTTTCTGTTAACGTATAGAATATTAGCTTGTGATTCACTTTCTTTTTTTTCTTTAAAGCACACGTTATCGCATTAGAGTTCAGTATGTTGGTTGTTGTTGTTGTTTGTAGCTAGCTACTCTGCAGCTGGTTTCCTCTTCAAGCTGGATGTCTTCCGGCGGCGGTAAAGCTGTTTGAAAATGGCGCCCAACACAAACCAGGATTGCCATAGAAACGAGGTATCCATGGTGAAATAGCACCACCACGCGCCTAAGCAAATCAAGATGTGACTTAAAACCAGAACCACTTTCATATTTTTTTAATGAAAATTTGATGTCTGGCCTCAAGAGATATACTATATAGTCAAAAGTATGTGGACACGTGACCTTCACACCCATGTGTGCTTCTTCCCCAAACTGCTGAAACAAAGCTACAAGCACACAATTGTATAAAATGTCTCTGTATGCTGTCGCTTTATAGTTTCCTTTAGGCTGGGCTAGTATCCCATACTTGTGTACATAAACAAGAGGAAATATCTGTGATTTATAGAGTGAAAAAGTAAATGTGGGCATCAGAAATAATCCTTAAAAGCCATTTCAGTAGTAAATAGACTTCTACACTGGAGTTAGACTCCAGATGGAAAACTGGTGGCAATGCTTTGGCCAAAGTCTGTACTTTTTTTATTCTACATACATTATAGCCACAAGTATGTGGACACCTGACCATCACACCCATATGTGCTTCTTCCCCAAACTGTTGCCACAAAGATGGAAGCACACAATTGTATAGAATGTCTCTGTATGCTGTAGCTTTACAGTTTCCCTTCACTGCAACTAAGAGGCCCAAACCTGTTCCAGCATGACAATGCCCCTGTGCACAAAGCGAGCTCCATGAAGACATGGTGTGTGAAGGTTGGAGTGGAAGAACTCGAGTGTCCTGCACAGAGTCCTGACCTCAACCCCACTGAACACCTTTGGGATGAACTGGAACACCGACTGAACCCCAGACCTCCTCACCAACATCAGTGCCTGATCTCACTAATGCTCTTGTAGCTGAATGAACACAAATCCCCACAGCCACACTCCAAAGTCTAGTGTAAAGCCTTTCACAGAAGAATTAAGCTTATTATAACAGCAGAAGGGACTAAATCTGGAATGGGATGTTCAACAAGCACATATGGATGTGATGGTCAGATATCCACAAACTTTTGGCCATATGGTGTATTTACAGTTCTTTTGTTCAAAGTCTTGGAATCTGACTTAAATTCGGTAGGCAGTGAGAAACAAAATAAATTCTGAGGAAGATGTGGACCAGAGAGTCAGAGATAACTTCAGTTTAAATTCAGTGAGCTTTATTGGTATGACTGTTACAGTATTACCAAACCATTTAAATAACAAATAAATATTTAGACAAATAGCAGAATAAAAAATTGGAGCAAAAAAAAACAATGTACACAACAAATAATCACTTAGTGCAAATCACTCAGTGCTTCTCTGATAAAAGGTTAAAAAAAAAAGAGACTAGTTGAGAAGGATTTATAAGGGGGAGAAAATGTCAAAAATATGCATGCTGATAGTGGCATACTTCTAGAGATGTAGCCTACTAACACATACTATTAATATAGTACTATACTAGCATACTACACCTGCTGAAAGTGCAACTCAGTGTGACATACTTTTAGTAGAGTAGTATGCTGGTGTACATAGAGGTGTAGTCTATACCATACTATCAGTAGAGTGCTATACTAGCATACCACACCTGCTAGAGGTGTAAATTAATATGATGCATTATTAGTAGGGTAGTATCTTGGTGTACCACTAGAGGTGTAACCTACTATCACATACTATTAGTAGAGTACTATACTAGCATACTACACCTGTTAGAGGTGTAATCTAATGAAACATACTTTTAGTAGGGTAGTATGTTGGCACACCTGCTAGACATGTAACCTAACATGACATACTGTTAGTAGAGTAGTATGATGGCATACCTAGAGGTGTAGTCTATCACATACTATTAATAGAGTACTATACTAGCATACCACACCTGCTAGAGGTGTAAATTAACAAGAGGGTAGTATCTTGGCATACTTCTAAAGATGTAACCTATGATCACATACTATTAGTAGAGTACTATACTAGCATACTACACCTGCTAGAGGTGTAAATTAACATGACTTACTATTAGTAGGGTAGTATCTTGGTGTACCTCTGAAGGTGTAACCTACTATTTCACACTATTAGTAGAGTACTATACTAGCATACTACACCTGGTAAAGGTGTAACCTTATGTATCATACTATTGGTAGGGTAGATGTAGTCTACTATCCCATACTACCAATAGAGTACTATACTAGCATACTACACCTGCTAGAGGTGTAGCTTAATATGATATACTATAAGTAGGGTAGTATGTTGGCATACATAGAGGTGTAGTTTATCCCATACTATTAATATAGTACTATACTAGCATACTACATCTGCTAGAGGTGTAAATTAACTAGAGGGTAGAATCTTGGCATACTTCTAGAGGTGTAGTCTACTATTACACACTATTAGTGGAGTACTATACTAGCATACTACACCTGTTAGAGGTGTAGCCTAATGTAACATACTATTAGTAGGGTAGTATCTTGGGGTACCTCTAAAGGTGTAGTCTACTATTACACACTATTAGTGGAGTACTATACTAGCATACTACACCTGTTAGAGGTGTAGCCTAATGTAACATACTATTAGTAGGGTAGTATCTTGGTGTACCTCTAAAGGTGTAGCCTACTATTACACACTATTAGTGGAGTACTATACTAATGTACTACACCTGCTGGAGGTGTAAATTAACATGATATACTACAAGTAAAGTAGTATGTTGGCATACACAGAGGTGTAGTCTATCACATACTATTAATATAGTACTATACTAGCATACTACACCTGTTAACATGACATACTATTAGTAGAGTAGTATCTTGGTGTACCTCTAAAGGTGTAGCCTACTATGACATACTATTAGTAGAGTGCTATACTAGCACTTCACTGAAGGTATAATCAAGTAGTCTAGACTATTCTGACATTAGTAGGGAAGTACTAGATTGTACCTTTGGAGGTGTATCCTACTATCACACACTACACAGTAGGCTAGTATGCTTGCGTGCGTTTGAAGATGCAGACTGCCATGACATACTACTGAGTAGGGTAGAATACTCTGCTGCCGGACCTGGTGTACACAATATAAGGTTTCGACGTCCGATGGACTACTTTTCGTGCAAGGCTCCCGGTGCCACACCCTCCGGCACGTGCAGGCGTCGTGCAGGAGCTTGCACGCGGAGCCCAAAGCGAGGAAGAAGAAGAGGAGGAGGAGGGGAAGGGGAAGAGGAAAAGGAGGAGGAGGAGAAGGAGAAGGAGTGGAGGAGGGCGATGAGCGCGCGCAGCATCAGCAACACACACGCGCGCGCACACACACACACACACACACACATACACAAAGAGGTCGGAGAGCTGGCGCGTGAATGGAGATGACGGAGCGCTGCAGGACGCGCGCGAGGCACCACTGATCCACGCTTATCACACACACAGGGAGGTAAGACATTCATTTTCACTACCTTGTGATGGCTTTCAGGGCAGACGCAGAGCTGTATCT
Source organism: Pangasianodon hypophthalmus (assembly GCF_027358585.1). NCBI lineage: Eukaryota > Metazoa > Chordata > Actinopteri > Siluriformes > Pangasiidae > Pangasianodon > Pangasianodon hypophthalmus. The sequence goes on along the minus strand of NC_069728.1, from coordinate 4,565,674 downwards.
GTGATGTTGACCTTGTCGTAGCTCATATTGTTCTATAGACTGTTCTGCACAGATGTAAGCACACAGGGGTGGGTGGGGGTGGACTGGGGCACGGATGTGTCGACGTGCATTTGAAAAAGAAAAAAAAAAAAAAAAGGTATTATATACCATAGAATACACAAGTGACACCTTCTTATTTACAAGTGACGCCTTGTGTTGTCTGTCTGTGTCTCACATCTTGTCTTTTTCATCAGCCTCTCATTTTGGCTTAAATTCTAAGACGTCGCCCATCATTTTCCATACACTACACAACACCATATTTAACAGGGTTATAATGTCCTGTCACCAGTATGGCTTTTTCTGTTGGTGCTTTAACCCATGATGCTTTGATTTATTTGCATATGGCTGCATTTGCTTTCCTAATGTACAGACCAGCAGTGCCACCGTGTATGCTATTGTGCCACAAGCATGCCAACAACAGCATGGACAGAGCGTCCAGACATCAGGACTGTTCTCTATCACTGCAGCCTTATAGCAAACAGGAAGCAGGTTTCAGAATATATTCACAGTTGTGGAATATTGTGTACATCTGCATCGATTAACTGAGGTTTCACTGTATATAAATATGTAAATATTTCGCTTTCTGCAAGTAACCCCATGCATTTTTGCGATGATGTCATGTTTGTACTGTAGGCCCACAGTATGCTCCCTAACAGGGTATGACATGTGTGTACATACTGAATTGTTCTCATATGTTACCAAATACCATTCATGGTTGCCTAAATAACAGAAACTGGTGTAAACTATATAATTTATTAGGTTATAATTTCCACTTAGGTTTCATAAGATTCCCCTACATCGCACAGATCAGATGCTATTACACACCACAAACAACTGAGGACCTGGAACAACATATGTAATTTGCATACAGTGATAACATGACAGTGACATGCATGACAGATTTGTTTAGATTTTATCTTTCCCTCTGTTGGGTCCTTAAGCAAATATTCTCATATTTTTCATCTGCTTGGATTTTAGGATATCCCATGTCAATTGCAAGTTGCTGCCCAAATGTAAATAAATGTAAACACTGTTTAATGACAATAGTATCACTTACATTACTGTCCATAAACCATACATCATTGGAATTAAGTCAATTCTGCGAAATCTGACCTGAGGGCAAAAACATTGATTTCTTCACAAATTAATAGTCTTATTTCACTTGACTCAGCCAACAATAGAATCTACAGAAGTTGCAGAATAGAATCCAGAAATGCCATTGTGACTCTTTAAAATATCCAAATGCCAATTTTCTGATAGCAAAAAAAAACCCAGCAGTTTGTTGTAATTGCTGGATTTATAAGAGGACATAGCCCTCAGGACACCATCCATTTCAGTAGCGCAAACACGATGGAACCAAAACAGGAGGAACGTGTTAAGGCATTTCTAATCCGTTGCCTTTTATGAATTACTAAAGGCTCTTATTAGGGATTTTCACAGCGCATCTTTTCCTAATTGTAGCTTGATAGGACAGGGTGAAATGTTACGGGTATCAGTGATATCAAGAAAGTGGAGGGGTTGACACAGAACACCTAGGAGCATCGTATATCATAGGGAAAGAGAACCAGATAAACAGCATTAAACAGTCATTTGTGAAAAGCATGATTAATATTATCTGCAAAGTAGTGTTGGTTACTCACACACTGAGCGTTTGGAGTTACAGCTGCAGTTCTTTTTTTTTTTGTACGTTATCCCTGCATCCACTTGGGCTTCTTCTCAGTGAATTGCTCCTATGTGTTAGTGACTTTGTGAATGTGTGCATGTGATGGATTGTGAGGGATTTGTGTTGTATCCATGGTACACTCCCAACTTGCACAGTATTTCCAAAATAAGATTCGGATCCCTCATGACATTCCATGATATTGAATGCAAATTTGGTCAGGGAATGAAGAGACACCTTGGGTCTGACCCAAGCACAGGTACTTTTTTTTTTTTTAAGGAAGAAAAAAAAAGCCAGCTTACAAGTTAATGAAGGCAAGGATACCATTTACCTCCACACTGGCATATCAGAGAGCTGCTGCAAAAGATGTTTAATTTTTTAGCCATCTGTCATTTTATTAGTCTTTTTTTTTTTCAGAATTTTCTCACTTCCCTGCATAAAGTGAGTAAAATTTATATTCCACAAAGTGGTGTATATGTCCTTCAGTCTTGTCTGTGGATGACAGACCAAAAATAGAGCACATTGGTCCATTCCTTGATCCCAGGAGATAAATTCAGATGGCCCTTTGGCCACTGATTTATATTCATTAGCATAGACGCAATCATATACTGTGACGCTGTAACCACCAGAGATTCTGGTTACACAGCCTACAGACTACGCTTCAACTAGGCCAGTTCAAGCACGACTAATTTGATGTATACATCAGTAGGCAAAAAAAAAAAAACATAGTCCTGCACAAGAATTAGGAGTTAGAGAGAAACAAGAGGTCAAATACAAACTGTTGAAAATGTATGGTAGGGTATGCATGCAGATTATTGAATGGGTCTTTCCTAATTTCACCATGTGACAGTAAAGTGTAGAAATAAACAACCAGGGCAGTAGGCTGCAGTGATTGATCGTGATTAAAGAAAAGATTTTAGCAGAGTGTGGACACGGTAACATGCAGCTCGATCGTGTGTCATTGAATGACAAGAACACACATGCACACATCGGGAGCCAAAGCCTGTCATTACTCATGTAGGAACATAACATAACTGTGTACACACCCTGTCTCAGACAAGCCCTATTAGCTGTGAGGGATTTTAGAAAATGATACCTAGAAGTCAGAAAACAATTTATGATGAATGTTTTGTTAAGGATTTAGTCATGCATATACTTTTTTGAAAGAGGGACGCCTTTCCCTGTGAGATGGAATTATTTAACAGTGAGCACACCAGTATACACACACACACACACACACACACATACACAACATACTGTGAAGAGACAAGACAGAACAAAACACATCAGACTGCTGGTATGATTTAGAATGAATTCTAATCAGAGAATAACACTGACATTGACAAACAGCATTGGCAGAGCAAGCTAGGAATACAAAGAGTGCAAAAGAGGGCCAGAAAAAAGAGCAGTAAATAAGACATAAGAGGGAGAGGCGATAGATATCAGACAAGAAAGAAAGACAGACAGGGCATGTTGCCAGTATATTAGGTACTAGACACCCTCTAGGTGTATATAATAAACTGGTAATTAGGGCTTTAATAAGGGCTGAGTCTGTGTGATTGGGTGTGTGAGACCCTGTTATTGGTTTTTCAGTGTCCCCATGGCCACATTCATCAGATTCCAGTTTTGATTCTGCTTTTATGTACTGTATTGTACATACATCATGAGAGAAAGACACAGAGAGAGAGAGAGAGAGAGAGAAAGAGAAAGAGTGATAATGTGGCAAAGATGCACACTTTAATTACACTCCTAAGTTCACCTCGATATCTCGTCTAATTTTATACAGCCTCTATAAACTGTAAGTAAATGTGGTTCGAATACACACAGGGACTATGAGTTCTCTCTCTCTCTCTCTCTCTTTCTCTGTCTCTTTCTATCCACACACAAACATGCGCACACTTCCTTCTAGATTACTGTTGTGATGAACAGTGAGAAAAAAGCACAGGAAGCTGACACATAGCACCTATTTCACCGCATAAACCCACACTGGCACTAATTCCACCGAAAGTGAAATAGTGAAGCGTCTCTGATTTAACTGAAACCACAAAAACAAATTGCAAAAAAAAAAAACTCATCTAAATCCTGTCTGTGCTGAGAGTGGCGACCGCATTCTCACAAGAGCTTATTACAGTAACTTAGACCAAAAAAAAAGTCTAGGCTGTTTTTGTGCCTAATATTTAATGCTCGTTAAAAAGTTTTGTTTTGTTATCCTGCTGAATGTATTTCACTTTTCAGACACTATGAATTGCAGAAGGGCAGGGTGCATTCGACCATTTTGGTGTAATGGACAATAATGTCTCACAGTCAGCGGCCACCCAGCTAACCTCAGCACAGAGGTCCACGTTTAGCAGGTCAGCGAAATCTCACATCTGCTAATGATGAGGCTAAAGCTGCAGTGGCAGAATGGGCTTTGCCTTCACTGAATTTGGTAAACCAAGCAGTTCACGTGTGCTTTCAGGTTTGACATTGGGCATTCAGAGGATGTGTAAAAGAAAAAAATCCACCCTGAATGACTTTTAACTGACTTATATGGTAAGATTTATTTTGTAATGAAATTCTGCCTTGACCAGATCTTTGTGGATCTATTTTCCTTTTGGTTAAGAGTTTACTACATTACCCACAATGCCATTCAACTACCTGCTGATGCTGGCACCAGGGCAAACTAATGCTCGCTTTATCTCTACCTAAATAGAGCGACACAGCAGCAATTTAGTCCTTTAGTCTGTCCAGTTCTCTCAGCTTCTCATCAGTACTCTATGCTCAAACAGATCAGCTTCCAATGCTTCAGCTTTCATGCTAACACTGCCGTCATTTACCATCGCACTTATCATCTCATAGCTCGCTAACTAACCGAACCGAGTCTCTGCTGTAATGTAGTGCCGCTGGGTTGCATTCTGGAGCTTGGAGTCCAACATTTGTTGTCTCCACTATTTCTACATTGGATTTCTCATTAATATGACATTGAGCATCTCTGGAAAATGGTGAATGAGAAAAGAAGCTCTTGCTCTTTTTTTAGGAGCTAACAGCAAAACATGACTGTTATAAACACATTTAATGTTTTCAGGGTGGAGTTTGACATATTGCATGTGTTACATGTTGTCATTTTAAATGGTTATAAAGTGGTAATATTTATTTTCGTGTTTACGATGTAGTAGTTACTTGGACTGAATGTAATCCTTCTTTTATAGTGTTGCTGTTAAAATTTAGGGCTCATATTGTACCTTTATATGATATACATTCACTCAACTCCAGAATTATTTGCATCCTTATGAAAATGTAAGAAAATGATAATAACATGCAGTAAAAAAAAAGAAGGAAAAACTAAAAAACTAAGAAAAACTAGGGTGACGTATTCAGTGAGTGACATTTTTATTATGTACACAGCAACAAATGACATCTTATCAAGTGAAATATCTTGAACATAGACAAATGCATCTACACTCACCGTCCACTTTAATAGAAACACCTGTACACATGCTCATTCATGCAGTTATCCAATCATGTGGCAGTCGTGTGATCTCTCTGACTTTAACATGTTTGTTGACTTTAACATGATGGGCTGGTTTGAATATTTCAGAAACTGCTGATCTCCTGGGATTTTCACACACAACGGGCTTTAGAGTTTACACAGAATGGTGTGAAAAACAAAAAACCATCTTGTGTGCGGAGGGTCTGCAGGCTGAAACACCTTGTTGATGAGAGAGATCAGAGGAGAATGACCAGACTGGTTTTAGCTGACAGGAAGTCTATAGTTACTCAAATAAGCACTCTTTACAACTGTGGTGAGCAGAAAAGCATCTCAGAATGCTCATCAAACCTTGAGGTGGATGTGCTACAAGAGGAGAAGACCACACAGGTGTCCTAATAAAATGGACAGTGAGTGTAGTATTTCCTGTTATTTCCTATTAGAACATCCTGTGATATCGTTAAGAGATAATGAATGTATATTCAGTTAACTGCCAGAGGGGGAAAAGAGACTTTAATGTGGCGTATTCAAGTATCATACATATTTCCACTGCAAGTAAAACGTTCCTCATGTTGGTGGTGGCTCACGTGTCTAACAGGAATATTAAACACACAGAAAAGCATTACTGAATGTGAACTCAGTATATCAGCCTGTGATCCTACAGCTGTAGTGCACTCTGGCATCGGCTAAAATTCAACCCTCCTGGAAATCATGTCTACCACAAAATTTAGGAATGAAAATCTCATTGGATTAATAATCTGTATGTAATCACAGTGGCACAGCATGTTTATTATAATGTGGCGGTCAGTAGAGATGTGTATGTGTGATATTTACTAAACCAGTGAATGAAATTAAAGAAATGTATTGAGTCATATCTGGCATAAAATGGACTTCACCTACAAATCCCCTGTACCTGATTTGCATGCAGTGTCATGGAGTTGTCCTGAATGTAACTGTAGACGTATCTCTTGTGTCCCATGAGCTTCATATCTGACTGCCCACTCCCATCTGCATGAAGAGCAAAAGCCGCTTCCTGAGATGTTTTTTTAATACCCATACACACCACTAATTTACACACCACCACAACAGTGCTGCTTTCTGCTTCAAAGTGCTGCCAGACATGGCTTCTCTTTTTTTCACTTTGTTCTTATTGACTTAATGTTGTGTTCTTTGCATCCCTCACCATCTTCCTGACCGCATATAGGGGCAGAATGCTCATGGTCTTCGGGATTAATGGTATTTTGAATCACATAAACAGATGCAAGTGCAACCCGGGTGCAAAAATACCTTAGCAACCTGACATTGCTTGATTTATTGTGACTGTAAAATCTATCAAGATTTTTATTTAGGAATTGGACTGACATTAGCTAAAATGCCAAACGAACACTTTCAAACAGTGTAACTCTAGATGATCAGTATGGCTTGCCGTCCTTTCGGTGGCTAAATGATCTTAAGCGGTGGACTAACCTGCAATGGCCTGACATATCTTATAGAAACTCGGAGCGTTTATAATCAAGAGGCATGCAAGTTTCTTGATGCTTATAACTTGTTCATGGGCACTTTCAAGACATAATGTTTTATGAGGACGTCGTTGCACTGAATAGTGAGGTGCTGCCCAAACAGGTGTCATAAACCCATTTGCTAGCTGAACAAAGTTAGCTAGCTAAACTTGTTCATTATAGGCAACTCCTCAATAAGAACATGACCTAGATATCTAGCGTTAGCTAGCTAGTTTCTTGATGTAGATTTTAGGTGAGCTAGGTAGGTTTGTTAAAGCAATATAAAGTATACATGTTAAGCTAAGCTAAGCATGTTAAATTCTTAGTTAGCAAGCCAACTTCACTGATGATAGATGAAATTGGTGCTGCAAAGACAGCGCTCATCGGACCAGTTATTCTTTTTAATTGCCTGTAACTACAACCGTCTTCTGTTGGCTTGGAAAGGTGTCTGATTCGATAATATGTGGTAAAAATGAATGTGTTTTTGAACATGTTTCTGATTCTGACACCCAACAGCACAACGTGACATTTTAGAAATGGACTCCTGCTATCAGAGAGACGTGTATCATGTGAGGGGTTTAATATATGACTTGTTTAGGTCTTACCATTTATTTTAAATATTCCTTTGGGATGTCCATTATGTGTTTTTTTTTTTTTTTTTTTTTTTTTTTAGAGAAATGTTATTATTTAAAATGGCACACTGTAAAAAATTTACTGTAGATTTTGTGGTAATTAACTGGCACCCTGGGTTGCCAATAAAGCATTGTATAATTTACAATAAACAACTGTAAAAAATATTTACAGTCAAGTACTGTAATATCATACATAGCATAAAATAACACGAGGATACAACTGAGCTGAAGCGTCTTGCTCAAGGATCCAATCAAGGCAGTTTGGTGGGGCTGGGATTTGAACACATGACCTTCTTATCTGCACCTCAAAGCCGTAACCACTGAGCCGCCACAGCTAGCACGACCAGCTTGCACTGATTCAGTGCAATCTTTTAGTAGTGTTAATTCAGTGCTAGCAGTAGTTGAATCAATGCAAGCTTGTTCCAGTGGTGTGACTCAACTTACAGCTGAGAAGGTTGTGTGTTCAAATCCCAGTACTGCCAAGCTGACATGGTTGGGCAAGACCCGTTACCTTCAACTCAGTTGTATCCTGCATCAGCCGAATGAGCAAGTGTGCTGGGTTATGTGTCATTTTACACAACATTAAGATATTACATTACTTTACTGTAAATATATTTTACAGTTGTTTACTGTAAATTTTACAGTACTTTACTGGCAATCCAAATTGCCAGTAAATAACTATAAAATCTGCAGCAATTTATTGCAGTGTAGTTCTTATCCCAGTTAGAAGAAAGTAGTTTCTCCTTATATGAATAAATTGAGCATATTTTTATAAAGTCATTTTTGCCAGTTCTTCTGGGATGTGTTCAGGTTTAACCAAAGAAAGTACGTTGTTAGTTCTGAAATATTTCACTTCGTACTGTAAAATAAGGCATGTGTGTGACAGACCTGGCATTCCACATAGTCTCAGTGCACACAAGACCATGTCTGAATTCCAGCAGATTTGGACCATGAAATAGGTCTCATGTGTGGTCTGCTTTACCCACAATTCCTGTCTTATCTGTAAAGCATTGAAACCCTTTATGAGCAGCCATAGTAAAACACCAAACTATCACGATATTGCTTAATGCTGCTGTAGTTCTCTAACAGAATTAACACAATACTTCCTGTGCTATGATAGACTGAGCTGTATGTCAGTGTCGTCAGATTACTTTCAGATTTCTTTCAGATTTCTACAACATGCCTGTGGGACACAGCATTATTAAACATGCCAGCCTGCTGCCAAAGACGGCATCGCTACACTCTTTGAAGTGCAGTGTACCCAAGCAACACATACGATTCTTACACGACTCTGCCTCACAGATTATATGTGAAGGCTATATAAGACTGGAACATCACAGAGACACTGATTCAAGAAGGGAAAATCATTTTAACCCACACATGAGCATTCTGCTAACTATACTGTATGTCCTGTCCTCGTATACTGTATAGCCACATATTTAAGCCAGGGTTATGGGTAATTAAGAATCAATTGTTTTACAAAAATCTACATGACAGATTGTAGGCAATGTTACTGTTCGTGAGCAAACAACACTGAACCCAGTTAACTCAAATACTTTGACTGGAGCCCAGAGTACACCCAGGTATTTAGTGCTATAACACAGAACATTGCTGTGGTGTACCACAAGTTTGTGCATGTGCACATGGGCAGGAACACACGCTCACACTCACTCACTCACACACACACACACGCACACACACACACACACACACACAGGATATTCTTTGTAACATACTTTTATTGACTTGTTTTAGCATTATTGTAGATCAATAAATACACCTAACAGCTACAACTTACCGTAAACCTAACCTCAGTAACCCAGAGGAAAAATTTTTCTTTCATTTTCAAAATATAAACAAAATCAAACTCTAAAACAGCACTTTTCTTTGTAAGGACCTTCTAAAATGTCTTTAAAAATGCCACATATTCCTATGAGTAGGGTAATATTTGGGCCCTAAAAAGGGATAAAAAAAAACAACACATACACCTAACACATAAACACTCCCACGCACACACGCGCACACACACACATATTACCAGCTCTTTGTGACATTCCCACCAACTTATTACTGCTAAAGTAATAAATAATCGGGGTTAGTGTGTTTTTTTTCCTTCACTTGACCAACTAGAGAAAGAAATTCTCTACTCCCTACTGACTCTCACAAAAGCAGACTTTTCATTTGATATGCATGTTTAAATCTAACATGCTCCAATTGGTGTTTAGTATGTACATACACATTACGGCCAAAAGTTTGTGGACACCTGATCACACCCATATGTGTTTCTTCCCCAAACTGTTGCCACAAAGATGGAAGCACACAATTGTATAGAATTGTGCCTCTGTATGCTGTAGCATTACAGTTTCCCTTCACTGGAACTAAGAAGCCCAAACCTGTTCCAGCATGACGATGCTCCTGTGCACAAAGCAAGCTCTATGAAGACATGGTGTGTGAAGGTTGGAGTGGAAGAACTCGAGTGTCCTGCACAGAGCCCTGACCTCAACCCCACTGAACACCTTTGGGATGAACTGGAACACTAACTGAACCCCAGACCTCCTCACCAACATCAGTGTCTGATCTCACTAATGCTCTTGTAGCTGAATGATCACAAATCCCCACAGAGACGCTCCAACATCTAGTGTAAAGCCTTCCCAGAAGAGTGGAGCTTATTATAACAGCAAAGGAGGAATAAATCTGGAATGAGATGTTCAAAAACACATATGAGTATTATGGTCAGGTGTTCACATACTTTTGGCCATATAGTATATGTCTCAGTAAGAGAGCCCTACCTATAATTCACAGCTTTAGGGAGATTGAAACCACTCTTGATTACAAACCTGAGACAGCTAATTAGCAATATATAAACAGACCCTTAAAACAATACTACAAATCAACAATACTAAATTCAACAAGACTATATTCAGCAGAGCCAAGCAGATAGTACAGAAGAACCAGAATCCTACCTTACCAGCAGAATAAATCCAACATTCTGTTCTGTCACATATAACAACATAACAGCCTCCATGAACCGAGGATGCAGCCTATCTGTCAGTAGGAAATATTTCTACTACACATCCTGCTAGATATTCTTTTCAGAATCAGGAATACGAAAGGATGTGAAAACATGGACAAAATACAGTACTGTACAGCACAGAAACTGTTATATAACTCTAATGCTAGCACATCCAACCCACCTCATGGGTAAACCCTTGTCGAGTGAAAACGAAAACACTAGTCAGACTCAGATAACGTTAGCCAAAGTCTTTCTGCTTTTTTGTCAGGGATGCAAACACAATACTTCACAATACAAACACAGTACTCATTCATTTCACTTACAGTAGTCTGTATTAATACATTTAATTAGCTCATCATTCTTGTTAACTTAAATAACATTGTACCACAGAATCCTTGAATCTGATTGGTCAGAAGGTGTGCATTATTTTTGTATAACAGGATGGCTTGGACAGTAGTTCTGGCTGTAACATGAGCAATAGGTTTATATTAATGTTCTCGACCTAATACGTTATCGTTTCTATAGTAACAGTTCATACACAGAGACTTGTACAGCAGACAAAGTAAAATGCGTAATCATTGTTGTGGTGATGTTTTTTTAGGAGACATTTATTTAACATTTATGAAAGGAGTCTCGTTGTAAGCAGTCAAAGTTTCCCAAAGTCTTTGGGACAGAGGAGTTTCCACTTTTTCTGGTTTCTCTGCAAAACGAAAGGCTGTGCCTTTTGAGAGAGAGAGAGAGAGAGAGAGAGAGAAAAAAAACACTTTTCAGCCTAGTTTATTGGTTGGCTAGCTCACTGAGTTAATATATAGAGAAAGCACGTTTCCGTGGTTATACATTTTGTGGATCATGGAGTTACCAGTAATCTTTGCCAGTATACGTAGAATAGACAGCTGACAGTGCACACACTAGGTGAAAATTGTATACACGTATATTGTTTTGGTTCTGTGTCAGTATATATGTTATAATAGCTTGAAACTATCACTAGAAGTGGTAGCTACTGCTGAGTACTGGTCCACAAGCATTTGTTTACAATGAGGGTGAGGCGAGAGAGCAAGCACAGGAGAGTACGAGGCACAAGGATGGACACAGAGGCCAAGCTCCCTTTGTTCAAGCTCCAAAAAATTGTTCGATTGAATAAATGAAGTTTGTGGCCTGGGGAATTTGAGAATGATCGAATTAAACATATTGAGCTCCATGGCAGTGCCTGAGGTGTCATGTTAGCTGGAAATGGAGCTCCAAAGTCGGTTAAAATGCCGATGATCGTGGCTGCTTTCATGGGCTTCGTAGATCATAAAGGTGCTGAGCTAGGGTCATTCGAAAGCTACTGAAGAGCGCTTTATAACAGTTATAACGTTTCACATGTCGGTCATATGCGAGAGCTATTGGGCTATCAGTCACTTAACAAGTGCAGATGATTCCCGTTTTGGTAATGGTGCAGGCTCTCCATGAAAGAAAGCGGTTCACGTGACCAACTTGCTCTTTCTGTCTTTTAACTCTATGGGCTAGCTGATGAATTTGTGATAATGCTACACCTAAACCTGTGTGTGTGTGTGTGTGTGTGTGTATGAACATGTTATTCTTCCCATGAAGACAAGGTAAATGTCCCCAAAAGATCAAAATTATCTTTTATTTCCATCTTCATTAGGACAGTTGGTCCCCATAAAGAGATGAATACACACACACACACACACACACACACACACACACACACACACAGATATTTACAGTTTTTCAACAATTCTGGTCTTTGTGTGAGTCAGGCAGTTTAAAATGATCAATGCCCATCTGTTCCTCCTGCTTTGCTAAGCTGGCTGAGGAACAGAGTGCCATTCTGTTAGCAGAAACAGAGATGGCTGTAGAAACCAAACCATACCACCTCAGTATCACCCACTCTCTCTCTCTTTCTCTCTCTCTCTTTCTCTCTCTCTCTCTCTCTCTCTCTCTCTCTCTTTCTCTCTCTCTCTCCCTCTGTTTCTATTCTGTTGTTTTCTTCACTTCATGGCCATGCACATGAATATGCATGTACACATACTGCACATACTGAACATTATTCCTTTTCGTATTTTCTCACGCTTGCAACTCTACACACAAACACACTTTTTCACACATAACACACTCACACTAAAAAAACATGTATCCATTGTTGCTCATGAGAAGTATGCACAAACGCAAATAGTATACTTGCTCAAGTATTTTACAATATTATTATTATTATTATTATTATTATTATTATTATTATTATTACTCATGTTTTTAAGGTTTCTAAGTCAAAATAATATTATTATTGTTGGTTTAAAATATAATGTATCACATTCATTAAAAACATGTGTATATGTGTACAGTAAATATAAGTGTGTATATATGCTACGTATAAAGTGAAGTAAGATGCACATGTGAGTTGACCAACACTCACACACTCACAAACACTCTTCAGGTCGCAAAGTGACACCTGACTCCAGATAATGCCCCAGTTACACAACAGCAGGGAGGTGGAATGGACACACACACACACACACACACACACACACACAAACACACACACACACACGCTAACAGATGTCCCTTCACTGGGATAATTCAACAACAAGGTAAGTCTACGTTTTTATAGATTGTATCCATATTACAGCTTCCTATGATGTTAGAGCGTTCATCATTATAGCCTGTTAGAGCACAATGCGCTTCTGTTCTCGAGACAGCTATTATTTACCAGCGCTGCTACTTTGAAATCCTCACACAGGCCTCTGCTGCTGTTTCACTGTAGTATTCGAGATAAAAATGACTACACACAAACACGTCAGTGCTTTTACTGTACATTTTGCTGTAGTTAATTAATAACATTTGAGGTGAATAACGTAATAAAAAAGTAATAAAAAAGGTCTTTATTTTGTTATATAGTGTGTAAATGTTATAAATCTTTTATTGTTTTACATTGTACAGTATCCATGGGATAAGTCAATTCATTAGTACTAGTTTATGCTTTTTTTCTTTTTTTTTGCATGTACCGTCATTATTGTTTGGCTTTAAATGTATGTTTATGTGTGTGTGATTCTATATGTCCTGTCTTAAGGTTATTTCAGTGTTCTTCTATTTTCCTCATCATCTTCATCCCCCTCATAGCATCTTAGAATGCCATAGGAAGTAGCATTAGCATAATAATGTGGAAATGACAAAAGTCGCTTATAGTATCTTAGTATATTCTTACAGATCTGTTACCTTACCTACTCTAGCTTATAAATTCTAGTTCAGGATTAAACCATCATCATCTTCCATACATTACCGAATGACTGTAATAGTGATTGTGGATGTTTCATGTAAGGATCACGGGCTTCTTCTTCTGAAAATTCATTCTACATATATATATATATATATATATATATATATATACACCCCAGTATCACACATGCACTGATGACATTCATATAGACACAATTCATAGGCTGTGTTATATTTCTCTTCTAAGTGTCAAGGTGCAGCAACAGGTGATTATAAAGCCACCTGCGGAAGACTGATCCCATGTTCCCTAAGGTTTTCCTGCAGTGGTATGCGGCATTTTCCTCTTGTGCAGCTGTATTAGGTAAAGGTGCACTTCCACTACGTACGCCTGCTTGCTACAGCATTGCACGTACGCTGTAAAGCCGCTCCACTGCAGCTTGTGGCTGTAGCTTGCTATTAAGACATAACAGGATCTTCAGAAATTTATTGCACTGTTTAAAAAAAACCTGTAAAAAGTGGTCAAAAGAGTCTCAGCAGGGGAGGCAGCAGAAAACCATTCAGTTACACTAATTTATCATGTGGAAAGAAAGTGTAAATAAAGTGAAAGTGTAAATAATATTACAGCAATTAATTTTCCAGAAAAATAAACAAGTAACGAATAAAACATGATGGACCGTGCTGTCATATGAAAAATACTACACGCTGAGAAGGTATGATACGATAAGGTGGCATGATATGATGCCATCAATTACAATTTTTCATTTATTAATGAATGACATCACACTTTTTAACAGTTTATAGTTACAGTTAATGTTGTGAGTTAGATCTTGCCATCACTTACATTATAACATAAACAGTTGTTCCCTCACCAACATCTCCTTTTCTCTCTGGAAGTTAGTGAGATTAAAAAAACAGCTTGTCATTTTGGAAAGCAAACTCCTCTGTCTTGAAGACTTTCCCATTCTGTAAATCTTTACAAAGCACTGTCACTGTTACAAAGCTCTGACACTCGCGACTCCTTCCATTAATGTTACATAAATGTCTCCTAAGAAAAACAAGCCTCACAAAAGCTTTTCTTTGTTAAACATCACAATTAAAAAAAAAAAATTTGTTTATGATTAGTCTTAGATTTTGTGGCGCGTCCGTCGATCAAAGCCCCTGTGTATGAGCTGTTACTATAGAAACTATAATATATTAGAAAGAGTGCATGGTGTTGTTCATGTTACAGCCGGAACTACTGTCCAAACCGTGCGTTTATACAGAATTAATCCACAGACCAATCAGATTTGAGAATTCGACCATGGTCTGAGTATGATTACTTCACATGATTATTTCACAGTAAGTTACCAACTGGTAAACTGACACAGATAATCTGTTTAAATATTATGGTAACCTTACCCTTGGAGGAAAATGGATTATTCAAGTTGTTATTTTATCAAATATTTAATATGTAATAAAACTGAACAAATGCTATATTACAGTAAATACTTAAAAAAAAGAAAATTACTGTCTTAACTGTCCATTCTATAGAAAAAAAAAACAGAGACAATACCATTTAATGTTTAACAAATGACACACAGGGTTTTTATGAAGAATATACTTGAGAAACGACGGATAAAAGATTATTTCTGACGGATATCAGAAATTATGACAAAACGCTTGAGAAAACAAATAAACATGCAAAATGAAGAAACCACGTAGAAAACACAGTGAAACTAAACACAAAGTGGAAATATATACATAAGCATTAAGTACAAACAGGTAGGGAAGGCAAAAAAAAAATCAATAAATAATAAGGGGCGGTGAAAACAAAATAAAAACAAAGATAGAAGCACATGGAATCAGAACTCTGGGGAAGCGTCGAGGGCGTGTCACGGTGGATGTGCGCATTACGTGTCGGATTACACTGCTAAGGTTACTCTCCTCTCCATTCAAGTCTGCCAAATTCGCACTGAGCAAGAGAACTGTTGGCTTTTCAATAGACTGCTACTTGTTCATGTTTTTCTCAACTTCATAAGGAAAATGCTTCTGTTGAATTATTTAAAAAAGTCCATGATCTGGAAGAAGATCTAATTGTGTTTATTCCAACTGACACCAAAGGAATAAGCAAAGCTATACGAATAATATACTTTCACACTCCAATATTTTTTGCTCCCTTAATATTGAGCATCTGGCCACAAGCGACAAATAACTAAACTATTTATTATCTGCATAAACGTGAGAAAGTGAACACCAAGATGCCACATTAGCTCGGCTGGAGACAGTTAGGACAGTAGTACAAGCTAAACATAGTTGTTTTGATAAGTTACGCATATAGTTGGATTTTATTTTCTACTAAGCTGAAGTCAATCCGATAAGCATTATTATTTGCAGATGACTTTAATCAGGTTTGTATCTATCTAGTACTAGCTAGACAAGATTAGCAAGCTGACAAACAAGCTAACCTAACCGTTTATTCATTGGTTACTGATGTGTTGAATCCGGAAACCTGGGAACACCGGACACAAGGCAGGAGAGCACCCTGGATAGGACAGCTAACCTAACCAGCTAGCGCTTAATCAGCAACAAAAATATTATTGTAGCGAGTTTCTTTAGACAGTCTTAGCGAACTGATTATTGAAAAATCACTCCAAATATAGTAATATCAGGCGGAGCAAGTAACGCTTTCTCCTCACAGCTCCAGGGTCCCTGGTTCAATCCTGAGCTCAGGTTACTGTCTGTATGGAGTTTCCTCCAGGTTGTCTGGTTTCCTCCTTGGATTGATTGGATTCCTCCTTTCCTCCGTGGATTGATAAATTGCACCTATATGTAAATGTGTGTGTTCATGGTGCCCTGAGATTGAGACAGGTGTCCTATCCAGGGTGTATCCCCGCCTTCCGCTCAGTATTCCGAGCATCCGGATCCACCGTGACCCTGACTAGGATAAGTGGTTACTGAGAGTGAGTGAGTGAGTACAGTAATACCAGACAGAAACACCAGCTTCTCTTGTGAAAACCAGTTTGTTTGTACTGACCAGTTTGAATCAAGCCGATGTGTGTGTGATTTTATCTGCGAATGTGTACAGGCATTAAAGCAGCCTAGATTAGAACCATTTTATAAAATAAATGTAACACTCAAGTCATATTTAGGTCTGTTTTAAACATCTTTATAATCATAAACAAATACTATAAAATCACACATTATGAATTTCATTTGTTAAAAATAATTAATTTTAAAAAATTTAAATAATAAATAATGTCAAATTTAAGTTCTTGATATTTTCCTTTAATTTAAATACTAGTTAAATTGTTTGCAGTGTAATTTTACTAACATAAATTTAAAAAAAAAATCTCAAATTTCAGATATTTCCCCTGTGAATTTACAGAGTTTTTTTTTTACAGTGTATTAAAGACCCATGTATTTATCTGTTGTACTGTATGTGATGCTTTCCACTGGTAACTCAGTTGTGGATAAATGGGGTCGTGGAATTACAAAATGCTTTCATTACAGCAAAACTGCTGAATCAAACTGAGCTGTGCTACTCATAAAGTGACATTATGCTTCTGCCATGTCAGACCTGGTGTGTGTGGTGTATATCTTGTTGGGAATACATGATCTGCACAAGTGCCATAAGACCAGCTGTGTTGGATGCTGTGCTGTTTTAGTCCTCAATATCTTTGCGTGTTTAGCTTAGAATGTTCATGTCTGTGTTGGCATTTTTAAACTGAGGAAACAGTGAAGGGTTAAAAATATACTTCCTGTTACAGGGAACAAGAAAGGCAGAAATAAGGGGGAAAAAACAGCTAAGATTAGTGTGCGCTTGCATACTGCATGAAGCTGAGTTTTGGGCTAAGTGAATCATGCTTCTGTTAGCCACAAAGCTGCAGCTGTGTGTGTGTGTGTGTGTGTGTGTGTGTGTGTGTGTGTGTGTGTGCGCGTGCATCTGTCTGTATGACTGAGGATCTGTTTCCTACTTCAAAGCACATGCTGTACTTTGTGCTTTCTAGCATCATCCCATTCACAGCTGCAGCACACACACACACACACACACACACATATACTGTACATATAACAGTGATAGTCAGAGAATAACTCATACTGTGTGACAAAGAGACTTATATTCATCTCAGTCCTGATACAGTTTGTGTTATTATATTTCCTTCTCGCAAGTACAAGCAACTGCTTACAGATTTTGAAAGTCGAGAGTCCGTGTTCTCTTGCATAACCACTTCCACACGAGACTGTAAATATCACTCTTTCAACTTGAACTGACTCTGTAAAAACAGAAATATTGCACGAATAATCATGCACTAATACCTGAATTAATACGCACTTAAATATGAACTAATGAGTAATGAGGCATATACTACTCACAAACTAATGAAGCACTAACCTTAACTATGACGTGAGTCTAATGAATTCATGCCTGAATAACAATCACCTTAAGTACATGTTAGTACATGTTTGTTAGTTAATGTATTACTTAACACGTAGGAGTAAACTAAATCAAACATGCTCTTAATTTCACCCTTGTGGGCAAAGGAGCAGTGCCCCTGAGACAGTGCCCCTCTTTTGCTCTGTGGACCTGAGTGATCCAGCCTGTTGCCCTACTTCTGGTTGGAGTTCTCATCGGTTGGAGATCGCTCAGTGCTGCTGGGGCGGTCCCACATGGACGGCCTGAAGATCAGTGGGATTGCTGGGGATGGTGCTGCTCGGGGGCCGTGGAGATGGCTTTGGACTGCAGTTCATATGGGGAGTCGTACTGTGGTGGCTTTGGGGCTGTGATTGCTGTGGTGGCTTTGGGGCTGCTGTTGCTGTGAGCAGTTCTGTACTCAGGTCTCCATCCGTGGACAGTCTATAGGTTCATCAAACCAGACTTCCTGTGAAAACTGTAATAAATTTCCTGGTTACACAATTGTTTCTTTCTTTCTATGTGCCTTAAGGAGGATCAGTGTAAATTATGAGAGTAATCCAGCACCATCCAGTGATGTTTGTGTATGTAGCTTCATACGGCAAATTATATAAACAATTTGAAATTAAGCACGTTTAATTCATACTCTTTCTTATAGAGCATGTTTGATTTAGTTTACCCCTACGTCTTAAGTAATACATTAACAAACATGTAATAACGTGTACTTAAAGTGCTTATTATTCACACATGAATTCACAAGACTCATGTAGTAGTTAAGGTTAGTGCTTCATTAGTTGTTATTAGCACATGCCTTATTTCATCTTTAATTCATACTTAAGTAAGTATTAATTCAGGTATTAGTGCATGATTATTCATGTACAGTTATTGTAAAGTGTTACCATATAACTTTATCTATTCCCATTCTCAGCTTGAATTGTTATTTATCTGCAACTAGGTACTATAACTCTCTACTGACTTTACACTTCTAGTAACCCTGACTAGACCTGAGCACAGTATTTTATCCAACACAGTCTAACAGAAAAAAAACATTCACATTCAACTTATTTACAGCATTTTCTGTACATTCAGTATCAACGGTCTGGCACAAGCATACATTGCGTAACGTATTAAACTTACAGACTCCATATGAGACGTTCTACACCAATGTATTTTTACCAAGCTAACCTCTAGCACTATGCTCTTTGAGTAAGATCTATATGCATTAAATAATTTTACCTATTTTTTAACATATTGAGCATAAAGTTTGTGCTTTTCACAACATATCATTATGATTAGGGCTCATGAAACTTCTCTTCTTCTCTGCAAACACAATCAGGCTTTCAAGTCACGTGGTAATGCGGCACGGTAACACAAGTATTTTTAAAATGCGGGAAGTCCCTGTACTCTTAGAAGCCTAAAGAATTTATAGCTTAAAAGCTATCTGCATTTTGAAGATACCTGTGTTACTGTGCCGCATAACCATCATAAATTGGTTAATGATCAATATGTTTAAAAGGAAGATGTAAAATTATTTATTATATTTATTACATTCTATATTACATATACAGTGGGGTCCAAACGTCTGAGAGCACTAGTGAAAATGCTTCTCTTTTGCATTCTTTTCTAATTTAATACAACAATTTTCATTATTACAAATTTTATTATTGACAGCAACTTGAGTAAAAAGTAGAATCTTTGAGATATTTACATGAATTTTACATGTAAAATTTTCTTAGTAAACAAAGTAGCACTTCTTACCTTTAAATGAGTTAAACTGTATATACAAGCACAATGCTTTAGTTCCATCAACATACAGACATCCGCTTATTAAACCCATATCACTGACTATACAGCTCACTGTTTTGAGGAGGACAATGTACATCACTCGTCACAATTGCTAACAAAAGATGGACATCGAGGCAACTATGTTTTTTTTTTCCCCACTCTGTAGCTCGAACGCATGGAGGGGAAGTCGAGGGAAACCGAATGCAGTGTAAAACCATATGGGGGCTTCAAGGACCCACTCTATAGAATCCCCAAATGTTTTCAAGCTGTCTTGGTGCCTTACCGTTAGCTACCATACAGCTGTTTACAAAGTTACACACATATACAGTACAAGCATCAGACACACTGAGGTTCGTTTCATAAACTACAGGGTGAAGACACACACACACACACACACACCAGCAATTACATAGGGTTACAGATTAGCTATGGTTAATTTTGGGTTAGGTGTAGGATTTGCCTAGGGTTAGGTTTGGGCTGTAGTTAGCGCTTGAATCTGTTACAGCCCCTCCTCTTTCATTAGGCAGGGCACATCATTTTGTCAATTTTTGTTTTCCTGCCATTTAAGAAAAAAACAATAATTTAAGTTAAATTGTCTTGTCCTTACTTGGGCTTATCATAATATCCTTGTGAGGACTTTCCACGGACATAATTATTAATGCAGCTAATTAACGCTATGCTACACCAAAACATAATCCTAACCTTAACCTTAATAACCAAAGGGAAATCTTTTTTTTTTTTTTAAATAAAATCTGCAGTTCTTGTACAAAGCTGTTGTCATCATGGGGACCAGCCAAATGTCCCTGCAAAGGTAAAACAGTCAGATTGTACTTTCCTCCAACAAACCCTCCCCCGCTCCCTGCAAACACAAACACACACACACGAAACACACTTTAATATTACCGTTTATTGCTCTTTGTAGTGGGTTTTTATGTATAAAACTGTTGATTTAATTATTTTTATTGGTGTCTTTGCTTTGCACTATTTCTTTATATGTGCCTAAGATTTTGCACAGTACTGTACAAGTGCGCGAGTGTGTACCTGTGTGTGTGTGCGCATCTGTTTGTATTGTAAGATGATAACGGTAAGTGTCTTCATCTCCAATCATTAATCTGAATTAGCTATTACTCCCTCGACAGGCACATATCTATAATGTAGTAATGACCTAAATAATCTAATGACAGCTCTCTTTCTTTCTGTATTATCAGTATGATGGAATTAAATTGCGTGCACACACACACACAGACCTGTGTAACCTGAGCTGGTAATTCAATTCCAAACTTGAACAAATACTCTCTCTGCCGTTCTGTCTTGCCAAAGCAGTGGCACGTTAATTGCATTTTGGTTGATCCACTTGTTTGAGGAGAATTGATTACAGATTTTAAGCATATTTCACTTCTGTACATGAGCGTGAGAGAGACAGGATGCTCGGTGATGGGGGAATATGAGTGAGGTTGAGAAACAAAGTGACAGAGACGTTGATGGCATAATTGTGGAGAGGAATAAATGAGTGGAAAGATGACAGGAGAAAAAAGCACAGTTAAGAGTCAGCAGAAAGCAAAGAAGGAGAGAGAGAGAGAGAGAGAGAGAGAGAGAGAGATCAGACGCAGGTGATCCATCAGCATCATGGTCTCCCTGAGCAACTGAGAGCTCACATTTCCTCTAATCTTCTTCACCTCCTCCCTTACACTCCCAAATCCAAACCCTTCCACTTATATTCACACAAGATTCAGAGGAAATCTCCCACGTGCTTATGTTTCTCCCTACTTTCTACCCTTGATGCAGGTAAAAAAAAAAAAAGCTCTCCGTAACCATGGGGATGGACAGTAAGGAGGCTAAGAATGACGCGCGTGTAGAAGTAACCCTATCTGAAGGCCCAGGTAAACATAGCAGCCGTCTTAAAGAGACAGCACTCCGACCCAAATTATGTCAGTGTGTGGTAAACGGAGCAGTTAAAGGTGATAATTACCTTATTTAAACGCTGTCTCTTTAAGATTAGTGTGACGCTGATGGGTTGTAAGTGGTCATTAAAGCTTACAAAAAACCCATCCAGGACTTGTGTGCTGTGCTCTGTGCTCTCAGCGTGTGCCTCCAGTTTATTCCATTCCTGTGTATCGTGTGATGCTGTGCATCTTGTGACACTACATATCATTACCTTTCCATGATTTCAACTGAAAGTGTCAATCTATTCCAGGTTGAGCTCGACGTTTGGAAGTCGTGTTGAGTCAATAGAACACACGGTTAGCAAATAATGCAGTTAGAAGCTGTATTTAGCGACACTGTAGTATGTTGAGCTTTACAATACTGAGCTAGAGAATAGTATTAGAGATGAACTCTTGATTTAATGGGGATTTTGTCTGTATGATGCTTGAGAACCAGGCAGTTTTATTTTTACATAACCCCTTCCACACACCCAGAAAGGTGTTAGTTGGGGTATGGAGTAGTGTTAGACAGTGCTGTAGTAACTGAGTGCAAAAAATCCAACTCGTCACAATTTCTGTGACTCTAACACCAACTCAGAATTTACAGGTTTGCAGATTGGACTTTGATTTAATCATTAGACTTCTTAGTCTTAAGTTTAGTAAACGGTGTTAATCAGTATCTCAGGTCGCAAGTATTAGTGCTGTACACTGTGTCACAATATGACACAGGAGTTACAATGACATTAGGTGAGGGAGCTCTTCTTCCTTCATGGATACTAACAACAATACCTTCCGTTCAGTGTATGCGTTATTAAATGGAGAGCTCAACACTGATATCATTTGTTATATCTCTTTATGTGCTATGTTTAAATAAGGGCCAGCTTTTTAAATCTTCAGCATTCCATGATTGATTGTCTGTTTGTCAGTTTTGGCAGTTTATTGTCAGTTTTGGCAGTGATATTTTGAGGTTTATTAACAGTATAGATTCAAATGCAAGAATCATCAACAATAAGCCAGTCCGGGTCATACACAGGATAACACAATAACACAGTCCAATCCACAAAGCCAAAGGTCAGGTCAAGGCCCAGGGAATAGCAGGCACATGGTTAAAAAAAAAAAAAAAAAAAAAAGATACACTAAGACTAGGGCAAATCCAAACAGAGAATACAGGGAAACAAGGCAAAGGTCCTACACGAAAATCACTCACGATACAAATGGCTCAGAAGCGTGAACAGGTGAATTGTGATGTAAGTGAGAGTCCATGTGATTTATGTACTGTGTGGCCAAGAAATGGAAATGATAAGTGAAGAATTGTTCAAACTTTATGGCAGTTTGCCCTCTGGTGGCATGGTGGTGCATTGTCCATGGCTGGTATGACAACTCGAAAGCCTTTAAACTAACACATTTTTTAAACATTTATCAATATAGATCTGCCCATTTCTATTAAAGAGAGCTTGTTTTCCATTGTGAATGATTTCCAACTGCCATTTTGCTCAAATGTTCAGTTTCTTACAAGTAACCACAGAGCCAAGGATTGGTATTGGGCCATGGGTTGTTTGTTATTGCATGGAAGACTCATGTTTGATGCTAACGAGATCCTACTGCAACGCCCATATCAGAATTCAACACTGAGGTGTTCAAAAATCAGAGCAAATCGGCTGGGCCTGATACATTCACAGTAGTGCTAATGTCTATTATATTCTTCATTATGATAAAAAATTAAGATTAGATTTAATTAAGTTAATTAAGTTAAATGAGTCAGCAAATAACTGTTACTGGCATTTTAACATTCTTAATGTCTTGTAAGGGCTTGATGACTCAGACTTAACTACTGATGACTGGGACCTAAGAGTGCTTTCTGACTCCAGTATAGCCTGAGAATGAGCCACGTTACTGTATCATTTGAGTTGAGCTTAGCTGATTAGAGGTGAAGTATAGCTGTAATGTGTTACTATAGTTGTAGGTTTTGCGCTTTGGGTTAAGTAGGTTGGTTGGACTATTAATGCAGTGTGGTGTATTTAGGAATGTAAATGTATTGATGCGTGTTGATGCATCAGTCTGACAGTGGTGATAAAACTGCATAGATTTTTGGAATGACAGAATAGATTGTAATTGATATATAATGATATAATGAACCTATTTTTTTTTGGCCAAAATAATTCCCAGGCTATTTTCGAATGATTTCATATGTGATGAGATTGAAAATTTTGATATATTGGGTTTAACGTCTGTAAAACACAGCTGTGTATTTAGTGTCATTTTAAAATTTATTTGAATCATACCAGCTTAATTCAGTCATACTGAATCAGTAAGAGATCTGAGAGTCAGGATGCTTTAATCATTTTAAATTTTATTTTTAATATACGATTTATGATGAAAATGAGATTGTTATACAGTGGGTTCAGAAAGTATTCAGGCCCCTACAGTTTTTGCAAACTTTATTGTATTGATTTAAAATGGATTAAATGTACTTTTTTAGCCATTAATCTGCACACAATAATCCATAATGCCAAAGCAAAAACGTGTTTTTTTCTTTGCCGAAGTGCAGCTGGTGTGACCACAGTTCTCCTGCGAGGGTCAGAAATCATTCATGGTTTCAAGAGGGACATTAGACAAGAGATTTGTAAAAGGATTATAACAAAAATGTGGTGTTATGTTTCTTACTGTTCACAGCGTTCACCATTCTGCACAGTTCGGCTGTATTATAAGACTGTTTTGTTTGGGGGGCACGAGTTCTCAAAAAAATGCCTTCGGCTTATGTTGTTGTTCACAGTAACATAGCCCCCTTTTCCTATTCCTTAAATATTGTCAAGCTGATTATCATCATTAGTCTAGATGTACTGTGGTGTTCAGTGGATTTGTCTCAGTTTTATGATGGTGTGGAGTGGTGTGAGTAGCCTCTGGTTGTAGTGTAGTATTGAGTTGAGTGATACAGATGCATTGAGCGGCACCAAATGCCCCTGTCCTGGCAGAGTGCTGTCCAGTCCACTTCCACGCCTCAGTAACTGAACTCGCCCGCAGCACTATACTGTACAAGTGAGTCAGGACAGAACCCGGCTGCAGCATCAGACAAAGAGTAAGAGACAATTATTAACGTATTACATCTTCAATCAAATGAAATTTGTATGAGGAATTAAAACAAGCAATGACACTGAAATAAAATACTTGGACTGGTGATTTAATAGCTCTGCCACAAGCAGAACACACACATCACAAACACATATGAATCAATGACACTGTTGTCATTCTTCCACACTGCCTTTGTGTAGTAAAACACAATTTGTAACTCTATACTTCTTTCCACTTTTAGCCTGTAACAGATCCAGCCAGGTCCCTAGATGCATTTACCGTGTCAGCGGTGTAGAGTGGCCCTGTAATGAAAGAGGCCGCACATACACACAAACACATGTAGACGTCTGGAATAGACTCTTATCTAATCATCTCTATGGGGTTTATGATTGAGCATAATTCGATGCTACGCACAGACTCACAGAAATAGCCAGAAGAAACCAAAGGTCCCTCTCTTATCTTTAATTTAACTTTATTACATGGACACAGTCACACAGAATGATTTCCTGGTGGCTGTGAAAGTTACTCTGTTATATATGGTAGGTACATTTTTTTTTAATTTAATTTGTTTCACATACTTTAAATGCATACAAACCTGATGGTAAATTTTAGACTTATACTTATTAGCAAGTATACTGTCACTCAACACTTAGGGGAATGAATTGAGAAATTAGACAGGATCATGTAAAAAAAATCACGTGTGTTATTGTCAAGGGTATTCAAATATAGCTGTACAAAGGTGTTCAAAAAATCTAAAAAACATTTCTATATGTATGTATATACGCATATATATATATATATATATATATATATATATATATATATATATATATATATATATATATATAGTACACATACATACCTATATATATGTGTGTGTGTGTGTGTGTGTGTGTGTTTTAAATTCTCAGGGCTTTCAGAGCATGAACAGAAATGTACATATAAGACTGCTGTAGAAATTTATTTTAAGTTGTACCTAATATAATAATCTAACTAATATGATATTTGGGCTGATATTAAATTCAATAGATGAAGAGGCACAAAGCTGAGAATGTGTAAAATAATAGGTTTAATAAACACTTTGATTATTTAAATAAATTATTTAAATAACCATGCCATCACTTTGTGATAGCTATTGTGATAAAATCACAGCACCTGTGTCAAACATGATAATAAATTGGTTGTGTTAAAATTGAACACAAAACGAGTGAAATAAATAACACATTCATTTCAAATACTGTTTATATGCTCTATAAGCACTATCTTATTTTAATGCCTGTTATACTTGTAATATTGTATTTATATGTGGTTTATACTGTGTAAAGAAATCTTCCACGTGATCAGACGTAATCTGTTTGTAGAGTATTTATACAAACTTTATACAAATTATAAGTATGCTGTACACACAATTATTACTTTAGGAATGTGCTTTACATTCTTCTAAATAGTAAAGCTTTTTCTACAAATTATGATAAATAGGCACTATATTGAAAATGACTATAACACAGTAAATATTAAGGCACATGAAAAAGACTGGCAAGGGTAAGTACTCGGTATACACAATACATCAACCCATAATACAAAAGATCTAGAAACACAACAAGGAAACAAGAGACACCACAAATTACCCAGGTAAACAAAGGACCAGAGTGGTAATGAGTCCATTAACATGTAATACATGTGATGAGGAAGTGTTGGTGCTGGGGAAGGGCCATAGGTCAGTCAGTCCTTCAGCGCCTGGAACTAATAATATTTTCTAAAGGCTTTATAAATTGTGCTTTACATTTTGTGTTTTCTAATATAGAATTAAATATACACAATGTGGAAAGTAGACTGAACTAGCTAATTGGCTTTAAGACTTATAATAACAGTAATTGAAAATATAGTACACTGCATACATTTATGTATTTAAAATGTGGAAAAGGAAAAGTATGTGTATAGTAGTGAATTTTATATATCATAAATATAAGAATAATATATATATTTAATTATATTTAATAATATAATAATTTATAAATATAATAGCACCCCATATAGCTGGTCAATTTTATGCTCCACGATGTACAAGGACATAAAATACTATACGTACATACTGTACATACATTTCACTCAAATGGCCCAAAGTTCTGCCTGTGCTTTTCTGTCCATAATGTACACCTATCTCCACTTCCTATGGCAGTTCTTCACTGCTCAAAATAATAGTGTACATGCATTTATAAATAATAAACATTGCGTTTTTTTATTTAATCTAATTAAATACGGCATCATGGTGGTGCAGTGGGTAGCATTGCTGTCTCACAGCTCCAGGGTCCCTGGTTCAGTCCTGAGCTCAGGTTACTGTCTGTGTGTGAGTATTTGTGTGTGCATGGTGCTGTGTCATAAAGACAACAAAGTGAAAGTATTGGCATGGCCATCACAAAGCCTTGACCTGAATCCTGTAGAAAATTTGAAAAAGTGTCTGAGCAACTGACAAACCTGACTGAGTTACACCAGTTCTGTCAGTGTTGTGAGAAGCTTGTGGAAAGCTACTCCAAGTGTTTGATTCAAGTTCAAGCAATTAGAAGGAAACACCACCAAATACTAACAAAGTGTATGTAAACTTATATGTAAATAAAATCTGAAATAAATCTTAGCTATTATGTTGAAATGACCTCTTATAGAAATCAAGTAGACGCCGTAAATGATTTAACACAGGAAATATATGGTAACATGAATGTGTGGACCTGTGAAAAATTCAGTTTGAATGTCTTTAGCCTAGTTGTATGTAAACGTTTGATATCAACTGTAACATTCAAGATGCATCTGTCCATTTCTTTACATTTAGTAACAAGATGTTTGTATGATTTATATATTTCTTTGTTTAATATTTCCAACCTTTTGCTAATGCATCTGTTTTTGACTGACTTTAAGTGTATTTGCACAAAGTACAATAGATTTACCCACCCACTAGCTTTGAAACTTTGCAGTATTGTTCTTGTGTCATTTTCATGTGTCGTTACATTGAACAGACACAAACAGCATAAAAACCTATAAAAACATACAGGATTGATGGGGGAAAAAATTACGATATAAAAAAATTAAATTGTATGTTATAGGAGTGAATTAAGGAGAAACATGATGTGTGTTGCTGGGTGAAAAAACATCAAAAGGATGCATGTGTTATGATACAACTCTCTCAGTCTGTATTGTGCATTATATTATGCATTATATACACTGAGTGATGTGCTAAAGAGTGATGTGCTATCTGCCTTTATATAAAATGTAGCTGTTTTTTTCTGTTCTGGTTTGAGAGGAATAACAGATGTGTCAGTATACAGTGAATGAAATTGTCAATTACTGATATGCACTTACACTTTCATACCTTCATGCCTTCACCCTTCACTTCCAATCACAAAACTAAAATTGTATTTTTTCATCACACGATGATATCTATCTTCTTGCTTGCAGACCGGCGGCGGCCGGGTAAATTCCAGCCATTCCGCCGCCTGTTTGGGAGGAAGAGGAGGAGGGAGACAGAGCGAGGGTTTGAAGAAACCGAACTTAAACCCAGCCACTCCACTGGTGATGTGTGCAATGGGGTGGTCTCAGGCCTGGAGGAGTCCAATCAGCATCTAAGGTTATAGATCTGGCAGGAATGAATAAGTATAAAAGTATAAAGTATAAAAAAAGTATAAAATTGTCGGGAAAAAAATAATATAAAATACTGTTGTATTTTGTCATATGTTGACTTTGGACTTTCAAGAACCATCAGTGTAAGGTTTTTTCCCCTAAGTACTGATCTAGAATAAGTTTGGTTCCCTGGTGGACTAGTGTCTAGCGTGTGGTGCGGTCACCGCCGCAGCCAGGGTTTGATTCTGGGTCAGGGAACCGACCTGAGGGTTACACAAGCCAATGCTGGTCCCAAGCCCAGAAAATCTTACACATAAATAGTAGTAAATTTTGGTTTGTAATTTGCTTTGTTACAGAAACATTTAAAACTAAACATTTCTTAATATGTGTGTGTAGAGAGCTAAATCCCCTGGGGTCTCGAGCTTTTTCACACGAGAGCGTCTTCATCCCTGAGGATTCTATAGAGAAGCCGTGCTCAGAACTGACCATGTCTCAAGAGAACGTCTCAGACAAAGTCAGGAACCTACAAGTAAGTGTATTTAATGAAATATTCATTCTCTTATACAGATGCAAACACCTATTTTAAAAAGGAAAGGCTATTACAATAAGTAAGAAGTAAAACACCTCAGGACATGCTGTTACAGAAGATAATCAATGACAGGATGGTGTGATCTTGTCAATGCGAAGGGGAGACCCGAAGCCTCTTTTCTCTCTCTCTCTCTCTGGATGTTAATATGACATAAAAATGCAGCTTGTCATGTTACCTAGAATTCAGAAAGTGCAAAGTCTTCTGTATTGAAGAACCTCTCATGGTGGAAAACTTACTAACCTTTACAAAGTGCTGACACCTGAGGCTACTTCTATCAGTATTAAATAAACGTCTTCTTATATAAAGCTTCAATATCTACAATATTCTTAACTCTCAAATCTGGTCAGAAGGTGTTCATTAACAGTAGTGTCAGAGCCACACTCACTCACTCATTCGCACCCAGGGGCAAATTTAGAATTTGCCTACCAGCATGTTTTTGGGAGGTGGGAGGAAACTGGAGAGCCTGGAGGAAACCCACGTGAGCATGTGGAGAATACGCACAGACAGTAACCCGTGCTCAGGATCAAACCCAGGACCCTAGAGCTATGAGGCAGCAATGCTACCTCTCTACCTTCTTACCAGTCAGATTTGAGTAGTCAATCTTATTATTACCATTATTTTTATTATATTCAAATTCAATCTAGCACCACTTACCTCATTTACCTCGTAATATAACTGAGCACTCTACCCTGTGTTTAATTCTACAGAGACAGATAGCTCATAATATAAAGTTTGGTCAGAAACCTCCCTCACTAAGAAAAAGTGAAGGAGATGAAGGTAGCTCAGATGAGGAAGAAGTACCAAGAAGTCCATTGCGAGTCCTGGCACAGGTGGAGCCAGAGCCACAGGACACCAAAGCCAGGGAAAAAGTAAGAAAAAAAACCTTGAAACTTTTAAAGAACCTTTAAAAGTCCTGTACAACAAAAATGACAGATTTTGATAAGAATTTACAGCTGTAAGACAGACTAATGGAACTATGGTACACTATATGACCAAAAGTTTGAGGACACCTGACCATCACACCTACATGTGCTTGCTGAACATCCCATTCCAGATTTAGTACCCTGTTTGCTCTTATAATAACCTCTTCTGGGAAGGCTTTTTGGAGCGTCTCTGTGGGGATTTGTGTTCATTCAGCTACAAGAGCATTGAGATCAGACACTGATGTTGGTGAGGAGGTCTGGGGTTCAGTCAGTGTTCCAGTTCATCCCAAAGGTGTTCTCTGGGGTTGAGGTCAGGGCTCTGTGCAGGACACTCGAGTTCTTCCACTCCAACCTTAACACACCATGTCTTCATGGAGCTTGTTTTGTGCACAGGGGCATTGTCATGCTGGAACAGGTTTGGGCCTCTTAGTTCCAGTGAAGGGAAATTGTGATGCTACAGCAAACGAAGACATTCTATACAATTGTGTACTTCCAACTTTGGGGAAGAACCACATATGGGTGTGATGGTCAGGTGTCTACATACTTTTGGCCATATAGTGTACAATATATTGTCACTTTAAATCTACTGTTAATATTTATTTCTGTATATGGTTTATGAAATTATTTGAAAGTCATCGCTTTTTACTATGACTCTTTTCTGTTTCATAATTAGGTTTCATCTGCTACCCATGATGTGGTTCACTATAGGACCCCTGTGAAGTCCCCTCGCACAAAGCGGCCTCCTCCCCCTGGTACAATTGAATCAATTAACCTAGATGCTGTTCCCCAGTCAGCTCCACGCTTGGACAACACTGCTGCCAAACATAAACTCTCTGTCAAACCCAAAAACCAGCGAGTGTCACGCAAGCACCGCAGATTCACACAGGTAAGGAAAAAAATTCTTTGGCTGACACCTTGGACAGTTGTGAACATCTTATAGTAACACTAGGGATTCAGGGTGAGGATCCTTCAACACAATCCAAGAATCAAAGCTGATAATGCAGGCAAATAGGTTAAAAAAATACAATCAAAATGTATAGCAGAGGACAATCCAAAATGCAAAATCCAAAGAAAAGGCAGAGATCAAAACACAGGAGACAAACTATTGGCAAGACTTTGCAATAACTGAATGATGAACTCCATGATCTGCTTACATAACATCAAACCAGGAAGTGACCTGGAAGTGAGGTGCTGGCAGGGAGGGGAAATATCCCCCTTACCCTTTTTTGGTATAGCCATTGCAAAACTCATGTCTTCCTTTGTCAATTTAAGGAGTTTCTGGAGGTGGATATTTCAGCAGTTCTGCAGGAAGAGGCAGATGTGCAGGAACTTGCAGAAGAAACAGGAGTTTGGAGAGAAGCGCATGTAAGAAGTCACTGGACCAGAGACGATCAAGAGCTTCCAGAAAAATCTAAGAAGCAGAGACTTCATGAGGAGGAGCAGGAGCATCTGGAGCTTCAGAGAATCCAGGAGCAAGAGAAGCAGAGAAGGAGAGAAGAAGAAAGAAGAGCTGAGGAACTGAGACTGGAACAGGAGACAATGCGTAGAAAACAGGAAGAATTTCAGCAAAGGGAGGAAGAGGAGCGAAGGCAGTGGGAAGAAGACAGAAGGAAGGAAGAAGATGAAAGAAGAAAGAGGGAGGAGGAGCAACGCTTGAGGGAGGTGGAAGAGAGGAAGAGACACGAGGAAGAAGAAAGAAAAAAGAGAGAAGAAGAGAGAAGGAGAGCAGAGGAAGAAAGAAGACAGCAGGATCTCATAGCAGAGCGCCTTCGCCTGGAGGAGGAAAGGAGAAAGAAAGAATTGGAGGAGCAGAAAAGAAAAGAGGAGGAGGCAGAAAAACTAAGGCTTTGGGAGTTAGAGGAAAAACAGCACAGAGAAGAAGAAGAAGCACGCCTTTATGAGGAAGAAAGAAAGCAGCAAGAAGAAGAGGAGGCTAAGATGAAAAGATTGGCTGATGAAAAGAAAAGGAAGGAAGAGGATAAAAGAAAGAGACAGCAAGAGGAAATGAGAGCTGCTGAGGAGCACTCCACATCCTCTGATCCAGAGTGGAAGAGGAAAGCAGAGGAGCTGCGATGGAGGGAGATGGAAGAGAGGCAAAGACCTTTCACCTTCAAAGTGTCCTCGGGTGAAAAGCAAATCCTATTTCAGAAGGTCAATCTAACACCAGTTACCCCAATACCTGCTCAGCAGGGTGAAACAGCTGCTGAAATCAGGGAAGGCACTGCAGGAGTTCCTGATTCACCGACTTTATCTTCATCCTTGTACGTTCCTCATACTGCTATACTAGTGACTGGAGCTCAGTTGTGTGGTACGGCAGTAAATCTGGATCAGATAAAAGACACAGCCTGTAAGTCTCTGCTTGGTCTCTCTGAGGACAAAAAAGCCTTTGGGACACCAGCAATGAAGAACAAGACATCACCAGATCGCAAATCTGGAAAAACCAAATCTTTAAATGAATCCTCTTTATCTGCAGACCAGTCTAGTGCTGCTGTCCTGGCAGAGTGGGCCAGTATACGATCCAAGATTTTTAAAGGTGGACTAGAGGGAAAATACCAGGAATACCCAGACAGACAAGTGCAGAGCCAAACAAGTGAAGACATCAACGAGCCACCATTCTCTCACACCAATCTCAGGAAGACTGTGTCAGCAAGTGCTAAGTTTTCCATCACTCCAGCCAGAAAGAAGTTTGCTGACTCCAGTAGAAATTCTGAGGTCTTTAGTCAAGAAGAAACAGAAGCAGGTAGGAGGGAATTACCTTCTACAGATTCTGCTACTAGCCAGAATCTCCATTCACCTTCCTCTGCCAGCAAAGGTCAAAATAAGGGAGGAAAGATGGTCCGTATCTCAGACAGTACAGAAGAATGCAAGTTTGCCAAAGACCTCCCTTCCTTCCTGGTTCCAAGTCTGCCACATGGATCCCAGAAAGCTCCAACATCTGAAACAGGACCCCTGAGCCAGGTGGAATCAGAGGACTCGGACAGAAAGGATTATGGGGAACAGAGAGACCAGAGTGGTGATGAGAGGCCCTCACCATTTGGTATCAAGCTGAGGAGGACCAATTACTCCCTTCGTTTTCATAGTGAGCAATCCACAGAGAAAAGGAAGAAAAGGTATAGTGCAGGTGACAGTTTTGAAGGAGTACCAGTGCCCCTCACCTCTACTGACCAATACTCTGACAATTCTGTATTCTCTGAGAAGACCAGTATCACGACTCCACTTGGAGAGAGCGGAATCAAATTCCAAGGAATCTCCATTGTAGAGTCGCGCTCCAGGCCTGGTAGAAATGCTCCCTCTTCAGCATGTAATGAACGTGACAAACTCATCTCTAAGCCCCCAATTTATCAGAAACCAGCCACATTTCCCAAACCATCTGATGGTGCCACACCTCCACCTTCTCCACTACCTAAACCTAGTAGAAGGACTTCTGGGGAGATGCTCTCCCAGAGATCAGGTGGGCCAGAATTGGCAGCCTCTGAAGAGCACATTGATCAAAAGTTAGAGCCCTCAGAATCCATGCCGTGTCAGAGGAATGGTCAGGGTGATGATGAGCCAAAAGAAAAGAAGTCCTTCTTTCCATCCATCAGCATCCCATGGAGGGAGAAAACAGACCGGAGGGCTGAACTCATAAGAAGAGGCAAGTATAATCTCACTTGACGTATGAATACTTTATGATCTTTAAATGTCTTGACACAAACAAATATGTATGTAAAAATGCATTAAAATCACATGCCATTCTATAATAGCACATTATATATCAACCAGAAGAGTGTTGAATAATGTGTCACTTCCATGAATGTGAACACAATACACAACATCTTTAAGGTAGTCTTTGCTTACTGTGTGTCTGTCACTCTCAAAGTAGATGCAACTTGTGCTCCTGTCTCCTTTACAGAAAAGCCCTCTCTGCAGAGCAGGCATTCCTTAGATGGCTCAAGAACACAGGAGAAGGAGACAGGACCATTATGGATCACTCTGGCTTTGCAGAAACAGAAGGGTTTTAGAGAGCAGCAGCAAAGCAGAGAGGAAAGGAAGAACCAGAGAGAAGCCAAGCTGGCTGAGAAACAAGCCAGGGACCGAGAAAGTGTAAGTACAACATCACCAAACATATCTGTTCTACCTTTAGTTCATGTATGTAAAGCCAAGTGCACACTGCATGACTTTCAAAATCTCAGAATCATTGACCATTTGACACTACACGACTTCAATAACTTGCAATCAGTTGTTTGGTGGATGTAAGGGTGTGCACACTACCTGGACAGATCCCCGAGGAAGCCCGCCTGATCAACAAAGCTCTCTTTCTCAGGAAAATGAACGAGAGACCTGTCTATCATGTGACTTTGGGACTATTTTGTATTGAAACAGTGAGGACTGTCTGTTCTGCAAAGAGAACTGGTGGTACAGTGCTAGAAAAAGTAGCTGTTTTTATACCGTGCACAACCAGGAATCACACTGGGTTTGTTTTACTATTGTATTCCAAATAATTTCTTACAGAACCAATATTATTGTGCTTACATATTGTTCATGCTCTTCTGCACACATAGATGGATGATTAACTAGATCTACTACACATGAGAGCATATGAATTTGATTTCCTGTCAGGCTTTCATTGGCTGTTTCTCATCGCTGTCCATGCAACTAGTTGGAGAAGGTTTCACACTATGTGATTCATTGCTGAGAAAATCAAACATGTCTAAAATCATGTAGTGTGCACTAGATTTAAGCTACAGAGAATGTTTACAGGTTTCAACTGTGGTATGGGAAACATCTAAGGATTTTTCTTACAGGGTGGAATAGTGAGCCCTACAGAGGGTAAGGGGAATGGAAACTCCAGTACTCCTAAGGCACAAACCCCAGAGGAGAACAAGAGACCAGACACATTACTGACTCGCTTTGAACGCCGTGACAACTTGAAGAAGGCCAACACCCTACCCACTTCTGTCACAGGTGCAGTTTTTTTCTGTTTATTAGGATGTCCTGCACAAAATACACTTGTTTAAGTTAAAGTTTAAGTAAAAATAACATGTAAATGTAAAATGTAATCAGTGAAGTAGGTCTATTGTTCATCTTTTTCAGTTGAGATAGCAGACTCTACCCCATCACCCCCAGCAGCAAAGGACATAACAAAGCGCTTCCCACCTAGTGATACTCCACAGGTTTCCACTGAACCAGC
Source organism: Pangasianodon hypophthalmus (assembly GCF_027358585.1). Taxonomy (NCBI): domain Eukaryota; kingdom Metazoa; phylum Chordata; class Actinopteri; order Siluriformes; family Pangasiidae; genus Pangasianodon; species Pangasianodon hypophthalmus. The sequence goes on along the minus strand of NC_069728.1, from coordinate 4,530,692 downwards.
TTGGCTTGCTCTTGCCAAGCGTAAGGCCAAAGCATGGAGCGACTGCCCACAGATCATCAAGTGATATGTATAACTTTGACTTCTATAAGGGAAACAAGCTTCTAGTCAGCTGTGTCATTCACAGGGTATCATTTCACCATACTCATGACCATTCACAAAATACCACATTACCTGTAAAACTTCATTCACTTTTTTTTTGTGCCATTTTCACCCCACAGAATGGGTAGCAAGGGGCATGTATTTCTAAAAGATTGATATAATTGTAAAATTATGTAAAATGGTCCATAACTATAGTGATGTGTTCAGACATACCGTTGTTCAAACATACAATTCTGGATTCGAGCGACGGACATGAAAAGCAAAGCTTCTCAATTTAACTCAAGAAAATCATTTACATTTTTAAAAATTTGTATTAAAGTAAAAAAAAAAAAAACACCAGACCAGCTTTCAAGTGTATATCTTCTAGGCACAACCCGGGAATCTAAGCCCAGAAGACCTATTGCTAGCAAATCATTTGTCCGAATATATAAGGCATGCGTAGTATACAAAGAAATATTGCTAAAACAAATGAGTCACATCTTCTTTAACAGTTTGTGATAAATTCTTTGGGGAGTCTTTTAAGAACTCACTCAAGGGCTAAAGTTGCACAGTAGGTGTCACCATAACAAACATCCTACTTCACCCCCTGATATGTGTTACAAGCATGAACTTCAGAACTGGCTACTGTTTTTGTATTTTTTTTTTTAAAGTCTAGATTCTGGTCCTGACATTTCAAAAATGTATTTGTTAAATTGTCTTAACACCCCTTGTCTAATATGGACAAGGTTAATTCTCATTTTCTTTGTGACTATTAACCTATTTGATATCTTGGCCAAGATTTTCACTGTGTGACAAATGACTGCTGTCATTTAAGCTGTCACTGAAAATTAACATAATGATGACAGTCACTGTGTTTACTTATGTAAATAACTTACATAGTAAATGTTATTAATGACACTTCTGTTCAACCACCATGTTAAATCATTTCACTGGAAACCATTAACCAAATGTTAATGAACTATTTGCTTCTTGCACAGTGTTTATGCCCTCCAGTTTCTTTGGAAATATTTCTCTGGAACACAGACTGCTTGCTTGCTGTAATAGAAACACTATTATCCTGTAGCTTGTCCTAGCTCTTCTTGTATCAGACATTAAAAGCAAGTCAGTGGGAGATCAGTGCTTTAAAAAAAATCCTGCCGGGGGAAGACTAAATAATGACTTTGCAGAGGAAAGGACATTATTCTCTGAAATAACAACAGCTTCGAACTCATAGAAAGCCTTGATCTCCCAGCAAAACACCAACCCCCTCTACTTACCGTAATATTTTGTATGTATGTATGTAATGTATGTAGGTATTTATGTACAGACGTGGACTGAACTGCACTGTGTTCCTTTGAAGATCCCTGAGTTCCGTCGCTTTGTTTTTAATTTGATTGTGTGCAAACGTGTAGCGTCAAACCAGTGTTGTATGTAACATTGAAATAAAAGCAGTTTGTTGGTATTTGCACTTTTTTCTGTTCCATTTACAAAAGGTACTCATGAGAAGATTCTTAAATAATACCAATGTTATGAATTCTGTAGAAAAAAAAACATTAAAGACAGATGTTATATAATATAAATTATATATTAACATCTGTACAATTTAATACGAGTACATAGTGCTAAAGTGCTGCTATTATTCTAGAGAGTTTTACATACGTTACATGGCCATCTACACATTTAACCAGTAGGAACATTTTACATATTGTACTGAGAGATGCTTTAGTTATTCCTTCCTGCTAGTCAGTTCCAAGCAGTACACATAGTCATTCCGACATCCCACGACTATAGTGTGACCCCACACGATAGGAGAGGAGAAGAGCTCTCCAGGTAAGAAGAAAGAGGCTTTGAGTGTTCCCTGTTCTCCATCAAGTACCCACAGTGTTCCATCCGTTGAAGCTACGGCTACCAGGGTTCTTATGCCCCAGGGAGCACCATCAAAAACAAAAGGACTGGAATACACCTTGCCTGTGGTTTGGAAGCGCCATAGTAAGGATCCATCAACAGAATTGATGCAATATACGGAGCAATCATGTGACCCACAAAAAACAGCTTGATAAGCTGGAGATAATGTCGTGCAACCATCGTATGCTCCAGCTCTGGTTCTCTGATTGGTTGAAGGTGGTAATGAGGCCAGGCATGGCGATGAGAAGACAGGTCCATCGGTGAGAAAATTCCATAACTAAAGAAAGGCGAATAAAATTGAAAAAAAATTATAAACGAAAAAAACAAGTAAAAAGTAATTCACAAGCAAAACTCACTGACATCTTTATAGACACTGGCCAGACTTGTTTAAAGTTTCTATCAAAACTCAAGTATGAATGCATATCATAACCTTTCTATACTTTACTGCCTCTTTTTTCACACCTGTTCAACTACAGCTTCCCCCCTGTACCTTGTCTTACCATATGTCCATCATGGCTTAATGCACTGATCTGTCCATTCACTGAACCAATGCAGACACAGGAGTCGGAACAGGAAGGAGAAGAGAAAAATGGAACATCAGTGGAATGCGTCCACAAGACTTTACCGCTGTCCTGTAAAACAAAAAAAACTGAAATGACTTTGATGATCTGTTTATAGAACAAAAGAAGAGGTAGGTTACAGAGCTAATAAACCTCACTATCCATAAGTCGAAAGGCAGCTCTGTTTTTCTGCTATACAGAAAGAAGGTCCAATAATCACCGGACTGAGGCAATGGAGCTGCCCTCGTAGTGTGGCTGAGTATAGCCGCCTGGGAGAGGAGTGGACACAGGGGGAAGAAAACACCGCACCACCTCCACAATAGTATGTCCACACACAACGCTTCACCTGAAACACACACATACATTACACACAACATCTCTTCTGATTGTACATGTCGAGCTCTGTATGCACTCCCAAGTGAATCATTGTATCCTGAAAACTAAAGATGGTTTTTTTTTAATTTAAAAAAGTTTTTTATTCTGTTTGTATTCCATCAGAATTAACAACACACGTGATATTAAAATGGCCAGGGCATTCTGTAATGTCATGGATATTAAGTAGATGCTAATAGTCTTTACCAGTGGTTCTAACGCGTAGACATGTCCGTCGTGGGAACCGATGATAACCAGTCCAGTCTGAGGGTCTACAACAGGAGAACTCTTCACTGCATCTCCTGTCTTAAACACCCAGCACGTCTCCCCCGAGTCCACACTCAGAAAATACACCTGCCCATCATAACACCCTGAGAACAGAGGTTTGGCATTGGACTACCAACAGTAATGGTAGGTATTCACTCACACCTAATACTAGCATTTCTGTGAAATCCATCAGCTAAATAATGCATAGTTGAACAAATTAATAATCAATGTCTTAATGATTCCCTTAACCCTCATGTTCTCTCTACTGAAAAGAGTACATGCTTAACAATGGACGTATTCTTCACCAAAGCCAGCTCTTTTGATTTTTTTTTTTAAACATAGTGGGTTTTTTTAACTAAAACCCTATTTACTCATTTTAAATTATTATTTATATTTGCTTTATTAATTATATATGCTTTAAAACACCTATATCTAAATAATATATCTAAATATGCATCTGTCTGTATCTAAATCTATCTACATAAATCTGTATCTAAATACGTATTTTACAACATTCTTTAAATATCTCTTAAAACACTTCTTATCTTATCTCACATTAATCTCATACTATATTGGTAATGGAAACAAAAAATACACTCCTCCAGGTATGCACCAGTATGAGTACAAATATGAAATAGTATATATATATATAATTCATTGAGCCAAAGTTGAATATATGAAGTTAATTTTGGGCCAGTTTGACATGAACAAAATATTAGGCTCAAACCAACAAAACAAAACAAACAAACAAACAAAAATCAAGCCCTCATTTTAATATTAAACATAAGAGATGGAAAAACTTTGCACTTTGCACTACTAATTGCTAACTACAAACCTAATGCCACCAGGGTTCCACATTTAGAAACCGCAGCAGAAGATTCCAGTCGGTCCCCAAGCACACGCTCCCACACCACCTCTCCGCTGCTCAGGTCCAGAGCCTGCAGTCTGTGCGAGTGAGAGCCAATAAACACAGTGGCTCGCTCAGGACCTATCAGCAACACTGGTGAAGCGTCCACACATCTGCCCGTGTCAGAACTCCAACAGACCTGCAGGCCCAGGGGTTGGCTGTCTTTTGTAATGCCTGATTGTGTAGTAACACCACTTCCTGCGTTACACTGCTGACTTGGTTTGCTTATAAATAATGGTTCTGCACTTGGATAATTCTCTTGTATCTTGTCCATGTTGTCACTGGCTCCTGTTGAATTTGTAACAAGTCTTTGCTCTCTTTTTAAAAAGTAATCCCAAAATACAACACCTCCAGCTCTACGGACAACTACAAATCTCATATTGCTTCTCTCTGAGGACACCACAGGTGGCAAAATCCCCTCAGGGTCGAAGTTTGAGTCAACTTCTGTGTGGTACCTCTTAGATGGAACAACAGATGCAGAATCTTCAGCTTGTCTTTTGCCTGATGTCTTGATAGGATTTTGGTGGGTTGCTGTGATGTGTTTCAGGACATCTGAAAAAGAGCCATCTAGAATGACCTCCAGCAGACCCGCAGAAGCCGTTTCCATAGTAACAGTGATGTAATCGAAGAGGCGCAGGGCTTGTAGAGAATCCCCGCCACTTAACATGAAGTGTGCATCGTCTGTGACAACTCCATCATCACAAAGACCTAGACACTCCTACCACACACACACACACACACACACACACAAAGGAAAACCTGAAATCAAAGCTTTTTTTATACCTGAGTCATACTGTGCAAGATTCAGCTGTATTAATCACATAAAAGACACAGCTATCTTATTTTTGATCAGGTCACCAAAACAGACTCGCTGTGGAAAATAATTGTAGAAGGTGGGGGTGTGGTTTAACATGAGTGTAGTAGTTGGGTACAATCCCCCAAGATCTGGAACGAGGCCTGCAGTGTTGGAGTAGCGGAGACTGAGGCCACTTCCCGTCTGGAGGTGATATGCTGAGTGCTAACGGGGGTACACATCAGGCCTGGGTGGATTGAGGCTGCTTGTAGACCCTGATCCACCAAGGCCTGATTCAAGATGTGGCACTGGATAGTGGCTAGAAGATGAAGGTGAGATGAATTCATAAGGATATGTACACTTATCTTCTGGTGCCACTCCAAAGACCAAAAGCATAGAATATAGGTGCTGGTTAGTCCTCGCCTTTCCTCACTCGTAATTTTAGGTATAGATTAGCCAAAGTTTATTCAATTAGCAGCGGATTTAGGCCTGGGTCTGTCCTGACCAGTTAAGCAATGTACAGTTTGTGTGTCCCTAGGGCCAGATGCTATTCTGGGTAAATCACACAGTGCTGACAGAGAGGAGGGGACAAGGGAGTCAAGCAGGACCTTCCCATCACTCCTGAGCCCCTCTGCAGAGTTACCTTTGCTTCACTTGCACAATGACAACTTCAAATGCGGCAAATGCTTTTCTATGCAAATTCCTTACAACTCACCGAGCACCTGGAGCTAGATAAAACACTACAGTTAACGGCTTGTTTCTGATGTACATCAGTGGTGTGTGTCATGCTCTGAATGTCAGCTGGTGAATCCATCAGCTACCCCAAACTGGCCGGGGTGCCCTCTTCCGCTTATCGACTTCCCTTTCAAAAGAATTATGGAGTATGGATCTCTTTAAGCCATCAGACTGGTCAGCACGAGGGTATTTCTTTGTATCAGACCAATGCAACTCTGTATCCAGAAGCAGTGCCTCTGTGAAAAGCATGGCGGAGGCACTGTTTTGTGTATTCTGCCTGATCAGGCACATCATTTAGGTCAGGGACACTACTTCGAATTGCTGGGAATTGATTACTGGCCTGTGGTTTGTCAGTTGGAGTATGCAGCAGGTGGGGGCGTGGTTTATCGTGAGTAATTTGGGGGACGAGTTGAAAAGGTGATGGTGGATGCAGCACATCTGTACTTTATTTCTAATGCCCTATTTATGTTTTCAGCAGAGAACTGAGAATATTTGTGTGTGTGTGTGTGTGTGTGTGTGGCTGTGAGCAAAGCAAACCTGACTTTACAGGGGAAAGCTTCAATGTTAAAGGTTTTGCAAACAGTTAAATGTTGGCCGACATTACAAAAGCTTGTGTGTGCTCTTACCTTGGGACTGCTGTATTATCTGAGCAGCAAACTACCAAGACTGTTACAATAATTACACAAAAACACTGAGCCTGTTTCACCCCGAAAGAGGTCACAGTGTGGAATACAAATGCATCATTATTTCCAACATCATGTTGTCTTTAACAGCTCTTTCACTAAGCCTTTCTGGAGAATTTGTTCATTTAAAGCACAAATATGCAAGTTTGTCATGTAATTTTATATTCTCGAGATTTTTCTTCAGAAGTATTTGGTTGGTCATCCAAGCAATAAGTAATAATCCTCATACCTTCCATAGTGCCTGTAGTCTTTCTCTCACAGTCTCCATGTCTCCCATTCTGGTGTGCTTATCGCTAACCTCTCTCTGTCTCTCATACAACCTCATCAGCTTCTCCATGGCCACTTTACCTATTGAATTCACAATTCAAGACAAGTATGGGAGAGACAGTAATGTGCTAGAGTTATTGATTATCACTGTAGCAAGGGAACAAAGCCATAACTTGTTACAACTAACTGATTTTAATAAAATGTGAGGTTTTTTTTCATGATGCATGCTTCAGGCCTACTGATTTGTGATAAACACAGGGAAAAAGCGCACTATACCATGATTAGTGAGTGGCAGGGCAGGGACCAATAATACAGTATCTGGAATGCTGTGATTGGGCACAAGTTGAGACAGTCCTCGTAGCACTTCCATCTCTAGAGCTCTGGAGGAAACACGAGAGTCTTCTGAGTCCTTAGTGGAGCTGTGCACATGCTGTTCTTGGTTGCCACTGTGTTCAGAGGACACGGTTCTTGTGTCAATTGTGGGCACCACAAAAGCCACCAATCTGCTGTTCTCATGCAGACCCACCACACCAGCTTCTACCTGAGGCAAGCGTTCCATGGCCTGGCAGACAGAACAAACAAGACAAAACACAACCAGAAGATTAGACAGATTGAAGGTTTTGCTCTTCCAGGAAGCTCAGAATCCTTAGTTTACACTGATATGTTCTCAATATCTTCAGCCCAGGTAAGCAGCATAAGGAAAGAGGCACTCACCTGTTGTAAGGCATCCAGGTGTAGCATCTGACCATGCCTTTTGACCAGCCGGTCCTTCCTACCCAAGTAATAGAGGTGCGAGTTCTGCACCATCACCCAGTCCCCTGTAGCACGCATCACTCCTTTGGCAGCAGTCATCGTCTCACCGTCTAGTAAGCATACTCTCTCCTGACCGCCTACAATACAGTTAAAATATGCACTTGAATTCTTCACTCTGTAGCATGCAAAAATGATAGCACTTAATCAACACTGAGCCTTTTTAGCTTTGAGTTACACCAATACAGAGATGCCAATGTTGCTAAAAAGAAAATCCTAGCAGGCAGGAAGAACAAGTAGATCTTGAAGGGTCTGCCTCTGCTGCCAACAATTATAATCCTTCACTTTACAAATTTATACGTTTGAAATACACTTCAAACTGGAAGGAAGCTATTAAAGAAAAACTATATCAGACGTTTAACCTTGCTGTGAACAAAATCTAACCAGTTCATCTGCTGCTTACAATAATTATTGCATATAAAGCCAATAAACATTCAACCACTCGTTCTTGAGATATCGCGCTAACGAGAATCTCAGACAGATGGACAATCCAAAATCGTAATGCCTCCACCACCTACTAGCAGAGGCATAAAAATAAAGAATTTTATCACCAAAAAAATCTGTAGCATATGTTGGTGTAAACATGGAGTCGGTTAACTGATTTTTAATCACAATTTGCATAAATGTTTGAACTTATATGCAACTAGTTGAATGTACAGTATAAGCTTACGTTATATAACTGTTATAAATTACAAGTGCATGTCATGTCTGGTCTGCAGTATGGTCCATGTCAGATGTTGCACATTTACATTTGCTCATTTCAGCAAAAAATGGTACTTGAAATTCCAACCTTCCCATCAGTAGCACATAAATTTAAAGCATATAATCTTGGGCAGGGTTGCGACAACAACAATCTTATATATAAAATTATGCAGACTTTTTTTTTTTTTTTTAACTTTTAAGACTTATACTTGTAACTCACAAGAATGTAAAATTTCAAAGAAATCAATCAAATCATCTTGATTGCCCTAACAGGAACATAACACACCTCAGTCCATTAAATAGACAATTATGAAGTTGCCTGAAGTGTGATGCGTACGGAAAAAATAAATAGCAACGCTCAATGCAATTTCTCCTAGATCACCGTCGGCACAAAGCAAAAGTAACAGCAAATGCATTGCTGATATCTGCATCTTTTCCCTTTCTTTTCCACCAGGTCATGGTCCGTTGATTCATGGTCAGTCTGACTGCTACTTAAAAAGCAGAAAAGTATAGTTTCCTGTATCGTCGTAGCATTTCCTGTATCGTCGTAGCAAGAAGTAAATGCTGAAGTGTAGATGTCAGCACTTCTGCCAATGCTATTGAAATAGATATACGCAGTGTACAAACACATTGCATGTTACAGTTAAGTGTTACGAAGACCAAAGCATTTTAATTATTATTATTATTATTAGTAGTAGTAGTAGTACTATTATTACCTATGAAGACCTGTCCCTCTCCTTCAGTGACCAGACGTCCATTCTCATCTCTCACTTCCACAGCAGTGTCCATGAGCGGTTCCCCCAGAGGCACAGATCCATTGTCCCTTTCAAACATGACACTCTAAATTACCCACAATGCACTTCACTAAATACAGTTTCAGCTTGTGTATCTCAAAAGGTACTTTGTACCTTGTTCCGAACTAGTAACCTTTCTATTACACTTTAAAACAAGACTCTACAAGCTCAGGAAATCTTCCACAAACCAAACACAAATGTGTAGCAACAAATTAAAATGAGCACACTCGTGTAGTAAACGTCAGAGGTCAAGCATCACTCACATGTGGTCTGAGGAGAGGAGATTGTCTGGCAGTCTGTAGCAACAAGCCCAGCAAGAAACTTCTGTGGTGCCGTAGAGATTATAAATACGCGTCTTGTTACCCGTTTGTCTCCAGCTGTTGAGGACAAACAGCGATGGACAGACCTCTCCTCCCAAAGCCAACACCCTCAACGAGGAGCCTGCACTGAGTATCTCCTCCTGCAGGACACGTCCCCCAAAGCGCCTCAGCAGAGTCGGGGTGGCCTGATGAACAAACAAGACAAAATGAGAATTTAATCTAGTTAATCCAGCCATGTTTAAAAATGAGTAATTGTTTTGTTGCTTGAAGAGTCTGACAATGATGTCAACAGAACAATCCTGAAATAAAATTGCTAATGTTCTGCTTTGCTATTATGCTATTTTTTGTGATTATCACAAGATGGACAGCACAAGACCAAAAATATTATACAAATAAAAAATGTGTCATTTTAGGACATTTTTACATTACTGCACAGGCTAATAGACATAAAACATAAAAAATAGATATAAACATAAAAAGAATAAAACAGAAATAAAAAAACAGCAATAATAATAATAATAATAATAATAATAATAATAATAATAATAATAATAATAATAATAATAATAATAATAATAATAATAATAATAATAATAATAATAATAATAATAATAATAATAATAATAATGAGATGGCATACATCTGATACCCGGTATCAGTATCAGTATCTGGTTGACACCAGCAATAAAGGTGGCTATCAGATATCAGAGAAAATACATCAGATTCTGTAACAAATGGCAAAGATAGGAATTGGATTTGGAAAAACAAATTTTTGGAACTGGAAATGTGTACATATAAACAGAGTTGACTGTTTTTGATTGATTTTATTATTTTTATACTTTACTATGTTTACAATGCAAGTGATTTTTTTGTGTGAAAGAGTTTAGCTCTGAAGTGCTATCTTTAAAAAATAAATAAATAAATAAATAAATAAATCTTAGTAGTTTTTAAAGAAAATTATCAGATGTGTATTAATATCAGCTTGGCTGGCACTCGAGGTTTCACTATCAGTATTGGAAAAGAATACATGCTTTCATGTCATCTCGATCTTTGGAAATATCAGCGGAGGTATTTTTTTTTTTTACAAATTAAGTCAGTGCTAGCTTTGGCTTCATTTATCCATCAGTAACTCACTGAAACATCCCTTGTAGACATTTACCTGTAAAACGGTGGTGGTGTTTCGTCTAAACAACACATTGGCTAGTCTGCCAGGCATCCTTCTCACAGCGGAGGGAACCATCAGAAGACAAGCTCCAGAAGACAGGGCCAAAAACATCTCCACCACGGAAGGGTCAAAGGTTAAAGGTGATGCGAGGAACACTACATCCTCTGGGGTCATCTGAAATAAAGAGCTGAAGAGATCATAATTTAAGCAGCTCATGATCGCTGCACAATGTCACAAGCTTATACAATAAACCATTAAAACAGATCAAATTTAACACTGCAAGTCCTTAAAAAAACAGACATCATGCCAATATAATTTATATGCAACTTGAGAATACATTTGGATAAAATAATTGTGCAGATATGCTTTTTTTGGTAGTAATGTAAAAGGTTGCATTAAAAAGCGCTCAACTGCTTCTACTAGGTGTTAAATGTAGAGCTGTAAACTCACCTGAGATGTACTATATTAGGCACAATACACTTGTGTGGAACTTTTACTATTTTAGGAAGCCCTGTTGTTCCAGATGTGTGCAGAACATATGCTAATTCCTTTCCAGGAGCATCGGCACTGGGATGCTGCCTTTCCTCCTGCTCTGTCTTTAACGTCTGATTATCTTCCATCGGCCGTCTGTTGCTTGCTTCAGGCGACATCAGTGAATTTTTGTGAAGCTTCACTAAAGTAAGCTTATGTGCTGACCAGGCTGCAAACACTTCAATTGACAGTAACCCGGAAAAGGCACTCTGGAATTGCTGGATAAAAAGAAAAAGAAAGAAAAACCTGAAAAAGCGCAAAGTAAAAGTAAAATCTGATTTCAGGGTGTTTGTAGTAGCTGAGGCTGAGATTAAAACGTATTACATACCAGAGTATTAAAGCAACTACTGTTTGAATATTTATTCAATATACACTCACTGAGCACTTTATTAGGAACACCTGTACACCTATTCATTCATGTGATTACTGTATCTAATCAGCCAATCACGTGGCAGCAGTGCAATGCATAAAGTCACGCAGATACGAGCCAGCAGCTACGGGTAATGTTCACAGCAACCACATCAGTGGGGGAAAAGTGTGATCTCAGTCATTTTGAGTGTGGTGTGATTGTGGGTGCAAGTCGGGCTGGTTTGAATATTTCTATAACTGCTGATCTCCTGGGATTTTCACACACAACAGTCTCTAGAGTTTACTCAGAATGGCGCAATAAACAGCTTTGGGATGTGGCAGAACGAGAGATTCACAGCAAAACACTGAAAGTGCACCTGAAAATGTGCAAGAATTGTGTGATGCAATCATGTCAACATGAACCAGAATCTCAAAGCAATGTTTCCAACATCTTGTGGAATCCATGCCATGAAGAATTGAGGCTGTTTTGAGAGCAAAAGGAGGCCCTACCCAGTATTAGTATAGTGTTCCTAATAAAGTGCTCGGTGAGTGTATTATTCAAAATATTATCATATGTTAAATAATTAAAACTAACAACTATTTAAAAAACATGCAATTACATTATTTTTTAGAACAGACAGCAAAACGTGCACCCTGAATTCAATGTCACATTATTTTTTAATCCAAATTGGTGACTGTTCGTAATGGCAATGTTACAACCTGTCAGGGAGACATTCCTCAGTCCACTGAGGTCCGTGTCAGGGTTCCATTTCAAGAGGTCTCAGATTGATGACTTTTAAGTGCATATGTCAACACGAAAATGAACTCAGACCTCTCTAAAGTGACCCACAAGTAAACCTTCAGAGGTCTCGCTCATTTTGTGGTCCACTTGATTTGTGAAAACAAATCAGTCTCGGTCCATTTCACATTATTTTTTTTTATGTACAAAGAACTTTCAGTTTGCTGGACATGCATAGCTCCAGTTTTGTGTCACCTAACAGAAAAAAATACTCAAATGTCTTTCTGTGGGCTTGTGTGGTGCCACAACGAGGTCAGCAGTGTTACGTAGCGACATGACAGAGGCACTGCAGCGCTAGTAATTATGTTATAGATCATAAATAGTTAGGCAGCAGTAATAACAGTGTTGTGTCAGTAACAGGAACAATACTTATACTGTTATTACTATATATTATATATACTATATTACTGTATATTACTATTAATATATGCGTGTAATGTATGTGGTGTATGCATGTATTTTATCTTCACCAACCACTCACATGGGCTAAACAAACATTTCTGTTGCATCTCATCCAAAGTATAGTGTTTTAGCCAAATGACAGCATCATGTAAATGATGACACAAGCCATAATTCAGTTATTACACAGTTATTACATGACAGTAAAGGAGTTGTGGCGTGAACAAGCTGTCTGATGTCTCATCAATGCTAAAATGTCCAGAAAGAGAACAAGGGCCCTTTCTGAGTCCACATGTACTACGAATACCAAAAGTACTGAGGTCATTTACAGCTAGTTCCCTAAATACTAGTACACCCTAAATACCTTTCCTGTTAGATTCACAGTAGTTAGCTATGCTTTAAAGGAAGAGATGAAGGTCAAGTTGTTCTAAAGAGACTCAATACCTGCAGCAAAGTGCTCTGTATCAAGCAGAACTTCAGATGACATCTGTCCATTATTCTCATGGTAAGCAGAGGGGGTGAGCCTGGGTTCAGCGGAACATAGGCAGCAGGCACCTGCAGGACACTGACCAGGGAAGAGACTGTGACTTGGTGAGAAACTGAAACAATAATGTACAATGGCTGCAATATAGAAATGGAGCTCAGCATGCTGTTTGCAGTGAACATGCACTACATGGCCAAAGGCTTGTGGACACCTGATCATCACACTCACATGTGCTTGTTGAACATCTCATTATTGATTTAGTTTCTGCTTTACTGTTATAATAAGCTCCACTCTTCTGGGAAGACTTTCCACTAGATTTTGGAGTGTGGCTGTGGGGATTTGTGATCATTCAGCTACAAGAGCATTAGTGAGATCAGACACTGATGTTGGTGAGGAGGTCTGGGGTTCAGTCGGTGTTCCAGTTCATCCCAAAGGTGTTCAGTGGGGTTGAGGTCAGGGCTCTGTGCAGGACACTCGAGTTCTTCCACTCCAACCTTCACACACCATGTCTTCATGGAGCTCACTTTGTGCACAGGGGCATTGTCATGCTGGAACAGGTTTAAGCCTCTTACAGTGAAGGGAAATTGTAATGCTGAAAACTGAAATTGGAAAAGGAAGACATCCTGTGCAATTATCTGCTTCCAACTCTGTGGCAACAGTTTGGGGAAGAAACACATCTGGGTGTGATGGTCAGGTGTCTACACACTTTTATCCATGTTGTGTATCAGACAAAGTTACATACCCAAAGATCCAGACCGGGAGGAGGATGTTCACATCACAGAACACACCGATGACCTGTTCATTCTCTCCTACTGCTCCCTGCACATTTTTGCAAAGCTCGTTTCCTAACGCTAGGAGTTGATCATAGGTCAGGCAGCTAGCAGGCGACGCGCCGGTGTCGAAGATGGCAGCAGTTTTATCGCCGTGATTAACAGCAGCCTCGTGCACCATCGCGTGCAAACTCTTCATGATTACGCTGTTCATCAGCCGCTATCACGTTTATAAGTGAAGCAGCTCGTTCTTAAAGTTAACCAAAACATTAAAGTGCTCAGACCAGCTCCAAAGCACCAAGTGAAGCAGCATCGCGCATGTCGCGCAAAAATGACGCAAAATGACGTTTCCTCCAAACCGCCAATCAATACGAGGCGTTTTACATTCGGGGGGAAATTTGAAAACTGCAGGTTTTAGCTGGTGATGCTGCTGAACTCTGCGGGTTAAAACCTCTTTATCTCGGCGATTTTTATCCTGTGAAATGGAGCAGCATCACAGCAGGGCTGACCTGAATGAAAAACACATTTTAGAACAGTTCAAGAAAAATGACGAAACGTTCAGAAACACGATGGAGCGGATTTTTCAGAAAGTGAGTAGCTTTCTCCTGGCTAGCGTTAGCTTAGCCATCTTCCCTAGCTAGCTGTGATATTCTAACTAAAGCTAACTTCATGTGCTGTGCGAATGATCCTGCTGCTGAAGTGGAGATTATGAGTGTGTCGTGTTCACTTTTGCTCTGTTGTCGGAAAGAAACATGAAATATGAACGACCCCTGACTCATTCATACATATTTCTTTTTTTATTTTACTTTTTGTTTTGACGCCATAACACACATTACTCAGTTAGCTAGCTTGCTGAGATGGAAATTTGGTCAAATACAAGTTATTTTCACGGTGTAAAGATGTACAGCATGTATAGACTGGTTGCTGATATAGTGCATAAATGAATATGAGCAAAATGCCAAGTGCTAACAATTAGCTGCATTTAGGAATATGAACAAAAACTGTATTTCAGGACAGAAACTGTTCTCTCCTCCGCCATGTTGAAAGTTTAGGACTCTTTCCATCTCGGAAACCCGGGTATCAGAATTAATCCGAGTTTCTCCAGTCGTAGTTACAACATCAGAGGTCATTTATGTGCAACTTCCTAGTGGGAAACTCGTATTTACGATAATTCAGAGAGCACGTGAAGGCAGCATAATACAGTTCCCCTACAAGCTTAGCTTAATAACTTTATTAATGTTACTGCTGTGCACAGTGACAGGCTTTACTGACCCCTCAGTACACACATTATAAACATTATAAACAATAACAATCTTCTCTTTCAGTATTCCAGTTTAGATGATCTAGGGCCTGATGTCTGTCTCAAAACAATGACCTTCACATCAGAGAAAGGTGAGAAGATTTTCAGTACTGCTAGACATTTTTAGATTTTGTACAGCAGTGGAAGCCACCATTATTGACTTCTTATTTAAAAAAAAAAAAAAAAAAGGGTTTAATTCAAACCTTATAACCTGTCCAATGGCCAAAGGTATGTGCACCCCTGACCATCACACCCACATGTGGGCTTTGAAGCACACAATTGTATAGAATGTCTGTATGCTGTAGCTTTACAGTTTCCCTTCACTGGAACTAAGAGGCCCAAACCTGTTCCAGCATGCCAATGCCCCTGTGCACAAAGCGAGCTCCATGAAGACATGGTGTGTGAAGGTTGGAGTGGAAGAACTCGAGTGTCCTGCACAGAGCCCTGACCTCAACCCCACTGTGATAGAGATGGGCGATATAGACTTAAAACTATATAACGATATTTCACGGTATTTTTGCAGTAATGATATAAAATAATGACGATATGAAAATTCAAGTCACATCAGCATACAGTCTTGAGAGCCGTCTGATTCACATTCTGATCTTCTGTATCTGAGCCACTGCCATATTGCGGAGGAAGCTCCTTTTCCTTCCTCGCATAGGGATGGAACTCCACCTTCCACCATGCTTGTTCTCGTTCTACGTGTGAGATGCCAACGTTGTGGCACGTAAACACGTCATCAACTATATCACCAATATTGCGGGATGACAAATTCTTATCATGGGGAGGAATTGTATAGAATATTTAATCACGTAATCAGGATAATCATCAAGATAATCCCATGTGTAACCATAAGTATGCAATAACCTATTCATGTATAAGGTCATCTAAAGTTCAGTAAGTAACTGTGTAAAGTACAGGTGGGTATCAATGTCTGGAGGCTCTCAGTGTCTGAAAAACGTGGAGTGAACGGATGGACCGAGGCCGTGGAGATTAGGTCTTCCGCCACAATTAAAACTGAGAAATAATGGAGGCGGACAGCCAACAGATACTAGTTGTTTGTGTAAAGAGAAAACTCAGCCTGGAGAGTGATACATTTGAAAATGTATAAAAGGTTGTGTTGAGATCATATTCATCAGTTACTCTGCAGACTAACTTGGCTTTGTTGCTTTTTTACAATAGATGTCCATTTTTTTGGCATCAAGACCCCAAGACTCTGATTAGTTTTTTATTTTATCTGAAAGGATTCCATGACAATTGTATGGTATTTTATCGGTGTATTATGATATACGATTACGATAAGCCACAGCCCTACTTTGGGATGAACTATCAGCATGACAATGCCTCTGTGCACAAAGCGAGCTCCATGGAGACATGGTGTGTGAAGGTTGGAGTGGAAGAACTCGAGTGTCCTGCACAGAGCCCTGACCTCAACCCCACTGAACACCTTTGGGATGAACTGGAACACTGACTGAACCCCAGACCTCCTCACCAACATCAGTGTCTGATCTCACTAATGCTCTTGTAGCTGAATGAACACAAATCCCCACAGCCACACTCCAAAATCTAGTAGAAAGCCTTCCCAGAAGAGTGGAGGTTATTATAACAGCAAAGGGGGAACAGCTAAATATTATGCTTTTGGAATGGGATTCTCGGGTGAAGGTTCAGGAATAAAACATTCTATGACTCCAATAAATATCCAGAATAGCACTGTATAATAGATTTGAATAATGAGCCAATATTCTAATATTTCACAGAAGGAAAGCTATACCGAGGGGATCTGGGTGTAAGATGTTTGAGAACCCTTGCTATAGAGGGCTGAGTCAGTGTGTATGCATGTCTCAGGCTGTGTTTTTCTGCAGGTTCTGTGCCTCTGGACAGCGCCACGGCAGAAAAGGAGCTACAGAAATTAAGGGTAAGAAGAAAACAGAGATCACGTAACACAACTTTAGACCAGGTGTCTGGTTCTGATGGACATTTGGGTCAAAATGTCATCTTTTTATTTATTTATTTATTTTAACCATGGACATGCAAAGTTTGTGGGTCATAATTGAAAGGGTGTGTATTATAGTAACACAATTTAAAATGATACTAGGTCACCTCAATTGAAAAATAAATTTGTATTGGACACAGACAACTCTTGCTGTGGACTAACTCGATGACTGATTTTTAACACAGACAGTGATATAAAAATGTCAAAAAGGCCACATCCTACAACATATTCAGTAAACGAAAAGGAATTTTTCCAGCTCATGGAAATTTTGCTAGTGGACAGCTCCGTCTTGGAAGGAAGTAGTTTGTTTATGATTCACTACCAGCTGTTTTCTTTTAAAGCTGGAAAAAAGTGGCTTCTGGACACAAAAAAAAAAAAAAAAAAGATCTGTTGTTGTGGCCTTCCTTCTTGTGTTGGTATGCTACACACATTTTACTTGTACACTTCAGGCCTAATTCAGGTCAGACTCACTTTCACAAGATCACATCAGTGCATCAGAATGAAGACAGTTGCACCAGAGTACAAAAAAAAATCTTAATGAATGGTAACGTTTCTTTATAAGTTTCCTTACGTGCTCGCTGTTCTTGCAGAATCAGCTCAAAGAGCGGCCACTGCAGGGTAGGAAACATTTTGTTTGGCAGTGGTTTTACTGCATACTTATAATTAATTGTTTTGCAATTGATAATCCCTTTCACAAGCCACAATTTTTTTCCTTTTTTCATCTAGCATTGGATAGGCCTCAGGAAGAACATGCTCTCTTGGATCAAGATGCGAGTTCATCTCTCTCCTCATGCCAGGTGGCGCATTTTTAAATAATACACTATTAACTTCATATCAGCAAATCATGATGTATGGATTAATCAGACCTCTGTTTTGTTTTAATTTTGGTGGGGGTAGTAGCTATAATTTGAGTTACAGATAATAGACTTACAATTAGAAGATGCTTTGTAAATTACAAATGAATTTGCTTACATAAATGTTTTTTTGAGGGTGATCTTCCCGAACTGCACTGAATAGTTGAATAAGTAAATAAAACACTTTTGTTTTTGTATTGTCCTAATTCAGATGGATGTAACAATGGTTGATCTTGACCGTTCCAGTCAGATGGAAAACAGCAATTGCAGCCTGTGTAAGAACTCGCCATACCAAACTACACACATACTCAAGCCAGTTGTGTACAGCTTTGCACATATGAATACTTATTAAATAAGAGAGGAATTCTGAACACACCTCCTGCAACACTAAGTGTATTGTCTCAAACACAGGGTGTGGTTCTGAGACATCTCAGCTCTCTCTGAAATCAGTGAGCAGCTCTCGTAGCTGCTTGTGGGGCGAGCCGTCTCAGCCTGAGGAAGAGGACCGGGATCTGGAGAGAACGCTAAACAGCCATGGTAGCACCCTCTTGGACGTCTATCCCAGCATGCTGAACCAGATTGGCGAGGCGTACCGACGTCAACACGTGACCGAAGTGGCTAGTGCTGTTTTGCACAGGTATCGTCGCAGGCGCTGGCAATCTTCCCAAGCACAGTACCGCAATCATGGCTTCAGCAATAGCTCTAAACATGCATTGAACAGAACGAGAGAGAGCTCACTCACTGCCCCAAAACCACCCCGTGATAACATCACTAACCACCAGAAAAGTAAGTTCAAGTATCAGGGATCTTCACCACACAAAAGCAACCTGGACTTTTCGCCACTGAAGAGTATCAGTAATACATCCCCTGTATCCACTGCTTGTTTTTATTCACCAAGAAGAGATGATGTGGAGAAAAGGACAGGAGTGGAAAACGGGTCCCGTTGGACAGGCCAACTCTCGAACAGCGAGTCGTCGAATCGACCTGTTCGTGTGCTGGACCTTTCAACACCTCCGTCTTCTGTTTCTTCCTCCCCTCGTTCTCCATCACCAGATCTCAACCAGACCTACATTGTTCAACCTGTCCCTTTGCCAAGATCTCATGGGATTCCAGCCTCTTCTGTCTACGGCTCAACCTGGTCGCCATTAAAAATGGCCAGAATATCATCTCTTGCAAGCCAAGGAGGCGGCCCTGTTAATTCCTCTCCATCCTCCTATCGCTCAGGCCTGCGCAGGGACCACGTTAATTCTCCCACTGCTTCCCCACAGAGAGCTCTCACTGGTCATCTTTCTCAACTGAGGAGTCCTCTAAAGGCCAAAATTATTAGCCTGGAACACGACCGGCAAACATCTTTGTCCTATCCCAAACAAGCATTGCCTGTGATTCATACCTCCGAGGTGTACCGATCTCCTTACAAAGGTCAGCGATATCCCTCTCCCCTCCAGCAAGTCCCTCCCCATCAGGAGAATCCCATCAAACAGCTGAAGCGTCAGCCATCCTTCTCCAGCCGCTATTCCCCGTCCTCTTCCATCTCCCAGATGCCCAGCAGGCAGATTGATGCCGAGTTCATGAGTCTTTATCATCATTTTATCTGTCGCAGCACTAACCCTACATCTTCCTGTCACCTGTGCAAGAGGCGATCAGGGGTCCAAAGTCCAGCAGTGTTCTCCACGAGCATGTCCGCACTCTCTCTAACACCTGTACGGAGCCGACTGAAGAAGAGACATCGTGAGCCAGAGGTAGTGGAGTCACTGCGGTTCAAGCGTTTCCGTGAGAGCTGTTCACCACGCCGGACCACCCAGTTCTGGCCAAAGCAGCAACAGCAGCAGCAGCAGGGAAGCAGATATGTGAATACTGCAATGGTGGAGCCCAATGAGGACAAATACACCTGGAACAGGGCTCTTCTCCTGCAGTGTCCTAGCCCGGGATTTCTCAGAGCCATCAGACAGCATCGGAAAAGTACGTCAGGAAGCAGCGGAAAAGGACCAGGCTCCAGACTGGACCTGCAGACACAACACTACTCCCCATCTTGGGTAAGACAATGTGTAACATGTCTTATAATCATGTATCACCTAACGTTGGCGTTTGGAATAACCTTCTTTTTTTTTTTTTTTTAATTTCTCATATGATTGCAGAGAGATTCACTGAGATGTAGTGGTGCAGGTGAAAACTTTGACATCTCTGAAGCATATGCAGGCAGTAAGTAACTGGATAGTGGCTGTTGGTTTGACTCCAACTCCTTCACTCTGGCTTTGGAATTTAAATGACTTGAATTTGAGTTTGTGTGTATGCATGTTGAATGAACCAAATAGGTTTTATACATAGTAACTCCTTTATAGGGGACCAAAAGTAATGAACAAATAAACATGATCTTATACTCATGATTGTCATGTTTGGTTGCAAATCCTTTGCATTCAATGACTATCTGAAATCTACGACCTGTAGATGCCACCTGGTGATGCTCTGACAAATCTAATGCAGTCATTTTGTGTTTTAGGGGCTTTTTTGCCTTCAGTCTTAGCCATAGAAAGTGAAATTTAGTTAAATTAACAAAAACATTCCACTGTTTGACCTTTACAAAAAAAAAAAACTCCAGGACTTTTAGCAGTAGGTCAGTAGTTATGGATCCAAGGTTTACATTAATGTGTTATTTTTAATACATTCTCATATACAATACACTATAGTAACTTGTATGACAGACACTCTGCGTAAACAAATTTTTTAAAATGTGTGTAATCGATAAGGTGAAGCTTTCTGAAAAGGGAATCTGCAGTATCTGTACTCTTCAGGTAAAGCTGTAACTTTGTTTTCTCACACTGGAAAGTCTTCTGGTTGAGGGCTTTGTGGTTTCTTGATATCCTGACAAGCTGTATTTTTTTGTATTTATTAACTTGAAGAGAGAGAAAATGAGGCTTGTGAAAGCAAGTCTGTTTCTACATAGCTGTTATAACGCAAGTGATAACAGGAACTAACTTTTTTTTTTATATATATATAGACATTCCACAACAAAAAAATGTAACTATAAACAGATAACCGATTTTCACTCTAATTTAGTCTTGGCCAATTGACCAGTTAGGTACAAAAATATTGCACTATGAGAGGTTGAAAGTTATCATGTGCTTCCCCGAGACACATGAATCCAGCCGACTACATCTTTTTGAACTGCTGCTCATGCTGCATCACAGGGCGGTGTAACACACTTGGAGGAAAGCGCTATCCACCCCCTTCCGCATACATGAGCTCACAGACGTCCATGATTGGCTAGTGTCGCTGTGACATTGTACGCTGTGTACGCCATCCCTCCCACCCTGAGAGCACGGCCAATTTTGCTCTCTTGTAGTCCCATCATCGGGTTTCAAACTCGCGATGTCCAGACGATAGGGTGACCACTTTTCTTTTTGCCCCACTCAGGACCCAAAATGTCCTACTTTAATATTAAAAAAAGTTCATTTTGGCAAATTTCTATGGTATTTAGGAATAGAACACTTCAGGACATACTGTTATTGGCAAATAATCAACTTCAGGGTGGTAACAGTAACTCCGCTTTACACTGGGCCACATCATACCACCCTGTCATTGATTCTTTTCTTATTACAGCATGCCTCATAGTGTTTTATTCCTTATTTAACCTACCATTGTTTTCAATGGTCTGAGAAGTTGTCTAACACGGGACCAGACATTTGATTGGACTTCATAAAATGTTTTAGCTGTTCCTGATCTGATATTACATCTGATTATGTTAAATGCATGTAAATCAATCCAGCATAATGTTATCTTTTTATGGTCCAGATGCTCATGGATAACAGTAATACTCCATATGGGGGGGAAATGGGTCAAGATGTTTAAACAAATAAACAGAAAATGACAAATGAAAAGATTTTGTATGTGATTTTAAAAGTTCATGAATTACCCAATGTGGCTATAAACACATTTTAAAGAAACCTGGTTTCAGCCTAATGGTTATTGTTGTTAAACTGAATTTATAAAAGGATAAAGTACCAAGACAAAGCAAAAGAAAATGGCAATATCCAGAGTGCACTGTCTACATCATGTTACATTAGAACATGAGACATGATCGCTCGCTTACTTATTAATATTTTTATTTACAGCCCGGTCACCAGTGAGACCCTGGGATCAGAGTGGTGTCTCAGTCTCCCCAAGGTAAAGGCCTACACATTGCGCAGCATTCAGTGCAATGCTGTTTCTTTATAATGTTGGCTTTCATTTCACCTGACTCAGTAACTGACTGCTTGATTACTATTATTATTATTATTATTTTTAAATACTTTCAGGCTGTCAAGGAGGCGACTTCTGTATGGACCTCTCCAGTGATGAGCCTTCCCCATTCGCTTGTGATGGTTCGTTTAAGAGAAGCTGTTAGCGTATCATATTTTTTACTGCAATGTCTCAGACACAGTTAACATGAAATTCTGAATGGAAACATTACATTCAAAACATAGTCTCGAGTCTGTAAATAGTTTTTTTGTCTCAGCATTTTTTTGAGCAAGTTAATTATATGATTATAACCAGGATAAAACCAGCAGAAGAAAGAGGTTCTCTGGACCGAATGCAAAAGCCGGCATCAGCATTTAAAAAATGTACATATTTGTGATCACAATAGTAATCCTGTCACTTTTCACTTAAATATATGGATATTTTGTCAGGACCTGTCCAGTTTAACTAAAGGATATTGCTTTTAAATAAAATTCCTTATTGTAACTTATGTACTATAGTTTAGGGAACACGTTTTTAAATCCATTCCTTTAGACATAAGCTATTAAGTGTACACAATACCGAAGAATCTCGATGTTTTGTCTACCAGTGTCAGCTTTGTGTTCACTATGCCTGTAAACTGATTTTAATAAATAAGTTGACTTTTTCTACATTGGAACAATCAATTTTATTGGAAAATGCTGTTGATTCTTTTTCTTTTTTTAAGTTACACTGGATTTCAACAGGTTATGCTGCACAGTTGAAATGGAACAAGCAAAAACAGTTCTGTTTTCGCACACACATTTACTACGGACAAAGTGTTGTCTCTTATGAGCTCGGAAAACTGAGGAATGTCATTCAGATTTGTCAATATCGTAATGCTATGTGGCCATAAGAAAGGCACATGTACAGGTTCATGACTTTAATTAGTTACTCTTATTTGTGTAGCATTACACTTAACCTTTGTATTTCTATCTAAACAGTCTAGATGTAAATGCTCTGCATATAACTTGGATGAATCACTGAAGCAAGACTGTTCAGGAGTTGAACAGCTCTTCAAACCATGCAGCTAGGTGAACCAAAGTCATTCAGTAGAGAAAAGGTGAAAAATGCAGGGTCAAAAAAAAGTGCTTAAACATTGAAGTATATGCCACATCACAGTAATTACTGTCAAAATATACAAAAGGATGAATGAATTTAAATGTCCTTGAGAGAGTTGAAAGCATTATAATTAAATGCATGCAGCAATCGTTATTACCTCTCATACCTCCCAGTATAGTAGACCTAATCTACCTATAATGCATGGTCACAGGCTGAATTTTCATGAGGTGCAACGTGAACCGTTGTGTTGCTGCGTGTTTCATCACCACTCCAGCTCGATGGGGTATTTGCCAGTCAGGCAAGCTGTACAATGACCCAGTTTTCTGATGGCCTTGCTGCTGGAGCTGATCTGCTCCTTCTCGTAGGACTCAATTCCACTCTGAACTGCAGTCACCAGGCCCTCGACAGACAGGTAACGCACACTGGTGGCTCCTACACAACACAAGAACATCCACACATCATCAGAGAGCCGTTCTCGAAGATAGGGTTTGCGTGTTAAACAGATCATGTATCTCAAAATTCTCAATGGAAAAGCACTGGATGGGCTCCTAAGTGGCATTTAAAAAAAAATGCTTGTACTATTGTCGGGAGATTGAAAGTTCAAATCCTGACCAGTAAGCAAAACTGACCATGCTCTGGGGAGGGACGGGTGGCATACTTTCTCGCTCTGTGACACTAACCAATCATAGCTGTTTATGCTGAAGCTCATGTATGCGGAAGAGGGCAGACAGCGCTTTCATCAGAGTGTGCGAATTGGGAAGAAAAATGGCGGAAAATCCAAAAAGAAAATAGGAATACATGAAGAATGAATTCTATTTTGTAAGTAAATTATAAAGAGATGGATTTTTTTTTTCCATTTAGAAACCAAGAAGGCTGCACTTTTACAAACAAATGTATTATCAAGTTGGTATACAGTTTTTATAAAATGTATTTAATGTTGTATAAATTGCATATTAGATTTTTAAATCAATTATATACATCTATTTTAACACAATATTTTACAGGAGTAAAAAAAATTTCCTTTAAAATTTAAATCCTTGACTTACCAATGTAGTTAGCAATGTCCTTGAACTCTGGTTTGTTAGCAATAAGCTCTTCTTTGGTAGGAATGTTGATGCCCATGTAGCAGGGGAACCGAATCGGAGGAGACGCCACACGAATGTGGACCTATTCCGTGATTTTCAAGCAAGGAATTAAGAACTGTATTAGTAAAGCAGAAGGAATTTTTTTAAACTGAATGTGATTAAATGTCAAATTAAAAAACACTGTATACACATCACACATACGTTACTACATTCATATAGCTCCTACCTCTGTTGCTCCTGCCTCTTTGAGCAGTTTAATGATTGGTGAGATGGTGTTGCCTCTCACGATGGAATCGTCAATGAGAACTACTCGTTTGCCAGCAAAGTTGTCCGTCAGCGCCCCAAATTTCTTAGCCACCCCCAGCTGACGCAAACGAGTGTTTGGTTGAATAAACGTCCTTCCGACGTAGCGGTTTTTACACAGGACCTCTACGTAGGGCAGGCCAGACTGGAGAGGCAGAACAATACAGGCTATCAATGTTACAGAACAGGGTACAGCTCACAAACACAAACATGAAGAGAATTAATGGAGAATTCATTTCATCGAATTTAATTCATTCATCGTCAGTAACCGCTTTATCCTGGTTATCTCGGGAACAATGGACATAAAGCGGGATACACTCTGGATGGAACGCGAGTCCATCACAGGGCGCACACACACGCACACACACCTTCACACCAAGGGATTTAGCAATTTAACTACCGGTAAGGTTTTTGGAGGTGCTAAGAAACTGGAGGAAAACTAAGAAGATACTGGGGGAGCATACACAGAAACGTCACACATAAGTAACCTGAGCTCAGGATTAAAAACAGGGACTGTCGAGGTGTGATAAGTAAGAATTAAAACATGACAGGGTGGGCTGATATGGGAAAATAATAAATGATGGTGCTGGGATGCAGCCTGATGCCAAGTGGAGTTGATTCTTTTCCAATAACAATATGTCCCTAAGTTTTATTCCTCTTACACGACAGCAATTTGTCAACGATTACATATTTATTCCTTTTGGTTACATTTAATGTTGCGGAATGTGCAAATAAGTTAGTTCCTTTTATCACTTATAACAGTTAGAAACAGTCATTCCCTCAACAGCCTCTCTCTTTTTCCCCTGTTCCTTTTTTCCCTCTTTTTCTTTAATAAGACAAAAAAAAAAAAATGTAGCTGATGTTGTTGAGAAACAGTTACAAAGAGCTGACACTGGAGGCTTCCTACAGAAAATTTCTACATATTAACAGTTATATATTTTTCTTTGTTTTAACCTGTTTATTATTCGGCTTAGATTACGAATTTATGAGTCCAGAATTCAATAGTGCTGTGGTATAATCATAATTAATACAGGAATTAAAAGCACTTATACACGATCTCTTACCACTTGTGCGTATCCTAAAGCAGCTGGAGTAGCAGACTCAGGCACTGTACTGACCACATCTGCATCAGTGGGGGCCTCAATGGCCAGCTGGCGTCCACAGCGCTGCCTGACTGTATACACCATCTGACCTGCAGCACACCACCACACACTCAGTGAATAAGATGAGGAGTGTAATGCGTGAGTGTGAAACAGCAATTTTTGGTACTTATTTAAAAAAGGCTTTAATAATACTTACTCACAATGTACCACATTATATTCTCATATTACTACTTGTGAAGGTAGCGATATACTTGTATCACTAGTTCAGTGATAGTACACCAGAAATCCCCTCTTTGGAGGCTGTATCTCAATAACCATCATTTTACAGAGTATAAAGATAAGGATAAGAATATTGGGAAAATACACTTAAGACATATCCAAAAAATAAATAAATAAATAAAAATCATAACCTTTTTAGTGTCTAGCCTATTTCCTAGCAGGCTATAAACTTTATGCGTTATTTCAGAAATTGTATTGGTCTTGTTAGAATAATCTATGAAATCTGGTGTTTTGGAACATTTCCTAAAATTGCTCATGTTTCAAACATTTGGGAAGCAACATTTGATTTGAACCATTTTTTAGAATGATGCACTTGCCTTCAAATATGGAGTCTGGCCTGGCGAAGTAGACATACTCAAATATACAGAAGGCTGGAGGATCTCCCTCGGGACGGGGGATTATGTTCAGGCTCTTGACCCCGTGTCTGGAGATCTGCACTATTTCTCCAGGCTGGACTTCACGGTAATACCTGTGGACAGAGACACGGGAAGCGTCCACCTGCTGTACCAAGTGTTGCCAGTTTCAAAGTGACACGTTTAAAAGTCTCACTTGGCGCCAATGGACTGGAAGCTGCAGGACTCCGAGGAGACAACCCAGCCTTCTGTGTCTCCTTCTCCACCTCCTGAGGAACACAGAAAGGGAGCGAGTGTGTCACCAGTGTAGTAAGAGCCGTCAGCTACAATAATTATTTAAAGTGGTGTGTATGATCTCTTCTAAAGATAATTGCTTTCGTGTTTAAAAAAAGGCAATTGTAAGCAATCAGCAGTCAGAATTTTTAACATAGCAAATAAAAAGGCTTTCATTGTGGTGTTGTTTAAGCTTGAGTAAAATAACATTTTGTTCTTAAATCACTACTATACCCTCATCTCTAAATCCTTTACTCAAGCACTTTTTATCCTTCCCCTAGTTTTTTCTCTGATCTATTCTTTCTCTGTACCAGAGCTGTGTAGTTTGGAGATGGGCACCAGCCGTCCGATACACAGAGGTCTGTTGCCGTATGGGTCTCGCACAGCGTAGATCACATCTTTGTGCATTATCAGCAGGGAGTATGACGTTGGAGTCTCTGTCATCAAGTTCTTAATGCTGAAATCAACCAACACAAAAAACAATTATAGCAGAATATTCTACACGTTGCTATTAATCCAAGATGTTGAGGTTCGACTGAACACCAGAATAGTGGGTACGGTTTCACGTGCAGTTAAACAATGAGCATTAAACACCGGTTATGTTGAACATATGGAACTGACCGTGCTACCCAATCAGGAGTGTCGACCTCCTCCATGGGCGGAGTCAGACAAAGCAGCTGAGTGATGAGCTCGCTGTCTGAACTAGTGGAAAGACCCACGCCATGTCTCATCACCTATAAGACATACGCATACAAAGTTGGTTTTTGTTTTCTTTCTTGTCTCCTGTTAATGAAGTAGGATATAGAATCTACTACAGTATATTTTAGAAACTAAATTTGTCAAGTTACATTTTAAAAAAGAAGATCTCACTATTAAGTACACCAAAAAATAAAACACCAAACCTTCCTGTAAGCAATAGTAATAATAATCCATGAATCATAGACAGTACCAGAAGGAGATGACGGATAACAATTCTGTTTAGGTTTGTGAGATACTGAATTTTCCCCTCATGATTTACCATTTTAAATAATTCATGATAAACAATTTAATCATCCAGAACCAAGAGCCTAAAAAATTACAAGAAAATAAGCTTTTCTAAGGGTGTAATAATATTACCAGCTCTGCAGTCGAGAACTGCTTACTGGCAGCGGCAATCGCAAAAACTCTGCTGGATGGAGGATTTTTAGGTAATTCTGCAGTAATACACACTGAACAGTAAAAAAAAAAAAAAAAAAAAAAAAAATATGGCTTTTTTAAAATTTATTTATTTATTTATTTATTTTTTAAACAGTTGATGCTGGTCAAATTGTTTGAATGTGTGGTCTCTCTGACCATAAAGTGATGAAAGTGCTGTGTTTTTTTTTTTTTTTTTTTACCATTTTCAACCAAATACGTAATACATACAGTTAACTAACGTTAACTACATGCTTGTCTAATGTTATTTATTAATTATTCTCCATTAACAGAATGCGAGGGCGCTCACGTGAGCCCAGACAAGCGCATGCAAGGTTGGGGGAAGGGGCGGGGGCTCCCAGGCAGGTTCAGTTAACATGGTACAGTTCAAAACACCAGCACAAATTATTATCCTATTTTACTGGGGAGAAAAAAACTGCTCTTTTAATTTATTATTGGGTGATAATTCATACTAGCATCCTTCAGGTTAAAATGAGGAGCTCCTAAGCTAAATGCAATGCAACAACATACAATGGAAACATCACTGGATATCATAGCAGCGTAATATCACATAGACATAATTTATTATGTCACACAAGCCAAATCCTGTCAGTGTTTGAATAAAATGCATGTCACTGGTAAGTATTGATAATATTGCATTTTTAAATATTAAACATTTCCATAACCGATGGAATGTAACCCGGCGGTGGATTCAGACTCATAGACCACTTAGTGCATCAAAAAGTCCTCCACAGTCGCTAAAAAGTAATGGCCTGCCTTTTTGCGCAGTGCAGCAGCGTTGACAAGTTCTCCGTTGTGTGCCACCGCAATCTTGCCATGCAGAGTGTCCACCACAAAGGGCTGGCAGTTCTGCAGCTCTGACATTCCTGTGGTGGAATAGCGCGTGTGCCCAATCCCCAAGTTACCATATCGCAGCTTCAACAAGTCTTCTGGTTTAAAAGCTGTGCTCACTAACCCCATGCCCTAAGGAGACAGAGGAAGAAAAAGCATTGAGAAAGAAAAACAAGACAGAGGAACAGAGCTTTCTACTGCATTTCTGACAATAATATGTGAAAAGCCCTGAATTCCAGCCATTCTCTTCTCGGGCCTTAGGGTGTACTACTTCATGCATAGATGTGAATTTTTTTCTCTTAGTGAGAACACCGAACATCTTTAAAACAGATATTACCTTGAGGGTGGTGTATGTGGGTGGACTGGATCCATTACTTGTAACAATGCCTGCACTCTCTTGGCCCCTAATTAAACATAACAAAAGCACTGTGTTAATAATGTTAATGCATGAGGTGCTAACTGCTTTGAAACTATAAGACTATACAGTGTTTTTAGTCTTCCAGGTTTGATTGTTGTACTGGATCATGCATTTTTCCCATTTCCACTAGCCAGCTAGCTACACTCTGAGCTCAGTGTGGAGGTTTACTGCAGAAAAAGTGCAGATCTGGTTTTATACAGTACATCGTCATTTTTGCCTATTACTAGCATGTTATTTTAATCTGTTCAAGTGGAAGGATCATATACTCTTGGTTATATCATAAATGATACCATCACATAGTTATAGAATTACTTACAAAACATCAACATTTTCAGAATGTATTTTTGTTGAAAAAAAGGACTAATGTAATCGTGTGCATATAAGTTCAGGCAATGTTGCAATAACATGCCTCAGCATGGCTGACAAATGAAAAATGGAACAGGGTGGAAACGTCTCCCTCCCCTCCATGCCTGATTCTTTCCCTCTAACCTTAAAAACCTATCAAAATCAAACAAGCGTGCTTTTCCAGCCTGTTTTATGACTCGGCAGCTGCCTTGCTTTAAGCCCAGAGGCAGATCAAACTGGTTTGTGTGTGAAGTGGGTTTCCAGAGAGAGAGAGAGAGAAAGGGCGGGTACAGCGGGAAGAAGGAAGAGAGAGAACGGTGGAGAAAGAAAGGGGGAAATGTTTGCAGGACAGGATGAAACAACTTGCCTACTGCACAGAAACAGACATAGCTTTAAAAACTGAAAAATATCTCTCTCGGTCACAGTCACACACACACACACACACACACACACAAACACACAAAGCTCTTAGCCTTTATCATTTTCGGTTTTAGTAGGTGTTCTTGCTGCAGCTTTGTTTGCCAAGCCACTTCTCACATTTCCGCACCCCCTCCCCCCTTCAGCTTAAGCCAGTCACAAAGCCGCTCTCCGTCACATGACCATTCCTAACTGGCTCAACTGTCTGGTTGCCTAGGACACTGAGCTTAAGGCAAAGGGGGAGGGAGAGAAAAAGGAGAAGCAGAAATTCAACAGAAGCCATTTCCAAGCTTCTAGCTCAAGAGCATGGAACTTAGTACAGAGCAGAAAGCAAGCAGAGAGGAGCAAGAATGCCAAAGAGGAGCAAGTGGTCGCTGGGGAGGGGAAGAGGTTAGGGCCTTGCTCGTGGTGTGGAGGGAGAGGGAAGCCTGGGACGAGAATGAGACCAAGGCCAAGTATGAGGCCATCTCGAGCCGACTAAGCGAGTTGGGCGTGCACAGGGACTGGCTGAGCTGCCAGGCACAAAGCAGAGCCATGGCACTACCCGACTGGAGACCTCCAGCCATCCGGACAGCGATGGATAGCACCACGGTAACCCAAAGGTCTTACGAGATGGATGAAGAACAGACCAGTCCTTCCAACAGAAGACAGGTCAACGCTTCTCTGAGCAACTTTCAGGAGGGTAAATATCCAACACTGCCACAAACTAGACTGTTTTTTTTTTTTTTTTTTTTAATAATGAGGGACTTTTCTCTTTAGAACATTTTACCCTTTAACTGACTTATTTCCCAGACATTTAGACGAACAGTACCTCAGAAATTATTATTATTATTATAAATACTTTGCTGATAAAATAAAATCTTTTTTTATTTTTTGTTGTTTCAATGTCATTCTACAGACCAAGATGAATGCTTAAAAGCACCAAAAATAAATATTTCAAACACAACTATGTTATATTCCTTTAACATTTAGTTCATACCTCAGAAAGCTACCCATCTATTCACTTTCATCATGTTTTCATGTGAGGACAGTGTAGAAGCCCTGCATTATTAATAATTTAACAAAAGACCACCAAACAGAGGAACCCTAAATAAAGCTCATTTTTACCATTTGTACTACTCATCCTCCAGATTTCAGACTAAACTCTCAGGTCAGTATTGGTTTGGCTTGCGTCTTCTTATAAAAACATGGCCCAGAAGATGAATAAATGTTTTATATGGTTAAGGTTAAGCTCTAAATGCTACCGTGTTCACACATGGTTTGATTTCATACGTGATTTCTGCTAGAGGAAGGCCTCTATTGCATTTGTTTGCAAGTGGAAATGTCTGGCGAATCCTCTCACATACTTTTACGGGCTGTTTCAAACATGTCAATCGCGTGGTCTGCTATCGAAACAAATGTACAAGAGAAACGAGGTGACGAATGAAGCTATGAAAAGCAGCTGCTTTCGTCTCTGCTGTTATATCATCACCTTTATCCATTAGCCTAGCTGTGGAGAACTCTACCAGTCAGCACGATTTTTTTCCAAACAGTCTCGTAATGATTATGTATTTTCCATCAAGGGTCTTTTGCATTCACGCTACAAATGTTATGTGGTCATATGCGTCCCAGACCACCTCCAAAGGGGGTTTGAGTGATCGGATCACAAGGCATCTCTGAGACATATTGGACCCCCATTTACACCTGTACTTAACACTGTCCACTTACAAATCAGATCACCCAGGATGCATGTTATTGCCAGGTGTGAACGTGGCCTTAGCTCAGCTTCATTACATACAAAGGACTCTATGTAGAATGGTCCAATTCCTGTGCTAGTTTAGATGACCTCTAATTTCCACCGTTTTCTCTTATACAGGGAGTGGAGATCAGCATTTTGTTCCTCTCTCAGGTATGGAGGGAGGGAGACACTGGTCTGATAAAGAGATTCGGGCTCTCCTCAACATCTGGGCTGACCGCGAAATGCAGGTGCGGCTGCAGAGCACCCACAGAAACAAGGCGATCTTCCAGGAGATGGCCCGCCGTCTGGAGCTCCAGCATGGAGTAGTGCGAGACTGGAGACAGTGTCGCACCAAGTACAAGAACCTCAAATATGACTACAAAGTCAGCAAGAGCCAAGGTCGACCTATGCGTTTCTTTGCAGAGGTGGATGCAATCCTGCAGGGTAAGGACATTGAGGATTTCCTAGATGAGGAGGAGGATTCTCCCAGGAAAGGAACAGAAGGAGACCAGACAGCTGCAAGAAGAGAACCAGGAGAAGCTCACTACATTAAGATTGATGATGGTAAGAGAATAAACATAAGCTAAGAAAATGCTAGGTATTTCGATGTTTTTTTGATAAACAAAGTACAACCTATACCTAAAGTCTGATTCAAGTAGTTTTTCTTCCCTAGTTTTACTTCTCATTTGCTTTTAGCACTTCTCATTCCATTACAGATGAGAGTCTGGCAGATATGCAAACAATAATAAATACCGGTTCTCATCACCTCATCACGAAAGATACAGGTGCGTCATCAGATCAAAAGACCAACAACTAGTTCAGTAGGTGTGGTAACGCTGTTCACAATTATACACATTAACTGAATTCCTGATCTGCTATTTCCAGGTTCAAGCATATCACCAGGGGCTAGAAGGCCATCAGACGAGGAGAATGTGATCACGGTCCATGACTCAGGCCGAAATTGGTCTGAGGAGGAAGTGGCAGCGCTGCTCAATATCTGGTCTGAGGAAGGAATCCAACAGCAGCTGCAAGGCTCGACCCGAAACAAGGATGTGTTTGTGCAAATATCACGCCGGCTCCTTCAGCAGGGGGTGGAGAGGGACTGGAAACAGTGTCGTACCAAATACAAGAACCTGAAATATCTGTACCGATCCTTGCAGAGGGGCAAGGCTGATATTGGAGACACTCGGCGCATCATGAAGTTCTACGAACAGCTAGACAGCATTCTGTCCCAGCCAGTCAGAGGCTTATACAGAAACTCTGGGATGTTCAGTCCTCCCACATTAGAGGAGCACTCCATCTGTGAAATGCCTACACATGAGGATAGTGACATCATTGCTGTCGGATATGATCAGCAGACCATGGACGATGCCATTTTAAGAAGATCTCCAGGCATCGCCACAAGAGCTTTCCAAAATGAGGCTAGAACAGATGCCATTCTGAGGCCAGAGGAACTCACTGGGGTGGAATATGAAACAGAGGATCAGTTAAATGGCATGCTGGTGAGGTCAAAAGATGGCGTTCAGACAAGATATGAGGAACGGCCTTTGTCCAGCCATTCTGTCACAGCAAGTACATATGGAGCAGGCCAGGAGTATAAAGTAAACACAGGTAATACACTGAACTAGAGGGATCTGTACCATCATTTCATAACAATTCTGCTCAAGTGTACAGGAAATAAAGTGTGTGTGTGTGTGTGTGTGTGTACGCACATGCAGGTGACACAGAGACAGTCACAGAGAGAGAGCCTGCCGGGTTGAGAAGAGGAAAAAAGCGGAAGGCCACAGATGAAGGTCCTTCAATCTTCTCATTTTAAAACGAGGATGTCATTATTAATTAAAAAACAAACAAAAAAAAACTCGACTGTGACCACAGTCTTAATACAAATATCTTAAGTGTGAAAAGAGCAAGACAAAATCACAAGTCACGATATCTTGAAAGTCCCAATATCTTTCAAGGATAGTAAAAGTCACATGGTTTGTGCAGCCATGTGCAGAATCTTCTTATGGGGAAAAAAAACTATTCAATCTAGAGCCATGAAGGATTCTTCAGTTTGGCCCTCTGGAGAAACCCTGGAAGGTTCTATGCAAAATGCTACAAAGAGGGTTTCGGGTGTGTGTGTGTGTGTGTGTGTGTAATTAACACTTAATTTATTTAAAAAAAAAAAAATTATATATATATATATATATATATATATATATATATATATATATATATATATATATATATATATATATATATATAATAACATTAGGTTATAACTCAGACTCAAAAGGTAGCAGGCCAAAGTACAGAACACAAAGCAATTAATTCGAACTAAGATAAATTCATGTGACTGAAAGCTGTTTAGACTCTTGATCTCTGCAGAAAGTCTTTATAAAAGACGTTATACATGATCATGGATCATAAATTACACAAGGAAACCCATGCTGATATGAATTTCTTTCGATCCTTTAATTCTTGTGTTTACAGA
Source organism: Pangasianodon hypophthalmus (assembly GCF_027358585.1). NCBI lineage: Eukaryota > Metazoa > Chordata > Actinopteri > Siluriformes > Pangasiidae > Pangasianodon > Pangasianodon hypophthalmus. The sequence goes on along the minus strand of NC_069728.1, from coordinate 4,496,749 downwards.
TTACAGTGTTTTCAGCAAAAGGTTTCAGGAGTGCGTTGATGACGGAGACAGCAGCACAGACTGGTCTGAGCACGTTGACTATCAGTGCAAAGAGGAGCAGGATCAATACATTCCGATTATGGAGATCAGCTCTGTGCGCTCCATGGCCGACACTAACGATAACCTGGTGAGCTGATACAACACATCAGTACACGACCACTCAGTAATCCAGGGGTTCACAAACTAAGGGTCATGACCCCGAGACAGGTCACTTGATTTACAGATAGGTTTGTGAGGAAAAACTCTCAATCTTCACTTTTTTAAATCATTTATATTACAAATTATTATTAGAAATATGACTCATTATGAAGATTGTTTTTGTGCGATAAAATGGTTGTTTAAAATGATATGTGCTTTTTTTTTTTTTAAAAAGTATTTTCCTGACATGCTCCACTAGAGTAGGAATTCAGTAATAGAAATGTGCAAATTACTCATCTATCTACCTCCAGTACACAAACTAGTGTTGTGTCTCAAATTGCATCATCATGCACTATTCTAGACTGTCACTGAGTACTAAGACTAACTGGTTTTCCTATTACAGTTAGTGTTTAAATTTTAAAAACCTCTCATGTACCCTTTAAACCTACCGAAGAGCAAGTTTTGTGTACCAATCTTCTGGATTTTCTAGATTAATAAATACTGTTGAATGTAGGGTTAGAGTTTGAGATTTGAGATGCAGCTCATGACAACAGTCACGACGACGGCGGAAAGTTTTAACAAAGTTCGCCAGTGTGTTTAATATCTCCATGATTGAAATCGCTAAACATTTTAAGGTTAATTTGGAAACCTGACAAACAGAGATGTTTTAGCTCTGATGTGCCAACTAGTGAATGCCACATCTAGGCTAATCTTCCAGTTGTAAATACAATAGCAGGGGAGTGTGTGAAAAATTGTACTCATATTGCCACTGCTTCTGCACATCCACGCAAAGCCATGCATCAAGTAGTTCGGGTCGGGTTGTATCACACCACCCTGGCGTGGATTATCTTCCTGCACCCTGTTATGTTTTAATTCCTTTTGTATCGTTGGAAACAGGTCGTGAAAGTGCCCTTTCAAACACACACCCTGACTTTTTGAAAAGCTGCGTCAAGAAATGCAAATTCACCTTTCCCTCTAGACTGGTATGTCGATGCAAGGAATATTACTTTGGACTTTTTAGTCACTTATGTTACATATATGTTAATGACTTAATAAAGTATTCAAATGTTACAGCAGTCCTAAATTATAAAGCTGGAATTTAAAAAAAAAAATGTACAGTGGTCAAAGCTTATGGTTGCAGAAAATTCATAATGTCCATTTAGGGTTGTTTGCCCATGAAGTTTAGGAACCCCTGCAGAAACCAGGAATGAAAGCCTTTAAACTGATAACATTGTTTATAAAAAGTGAATCTTAGTCCTTGTTTATTCCATATATATATATATAAATACATCATTCAAATCTTCCTCTAAATCAATTCTATAGACACAAAAGTTGGTGGTCCCAGTTTGATCAGCTGTTAAAGAGAGGCTTAAATCTCCTATTAAGACCGCGTGCACTGGAAGCTTGCACATGAGATTCATTTCAATCAGGAAGAGTTTCTAAAGTATTGGCACCCCCAATCTCGGGGAAAACACCTATAGGAGAAACTCAGCTGTTATTTGCAGAAGTTAACTGAAATCAATTACAGTGTCTCATCAGGTCTATTCTGGTTTTAGTTCAGCTTTTGTGTAAAGGCTGAAAGAGCCTCAGTGACATGCATCAGGAGTGTAAACAGTTAAAACTTACCTGTGCTGCAAAGCTACAAGCCCCAGTGTTATAATCTGTGCCACCTCCAGCTGGGTTGGCCACTCGCCCGCGGCAACACAGCCGAAAACCCCACATTCCTCTCCAATACCGGATTCTTCAAACTCCATGACCAGCACTACTCCAAACTCCCCTCACAATCTACAAAAAACTACAAAACTTCACTCCCCACGCTGCCCGATAATCTCCCAGTCCGACCACGTGCTGCCTCCTGCAGCCGCTTATGCCGGAAGGTACCAACTACAGAAATGGGGGGGGGTTCAAATCGGCTAGAAAAGTCACTTCTGAGCGCTAAAAGCCAAAGTACGATATCAGTTCAGTACAAATCATCAAAACAAAGCTGACTAGTCAGAAGAAAAAGAAAAGGTGGATTAAAATGTGCAACACACTACTCCCCAGTAGATATCGCAGATCTCTTCAGGAGAATCTGCAGAGTTTTAAAACAGTATCTGATTGAGCAACACTTCTCCACAGAGCACCGCGCGAGACTTTTCCACGTGGTGAAGATGGCGTCACTGCCTGTTTTTTTATAAAGTGTCGTAACTCGGTTTTCCTCCTCGCGCTTTCCTCGCGTGCTGCTCCGTTCAGAGCGCGAGCTCACTGCCTGCAGGAACAAGCTCAGCTTCAGCTACTGCGTACAGTGGTGTCTGTGGTTGATGATAATCTTCTGGTTTTTTTGCAGGACAACAGATTTGGAACCGAAATGGCGTCGACAGCAGGTATGTAGTTGTGTAAAGTTTGCAGTGCAGTGCATTGTGTGTGTGTGTGTGTGTGTGTGTGTGTGTGTGCGCGCGCACGCCATGCTTTGGCCAGGGTGCAGAGACAACATGAAGAAGTGTTGAACCAAAAATCACCTGACAACTTTAAAGTTTGTTTCCTGTTATGTTTCCTGTTTATGTTTATGTTTATGTTGGGTACTTGGTCATTCTGCATCATTATGATCACAGCACTAATGATCACATGCAACACAATAAGATTTGATCAAGTTCACGTGCAACACAATACATATTTCATGGCTTGATCAGATTTGGTGCATTATTAGTTCTTGATCAGTTCATCTACTTGAACGCACAAAAACCTGGTGCATGTCGCAGCATGTGATCATCCAAATCACACAACTCCACTGGGCTCCTCATGGGGGGAAGAAAAAAAAAATCCTGTTATGCCTGCTTGTGATTCCATGCATTTATGAAATGACATAACAAGATACACAATAGAGTTGTGGATGATATTTGAGTAGGCTAAAAAAATATGATGTAATGTGTGTGTGTGTGCATTTATGTGGGCTTTTAATTCAAAATGATTAGTCTGTTTTTTTTTTTTTTTCTTATTAAGCATTAATTGCAAACATGTGCTTTTCAACAGACCTGGTCAAGGGCGAAAATCTCATTTCAGCTTAAGGGGAACAATAAACACTACATTCTCTCAAGACATCAAAAACATTCAGGACACCTTAATTACTCCTGCATGACTACTAAATATATTTCAGTTTTTTTCTTTTTTCAGAGCCACCCATTCATTCATTCATTCATTATATCAAACCTCCATTAGGGCTTAAGCTATGCAGTGGATTAAACCACTGTGAGGCGTATTAGTGGGGTTGCATTCTTTTTAAACGTTGTAAAACTGGTTTCATGTCTGTAATTGGTGCACCTGCATTCTTTACGCATTATACTGTTTTACAGAATTATTCTGACTCTGATAAATTAGGAGGTGAGGGGGGAATCATGTTTTTTCCAGGGAACTTCTGCCTATGGAACTGGTCATCATTTAATGAGTTCCTGCTGCTCTGCTGTTCTTTCTCTACCTCTTTGTAGAGCTGAAGCTCGGCAAAAAGCTCAGCGAGGGCAAGACCAAGCAGATCTTTGAGCTGCCGGACATGCCGGGCCAGGTTCTGGTCCAGTCCAAAGACCAGATCACGGCGGGCAACGCAGTGAGAAAAGACCAGATGGAGGGAAAGGCAGCGATCTCCAACAAGACCACCAGCTGCGTCTTCAAGCTCCTGCAAGAAGCTGGTGAGCTCGGTCACAGGGTGAACAGCTGCTTCAGTGTGTCTTCATACAGTCTATAATGTAGTGTTTAAAGTTGCACAGTCTGTATTCGCTGTTGTACTTTTAACCTGTAATCACATTATTTTCTTCCTGGGCATTCTCCTGATATAACCAGGTAATACTGGATGTAATAGTGCAGTATGAAGCCTGAACACCAGGATTAGAGCAGTTCTAATCCTGGAACTGCTTTGAATTAATATTTAAAGTTTCCTCTTCTATGGGTCGTTTTTACTGACGTCACTTTGACCTACGCAATTACAAACGTGCTGCATTGTGGGTAACTGCGCCCATTTTGAATCCTTAGCTAAATACCTAATGGATTGGTCCTGTCATGCAGATAGGCCTTATTTCCTGAAATTCAACATATTTCATTTAATTTCTTTTGAAAAACCTTTACAATTTGTTAAAATACAGCAAGAAATACTCCATTAAAAATGTCCTCCATTCACCTTTTTCACCTCAATGACAATTTGTATACATGTACTTTTAACTGTGTAGAGATTCGTCCTGGAACGTCTTTAAGGATTGTCAATATTGCTGAGAATTTTTTTTAATTAAAATTTTTAATTAAGTTGTACATCTCCATTAATCCACCATATCTAAGTTAAACAGTGCATAACGTTTCATTTTACAATAATGAACCATAACCTAGGTGAGGTAATGTAATCAAGGATCGGTAGCTCAGAATTCACAGCATAAAAAAGTCATATTGATGACAGTTTCCTTGGCCATGAGAGTAAAGTACAAGTACTGATAGAGCAAAAAGTTTTGATTAACGGCACCGTGGCTTAGTGGTTAGCACTGTTGCCTCGCACCTCCGGGGATGGGGGTTTGAATCCTGCCTCCTCCCTGTGTGTGTGGAGTTTGCATGTTCTCCTTGTGCTTTGGAGGTTTCCTCCAGGTACTCCGGTTTCCTCCTAAGACATGCATCGTAGGCTGATTGGCATTTCCAGATTGTCCGTAGTGTGTGAATGTGTGTGCACACTGGGTTGGCACCCCGTATTGGCAGGGTGTCCCCTGCCTTGTGTCCCGAGTCCCCAGGCTCCCCGATGACACTGAGTAGGATAAGCTGTACAGAAAATGGATGGATGGATGGAGTCATAATAACCTTCACAACTTTGAAGAATCTTAACTTGTTTTTTCCACCTGGTTGATTGGAACATCCACATGATATATAATCACAGTGTAGCAGTCTTCGCACAGAGATGTGGCGTTTGTGTAGGGAATCAAAATGGCAGACAGCAAAGTACACACATTTTTGACATCACATGAAAGCAAAGGATAACACTGGCCTAATTCAGAAGTATCTCCTTTTAACACATCACTTGTAGTTAATTGGAGTAACCGCACCCCATCTCTGTAGCTCGTGAGAACACTCGTGTTTGTTAAATCATTACCTTGTGACTCGTGCTTTCTTGAATTAAATGGAATGTGATTCACACGCCTGCATAGTACTGAAACGTTCCATCAGCTCTGAGGAACATGTTTGAGAATATGTACTCAGTTCACTCACAAAGTAGCAGTTTATTGAAACCTTGAAACATCATGCACAACAGTAATTTCTTTATACCACGTGCTTTTGCATTTTGTATTAAAATTTTTTTTTAATGTACGCAGTTTCTCACTGATCTGTATCTGTATCTTCTCCTTTGTTCCGTCAGGAATTAAGACTGCGTTTGTAAAGCAGCATTCGGAGACGGCATTCATAGCCAGCCACTGTGAGATGATCCCCATTGAGTGGGTGTGTAGACGCATCGCCACAGGCTCCTTCCTTAAAAGGAATCCAGGCGTCAAAGAAGGCTATCGCTTCTCACCACTGAAGATGGAGATGTTTTTCAAGGTGGGCCTCCACTGGTGGTTTGACAAAGCATCTCAACTAATCCTAATCATTCAGAAGACTATGGTCTGGTCAATATATTGCCACATGCTTAGTAGAGAACATTGAGTGCAGCTTGATAATGAAAGTAAGTGATAGGACTATACCGCGCTGTTATCACTGGGGTGTTGAGTCAACTTGCTGATGAAATAACACGGCTTGGCAATTTAGTAAAACAAAGCAGTTTGGCGCTCAGATAAGTAATAGGTAGCACCTTTGAAAATGATGATCTGTAATCAGTTCTTTGCTCAAGATTGCATAATGGATAGCATCGTTAGTGATCTACTCGTCTATGACAGACCTTTACTCCATATTCGATTAAATGGAATGTGATTCACATGCCTACATATGCTTCCTTGCAGGATGATGCCAATAACGACCCGCAGTGGTCTGAGGAGCAGCTGTTAGCAGCAGGCTTTGAGCTGGCAGGTGTGAAGATTGGCCGCTGTGAGGTGGACATTATGAGTAAGAGCACAGTGGCCATCTTTGAGGTCCTGGAGAAGGCCTGGGCCACGCAGAACTGCACTCTGGTGGATATGAAGGTATTTTAAGACGCTGGACTGGAATGTATTTTGAAGTCAAGTCAAAGCAATGCAGTGTTGTGCCAACCTTTTATTTTATTTTTAATTTTCTCCTTTCCATTATCATGATCATTAGTAAAGGCTTTACTCCCAACATGGACAAATTCTGTTCTGTTTAGATCGAGTTTGGCGTGAATGTGACCACCAAGGAAGTTGTGCTGGCTGATGTGATCGACAATGACTCGTGGAGACTGTGGCCGGCTGGAGATCGCAGCCAACAGAAAGACAAACAGGCAAGTTTCACATTGAACATGAAGCTGTATGTCTGTCGCTTTGTTTTGTGTTGTGTTTAGCGCAATGCTTCAGGTTCCCAGACCAACCCCCTTTCTGTGCACATTTCTGATAATTGCCTTATTCAGCCAATTATAAAGATGTGTCAAGAAAAAAAAGCATGTAAGCATGCAGAGCCAGTGTTTTAGCAGCTGTGTTGGTTTTTCAAGTGTAGACAGTGTAGTTTAGGTGCTTCATATGAACATTTGCTGTATCCTCTAGTACAGCAACAGCCGAGTTTTCTGGAAGGTATTTCTTTGCCATCAAATTGTGATGTGCCCCTGCTAGGTGCAGTCAGGTTAACCTTGTGGTTTGTTTCTCATTTCCTTGTGCAGGTATATCGTGACTTGAAAGAGGTCACACCTGAGGCCATGCAGATGGTCAAGAGGAACTTTGAATGGGTGGCTGAAAGAGTACAGGTACACACGTGCATACACACGCACACACACGCGTGCGCGCACGTTTCCGTTACAGTACTGTTATTGCTGGCATTACTAGATACTTGAACCGTATATTTTTTTTGTTGCTTTTGTTCATGTGCTGTGAGCACGTGTAGTGTGGGTCATAGTAATTCTCGTTTAAAGGTCAGGTGCAGTTAAAAACTTGACGTGTTTAGGAAGTTAAACATTTACATTTAACTGGCCGAAATTGCACAATTTGCCCGTTTGCTCATGTTAACTCTTCCTATCTCTCTGTGTACTTGCCCTTCTCAACCTTCAATAAAATCCATAGCTTTCACAAGACACTTCAGTCTCCGTGAACCTCAACCTTTTTGGGGTTGACTAGTCATTTTTTTATCATTCATTCTGAGAACAGCAATGCTCTCTGCATTTTCAAATCAGAATTTATTGGCTTTAGTCACGGGCCTGTGTGTAAGCGATAGGGTATGGTCACTACAATGGCTCCATCATGTGTCTTAATAGCAGTAGTGCACTAAGAGCATTTTCATATTTGGTCTAATTATCCGAGTCCACACCCAGGGCTGCTACTGGGATAGTTTAGAGGAGAGTCTCATGATCAGTGTGTTTGCTTTCACATAGAAGAATTCTGAACCATGGATCAACTGCACAGTTCTATTTGTTAGTTTAAAAAATGGTACATACTAGGCTTTTGGGTTTTAAATTTTTTTATTATTTTTTTTCTAATTATTATTGTTTAAGTGTTTTTACCAAATTAAAATGGTGCTTTTTGGATGCCTGGATGTCCTCATGCAGGAATACCTGCAAACGAGAAGCCGTTTTTGTATAAGATTTTTAGCCATGCAGGTCGGCACGAGACGTGTTTTTGCAGTGTTCTCTGTGCAAGCGCCCGCACCACAGAGATGAGCTAATTACAGTAACCTTACACCATTCCTATCTAAAACTTCTGAGTTTTTATAAGTTCGGGCCATTTGTGTGTGCTTCTCTCCATATATAAGGCATTCTGTCTCCTCCGCTGACCGAAATAACCCTTTCTCTGCCTTCATTAAAAACTTGGAAAAAGAAGTTTGACCTGACAAGTTTAAATCCAGTCATGTTACTAGCATACGCACGTGATACAGGCCATACCAGGGTTCTGTTGAAGTGAGCCCTGGGACACCATTTTTAAGAGGACCAGTGTACTGAAATCTCAGGACAAATGGCCCGGAGTCCAAAAAACTGCAGGTGTGAATGTTGGTGTTGTCTTAATCCTTTGCTGGAATTCTGTTTGTAACTTGCATGTCTCCACGTGCCTTTAGCTGCTCCTGGAGCCGCAGGTGAGTGGCAGAGTTGTTGTACTGATGGGCTCTACATCTGACATGGCTCACTGTGAGAGGATTCGTAAAGCTTGCGACTCGTACGGAATCTCCTGCCATCTCCGAGTCACCTCTGCGCATAAAGGCCCTGACGAGACACTCCGCATCAAATCTGAATATGAGGGTAAGACAAAAGAAAATAATGTGTGCAGAAACCGGTTTGTAGCAGTTTACTTAAGGCTTAATACAGGGTGTCCCAAAGGTCTCCACACTTAGGGGACTATGTTTTCCACCACAACGTCGGTGGTGCCTTCGTCAGTGGATGTTCATGGATCTCCATTCTTTTTGAATTTGTTAAAAAGTTTGGCAACAGTGTCGTGTGTGATGTGCTCGCCGTGTTTCCCGTTAAAGTCCATCGCAACCTTGCGACAGCTTCCCGATCCGGCCATGAGACTGATTTCAATACATTCTTCTTTTGAAAAAAAAAAAGGCATTCTTAAAGGCTATCTGAAAATTTTAATATAAAGTAAGTATGAAACATTTTGGAAGACATTTTACTAAAGTGTTCATTTCCCCTATGTATGGAGACTATTGGGACACCCTGTAGTATAATGTGCAAGTTACCAATTTGGGTTTTTAATAGAACATGCACAAGTGAAGTTGCATTGTAATCACAGTTGCAGTAAGAATTCCCAATCTTATGTATTACTGTGCTTTTATTTCCTCAGGTGATGGTGTTCCCACCATTTTTGTAGCCGTTGCAGGAAGGAGTAACGGTTTGGGTCCAGTGATGTCAGGAAATACAGTTTACCCTGTCATTAACTGTCCTCCTGTTACATCTGATTGGGGTGCTCAGGACATCTGGTCATCTTTACGCATGCCCAGTGGTAAGGATTCATCTGCTGTATTTGTTCAAGGTACTTTAAGGGCACTAGGGGGTCCCTGGAGGACTAGTGGTTAGGCCTTGGCGCTCTCACTGCTGCGGCCTGGGTTCGATTCCCGGCCAGGGAACAAACCCCAGCCATTGGGGTAGCACATGACAGTGCACTCCCAGGGCCGGTCCCAAGCCTGGATAGAAATTGGGGATAGTTGTGTCAGGAAGGGCATCCGGCATAAAAATTGTGCCAAATCAAAAGTAGAATCAAGCAGAAGTGCGTTACCTTAGTGCTAAGACACATACATACTGAGATCTGTCCTTCTATAACAAAGTTCCATGTTATTGCAAGACAATATCAATAAGCAAAAAGGTTAATGTGCACAGCTAATGTTGTGCAATCATCCTGACAGGGAGCATTTTTAAAATGGTTACATGTTTTGGTACACAAATAACACAAATAATATTTTGCAATCTGGAAGTATCAGTACGAAGAGAAGGAGCCTACAAACCTGTTTTCATTTTGCTGTGACACTTTCCCTGCTGCTGCTTGCTGTAGATCTGATAATCCAATATTGTGGCATAATCTGAGTGTGAAAGCATGGCTCAGTGAGTATGAAGACGTTTGACCGCATGATGAGGCAGGATGTCCTCATGACCTAAAAGCTAGCTTTGTTTTCAGAATCAGCACATGGATGTGTTAGTGATCATGCACTAGCTGAGTAAGTGCTGCATTAACCAGTACATTCTGCAGTCTGTCACATTTGATTGGCTAAGCAGAATGATTTAGATTTAAAATGTTCAAGCAACTGAACTCAAGGAGATTTTTAGAAAGTAGAGTAGGAAGCAATGAGGGGGGAAAAAACTGCAACAATATAAAGTGCTTAGCAGTGGCCAAATTGAATTTTTCCTGAATTGTGGTTGATCTGTGCATCCTGTGGGGGCGAGTGTGTTCTGCAGTGTTGTTAGTTTGTTGGCTCTTCCAGCTTTAATTCCGTTTTAAATTTGCCCTGAGTGGTACACTACACATGTGAGTGGTATGGATTAAGTCACCTGCTTATGCTTTTTCTAGCAGATGCAGTACATTTTAAGGCTTGGCTTTAAGTGTTAGTCAGGTTTGTGGTTGGTTGTTTGTATGTGTACCTTGCCTTAACGTGTCTTTCTCAGTTGCCAAATTACTCCTCCACCCATTCTTTAACATTCTCTCCTCTCTCCTTCAGGTCTGGGCTGTTCTACGGTTCTGTCTCCAGACTCGGCTGCCCAGCATGCCGCTCAGATCCTGGGCCTGACCGATCACCTGGTGTGGGCCAAACTGCGTGCCTCGATGCTCAACACCTGGATCTCTCTGAAGCAGGCTGACAAGAAGCTTCAGCAGTGCAACATCTGAACACACAGCACTTCTGTTTACCCTGAGCCATTCCACCCTTTTAACCATTCCATAACACACGACTACACAACTACAGCATTCAGATTATTGAAGCTTATGATCTAGTGCTGAGTCTAAATAATCTTGTTTGTAGATGAAATAGATTTACAGAAAACATTTATGTGGCCTATTGCTTTACACAAATAAAACAGAACTGTACAAGACTGTCCTCTTTTTAATCAGGAATGGGATTTGTCCTTAATGCAGGTTGCAGAGACACAAGTCTGAATCCTCAAGGATTTTGTCATGAATTTCTTGTCTTAGACAACCATGATTAATTGTGTTGTATGAGTGATCGTGCAGGCTTCAGGTTTACTTATAATTATGGGGATTTTAGCTTCTATTAATGTTCACCTCTAAAACAGAGGGGGGAAAATGCAATTCTGCAATTAACAGAACTTAAAAGTAACAAATAATCCAAAGATGCAAAGGTTTTAACTTCCTTTTTTTTTTTTTCTTTGGAAGAAATGATCTACATTTTCAGTAATAGCATCTGACCACAGGATGCTACTGGCTGGATACAATCATACCAACAGCATACACACACACACACACACACTCTAATCATGTCAGTGACACTGCTGTGCTGAGAAAGAGCCACCATCCAAACAATACCTCGTCAGTGCTGGTCACTTTTCAGTCATGGACAAGGTCGACTAGAGGGGGCTGACGAACAGATTAACACATGGTAAGTGTATACTATACCTTTCACATGTAATGGTATAGTGTACATTTACTATCTGTACAGGGTAGGTGTAACGAATAAACTGGTAACCAAGTGTATAATACTAGGGTGTTTTTCACAGTATTAACACTGCAAAAAGCGAATCTTGAATAAAAGTAAAAAATAATTAATGTCTTATTCCTCTGGCTGATAGGTTTGCTTGAAATAAGCTAAATTCTCTGAAATTGAAAAAAAAAACAAACAGACAATGTTCTAATTATTTAATTAAAATTCCTAACTAATAATCTCATAAGAAATATTAAATAAATATGTCTATAATGAAGATATTTTTAATATATTATTTAATATATTTACAGTGCAGCTTTACAGGAATAACATGTTCTCATGTTGAAAATCACCATGTCATTATATTCAAAGTACGCCCTTCAACTCTACAGATTTCTATTTGAATGGTGTAAAAGACATTGTAGAAAAAAATGATTGTAAAATGAGAGGAGAAAGTGAGTGTCCAGATATAGGGTGTATCTAAAACAGGCTAATTCTAAATGATGCTAAGTAATAAAGGTATTTGACTTTGACAGGCTTCCGTTATTATTATTATTATTATCATTATTATTATTATTATTATTATTATTATTATTATTAAATGCCTAAGGTGAATGGGGCTAATTTATTAAATAAACACTGGTGAACTGTTTATTTTTTAAGGAAATCTATTAAATATAACAAATTTATAATGTCATCACTATCTACTGTCCTGCTGTAGCTATATTTAGCTTTTTTCTTTTCCTTTTTCTTTTTCTTTTTTTTTCTTTTACCTAACTGCAACAAAGCTGATGTATGTAATTAAAGGATAACTTGAAAAATACATCTATACTTTTTTTTTCTAGGTGTTTCTAGCTAGTTTCAGCTAGAAACACCTCATTTGCCATTTCAGTCACACCCATAGTGATCCTGAAGGTATGCCCTCTTTGCCCCACCCATCTACACCTAGAATCAGGAAGTCAGTTGAGAAAGAGCGCTTCAACTCTGCTCTCTGATGATAGTGAAATGGCTGAGGACAGTAATATTGCAGTGGACCATCTTCAGTTCAGCTGTTCAATCTGCCTGGATTTGCTGAAGGATCCTGTAACTACTCCGTGTGGACACAGCTTTTGTATGGTGTGTATTAATGACTTTTGGGATCAGCCTCTTCAGAAGGGGGTATACAGCTGCCCTCAGTGCAGAGAGACCTTCATGCCGAGACCTGTCCTTCGTAGGAATAATGTCATGGCTGAAGTGGTGGAGAAGCTCAAGTGGAAAGACCTAAGCGGCGCTTGTCCTACTCGTTATAGCTCAGAATCGGGAGATGTGGAGTGTGACATCTGCTCTGAGAGCAAAGAAAAAGCTGTGAGGTCCTGTCTGGTGTGTATGGCTTCTTTCTGTAAGACTCATCTCAAACCTCATTATGAATCTCCTGTTTTTAAGAAGCATAAGCTAGTCCAGGCATGCAAACAACTGCAAGACAAAATCTGTTCTCGTCATGACAAACTGATAGACTTCTACTGTCGAACAGACCGGACATTCATTTGTGCATTCTGTATGACAGATGAACATAAAGGCCACAATACGGCATCGGTTGCTTCAGAAAGAACTGAAAAACAGGTAAGAGGTGCATTCTGTGACTCTGTAAGAAACTGTAATCTGATATGAGATGTTCGGATAGACGTGTTAACCCTTGTGTTGTCTTAACTAACACCTAACACCTAAAGCCAAGGGTCAAAAATGACCTGCCGCTGTGTTTAACAGCAGAGAAAACGAGTGGTGTCCACTGATTAAATGCAATCTTTCTACACTCTAAAGAGGGGAATCCCAGATATTCATAATGTTTGTGATGAAAGAAAGGTTGTTTCTTCATGAAAAATAGATTTCAGGCTTAAAATTCAATTAAGCTGCTTTATTTTAGTGGGTTAGTGAAGGTAGGTCATTTTTTTACCCTTAGGACAAAGGGAGTATACATAATGTTAAGACTACACCAGGGTTAATTTTAACAGGGACAGCGGTCAACACCCATAATCCTGCTTTTTTTTTTTTTTTTGTAATGCATGTTGCACAAGTGGCTTGTTTGGTTGCTGGGTGACAGTTTTATTAGTCTCCCTATTCCATACATGCTCTTTACAAATCTTAATCATCATCTTCTTCGGACCACAGAAGCAGATAAGGGATATACAGAGGAAATCCCAGCAGAGAATCCTGGAAAAGGAGAAGAAACTGCAAGACCTTCAACAGGCTGTGAACACTCTTAAGGTAGGTACTAAACCGAGGACTGCTGGAGCGTTTAATTTCAGTCAGTCCTTTCCTGTAAATACGAGCCAATGAGGTTGAGAGGCTGGAACTCAAGCATTCTTCCCCTACCAGAGCTCTTCACAGGCAGCGGTGGAGGAAAGTGAGAGAATCTTTACTGAGCTGCTTCTCTTCATTGAAGAAAAGTGTTATGAGGTGACCGAACTCATCAGAGCTCAGGAGAAGACTGAACTGGATCAAGCTGCGGGACTGCAGGAGCAGCTGGAGCAAGAGATTGCTGAACTTAAGAAGAGAGACACTGAGCTGGAGCTGCTATCAGACACAGAGGATCATGTGTATTTCCTCCAGGTAGGACCTGAAAAGTTAGTTTCTACATTTTTTGTGGAAGTTCAGCCTCTGTTGTAAATATCAAGCGTATGAGGTTTTTCATGTAAAAGTAATAATGATATAATAGCTCTTCCCAACCCTAATGTACAGTAGAACATTCTGTAATGTTGCCACCCTAACACACAGTCTAACACACCCATATCTCCTAGTCTGATGTTATTTCCACAGTAATTAACTTATAGCTTTATTTGTGGTTTCAATATAGAAGTTCCAGACTGTCTGCTCCACTTCTAAAGCTAAGGACTTACCCAGGATGACTATTAATCAACATATTTCATTTGATGGCGTGAGGAAATGTCTCTCGGACCTGAAAGAGCAATTTGAGGAATTCTGCAAAGATAAATTCAACAAAATCAATCCAAATGGTAAAAGAGAAAATGTTCAACCTCATAACATACTAATAAACAATCCACTTACTATATATGATATAGTCTTCCTTTACATGTGTCTATAATGATGGTGTAGACAAATAATACATTTCTATCATCTGCTTCCTCTTTGATTTACACACTTAATCAAAATGAATATACACAGGTTCATGTGACTCCAAGGATAGGTCACTTTATTAGACACACCTACCTTGTAGGTCTACCATGTAGGTAGTACAGCTCACAGTGTGTTTTCCTCATCTTCCTGCCCTTCTGCTATGTCAGGTTTTGGCCACACAGCTGCTGTTGGCTGGAAAGGTTTAACTGCTAGATTATTCTCAACCCAGCAACGCTGCTGTTCATGATACACTTACATCAACGCCATATACGCTATATTGCCAAAAGTATGTGGACACCTGACCATCATACCCATATGTGCTTTTTGAACATGCCATTCCAAATTTATTCCTCCTTTGCTGTTATAATAAGCTCCACTCTTCTGGGAGGCTTTCCACTAGATTTTGGAGTGTGGCTGTGGGGATTTGTGTTCATTCAGCTACAAGAGCATTAGTGAGATAATGATGTTGGTGAGGAGGTCTGGGGTTCAGTCGGTGTTCCAGTTCATCCCAAAGGTGTTCAGTGGGGTTGAGGTCAGGGCTCTGTGCAGGACACTCGAGTTCCTCACCCAACCTTCACACACCATGTCTTCATGGAGCTCGCTTTGTGCACAGGGGCATTGACATGCTGGAACAGGTTTGGGCCTCTTAGTTCCAGTGAAGGGAAACTGTAAAGCTATACCATTCAAAGTCATCCATTTACAATTGTGTGCTTCCAATTTTGTGGCACCAGTTTGAGGAAGGCCCACATTTGGGTGTGATGGTCAGGTGTCCACAAACTTCTGGCTGTATAGTGTACATACCATGTCAGTGTCAATAATGATTAAAAATATGGGTACTCATGATCCTTTGGTGGCCCCCTTTTAATTGATGGACTGATTTATTGTTATAGAAACAGATGGACTATGGTAACTAGCTGTCTATCTATGGATCTATATATATATAGGTTTACCAAATACAATGGCCAGTGAGTTTATATATATTTTATATATTTGATACTGAGACATGTATTGCATCCTGTATGTTTTTTTTTCACTACTTTTGAATTACACTAGAGGTTGTCTATAATGTCATTACTTACATATTTGCCTCTATATCTTACTAGTTGCCAAAATTCAGATGATTTTACCCTGTGAACCAAAGACCAGAGAGGAATTTCTCCAGTGTAAGTGTAAAAATTTTTTTTTTTTTAGTACAACAATTTTTATTAACATAGAAAAAAAAATAAAATTAAAAAGTAAATATGTGTATATATAATGTTTGAATTTTTTTTTTCAATGTTCTTTAGATTTCTGTCTCCTGACCCTGGACCCCAACACGGCAAACGAGGCACTGTGGCTTTCTGAAAACCACAGGAAAGTGTCACGCAGTGGGAAACTAAACCTGTACCCTAGTCATCCGGAGAGATTCGATGGTTATGGTCAGGTGCTGTGTAAACAGGGTGTATGTGGACGCAGTTACTGGGAGGTTGAATGGAGCAGGGGTGGATGGGTATATGTCTCAGTCTCGTATAAAGGGATCAGCAGGAAAGGACGTGGTAAGGAATGTTGGTTTGGACACAACGCTCAGTCCTGGAGTCTGGAGTGCAGTTCCACTCTGTCGTTCTGGCACAATGACATTCAGACAAAGATCTGTGGCCCATTATCCTCCAGAATCGGAGTGTATTTAGACCACAGTGCAGGAGCTCTGTCTTTCTACAGCGTCTCAGACACAATGACTCTCCTATACAGAGTCCAGACCACGTTCACTGAGTCACTCTACCCTGGTTTTTGGGTTAATGCACTTGCAACTGCTAAGTTGTGTTACTCTGTAGAATGACAAAAACACATTAGAATGTTGTCATTCTGAATATTTGTTATGAGAAAAGTGTTATGCAATTGTGTAACTGATTGCACATGGTTTGTGTTTTATTACTGGGATTATGAAATCAGTATGTTTCAGTAAGTACTGTGGTGGGTCAGTGGTTAAGGCTGATTGGAAGGTTGTGAGGTCAAATACTGACGGTGCCACTGCTGGGCCCTTAAGCGAGATGGCTCAGTTTAATAAAGGTGCCTGTTACATGAATAAATGTAATTAACATAAGAACAAACCAATTTAAATATTTGTTGCTGTAAGATGATATTTTTTTTAAAAATAATGACAATATAATAGATATTTATTTCTTTAATGAACGTAAATTACCAATTCAGCAAGTAGAAATAGTTTTATGTTTGATGCTAATATTTATGCTCACAGAGAATCTATTATATGTCTATGATATGGCACACTTTTGAAAGTGTGTGTGTGTGTGTGTGTGTGTCTGTTTAGCCATTAAACCATTTTATTCATGTAAGTAGAACATGTGTAGGGTTTTTATATGTAACCTGATAAAATTAAAAACGTCTAAGACTAAGACTAAGAGAGAATGTGGTGTTAATTTTATGTTTTAATTCAAGCATATTAAATTAACCATAAGTCAAACAAGGTATTTGCTGAATGATTTTGAATTTTCTTTTCTTTTTGGAAAAATAACGTTTTCGTGCTATTATGATAAATGATAGACAAAGTGACAGGGGTTCAATCCTGAGCCTGGGGTCCTGTCTATGCAGAGTTTCGTATGTTCGCCCTGTGTTTGCTTTGGGGTTCCACCAGGTTCTCTGGTTTCCTCCCACTGTCCAAAAACATGCAGGTAGGCGGATGCTATGGCTATGCTCAATTGCCTGAAGATGTGAATGTGTGTGTAAGTGCATGTGTACAAGGTTCCCTGCAATAGACTGACAATCCATCCAGGGTGAATTCTCCCGCCTTGAGCACAGTATTCCTGGGATAGGCTCCAGATCCACTGTAACTCTAACCAGGATAAAGCAGTTAATGAAGATGATTGAATGAATGACCTATAAAAACACTTCAGCTAAAATGTTCATTCTAGTATCATTAAAACTGATGCTTTAAGAGAAATGTACTGGCCTCTGTAACATGTCAACATGACCCAAATTAATGTATTAACCAGTTCGGAAAATTCTCAGCAAGGAGCTGGTCCACCCTGCTTGTAAAATATTAAGAAATAATACTAGGATTAAGGTGTTTTGTTGCTTAATCAATAACAGAGGAATCAAAAATCTGGCTGCCACCATTGCTGGCAACAGGTTACACTCCAAAACAATAGAGAAGTGAAGAAAACATCTAAAAAGGAATGGGATTAAGCAAGAAAGAAGACAAAGGTGGATTTACAGCACTGGAGAAGGCTGAGAGCAGCCGAAAACTGGTGCTAAGCTCACTCTGCTTCTGCTTAATATCTGATTACTCTGCTTGAGAGGTTATTGTGTAATTTGTTATCCTCATAAAAATATGTTATCCTCCCAACCTGTGATATTACGACACTTATTATAACACTTAGACATCTGCCTGTGCTAAGCCTTGTGTGTTTACTTATTAGAAAGCAATTTGAAATCTCAGTAGAAAGTACAGTGTATAGTTTTGTTCTGTTTCTTTTGGTACCAGAGTGACCCCAATGCCTTTGACGGCCCATGACAGGGCACAGAAGTATAGGATATCATTTTGCAATATGAGTAGAAGAAAACAATTCTGATTTTTTTTTCACCATTTTTATTGATTTAGCTATTTATACAGTCACACTAGAAACTATGTTAGTCATATAGCCATATCCTGTCAAAACAATACAGTCAGTCAACTGAATTCTTTTTCTTTGGAGTGATTTATTCAGGAATAAAACGTTTCTGTCACTGAGTTAACTCCAGGGGGCGCAGGATTCACAAGACCATACTGTGTACATGGTCTGATATTCAATATTAATGAAAAAACTCAGCACAAGCATGAAATGAAATAAAATAAAATAAAATAAAATAAAATAAAATAAAATACAATAAAATACAATAAAATAAAATAAAATAAAATAAAATAAAATAATCTGTATTTCTTGGCTCAAAACTTTTGAAAGATCTAACATCTCTACTCTTATGTTTAATTTTATTGATTTAAAAAACTTCAAATTCCTTTTTATATATATAAAAATAAAGACATTTTGAGACACATTAGCTCTTCTTCACTTTCTTTTATAATAAAAGGCACAGAGGTGAATGAGGTGGAAATCTTCCTGCTATATTAAGGTCTTACAGGAAATGGTATGTGCTGTGCACACAGTTTTTGGTTTCACTTTGCTAGATGAACAAGCACCTCCTAGCCATTTCAGAGAAAACGAAACTGATAACAAAGCTGCTTTGCTTTTAGTCTTTCTCTCGATCAGCCTCTGAGTGCAGTAAAATGGCAGAAGCCAGTATTTCAATAGATCAGGAGCATTTTAGTTGCTCAATCTGTCTGTATCTACTGAAGGAGCCAGTGACTACTCCATGTGGACACAGTTTCTGTATGGTGTGTATTAATGGGTTTTGGGATGAAGAAGACCAGAAGAAAGTCTACAGCTGTCCACAATGCAGAGAAGCATTTGCTCCAAGACCTGTCCTTCGCAAAAGCAATGTGCTGACTGAGATTATCGACATACTGCAGAAGACCGAACAGCAAACATCTTTTGCTCAATCTTTAAAAATCATTTCCCATGAAGCTCAGGATGTGGAGTGTGATTCCTGCATCGGTGTCAAAGAGAAAGCTGTGAAGTCTTGCCTGACATGCCTGGCTTCATACTGTGATACACATGTTCAGGCTCATCACGAATCTCCTGCTTTCAAGAAGCACATGCTTATCACAGCCCTGAGTAACCTCCAGGAGAAAACATGTGCTCAACATTGCAAGCTTCTTGAAGTTTTCTGCCGCACGGATCAGAGAGTGATCTGCTACCAGTGTTCGATGGACAAACACAAAGATCATGATACCGTCCCAGTTCAAGATGAGTGGATGGAAAAAAAGGTATGTGATTAAAATGTTATTTCTGTTTAATACAGGTATAAAAATGCCTATCTGTGTGTGATTGCAAACTGCTTTATAATTACAAAAAAAGTAGAGTAGAATAGTAGAGATTGATTAAAGTTTGGCCTTTGTACCCTTAATTAAAGGTGACTGAATAAGTTTTTCATTAACAGAAGTACTTTGGGGATCTACAACAAAAACATCAGAATAGACTTGAGAGCAGAGAGAAGACATTGCTGGAGCTAAAGGATGTGATAGAGGCTTACAAGGTAAGTATGACAAATTTCTCCTATTTACCATGCAGTAGTTATATCACATGAGCCCCAAACTCTCAAATTCTCATCGTGCTTAGAAAACAAATCAGAAGAGACTTGGTCTTACAGGCTGATTTCCTCAAAAGACTTTCATTACTGATTATTAGATTTTGTCCTAATAATAATAATCTCTTGTTTAAAATCTCCCAAAGATTTTGGTCATCTAAAGTAACGAAGTAACAGTAGCAAAAGTAAAAGCACAAAATATCAAAAGTAATGTGTTGTATTTTCACTCCACTTCTTCATTTTCATGTTCATTTAAACTGCTTGATTATGGAGCACAAAAACTATATTTAAGAAATGTCATACAAGCAAGAGTGTGGATATAACGAATATCGACATGGCTGTGAATCGGCCATTTTTGCTCCACGAATGAAAATAGATCCTGAAGAACCCACACTCACTGATAACCTGTTGGCTAGCTAGCTTACTCACAATGATTCGTACAATCCCGCTAAAGGTGAAACTGGCTTCCCTTCTTCCTTTTTCTTCATCTTCAACTGACAAGCTTTTATATTTTAAGTCAGAAGTTATATTCATGAAAAATTTAATGTTTGTCATGTCCACTGCCACTAACTTTTTTTTTTTTTTTTTTTTTTTTTTTAGTAAATTTATGCAAATCATACAGGCTTTTTAAAATTAGCGTTCATCACTTTCTAGGCAAACATTATAACTCAGTGGAAATATAAGGGTATTTGAGAGATGCATAACTACGACTACAGTACTATGCAGAAGTCTTAGGCACATGCAAAGAAATGCTGTAGAGCAAAGATACCTACAAAAATAATGACATTAAATGTTTCTACATTAAAAATACTATAAAGAGCAGTAAACAGTAATACAGTAAAACAGTAACACAGTCAATATTTGGTGTGACGATCCTTCGCTTTAAAAAAAAATAGTAGTCTCAGGTGCAGTGTGTGCAGTTTTATAAGGAAATGAGCTGTAAGTGTTACTGAGCATCTTGCAGAAGCAGTCACAGTTCTTCTGGAGACTTTGACTGTCACACTTGCTTCTTATTTCTGCAGCGAAACCCAGCAGCCTTCATTATGTTTTTTTGTCTGAAAAGTGTTTCTTATGCAATCTGCTGCTTTCTTTACTGACAGACAAACATTTTACTAACGTTGGGAATCTAAAATGTTTTTGTACTGAATCAATTATGTAGAAGCGATAAAATAAAAATCTATAACAAAGTTTGTACTAAAAAAAATAGGGTGACTTTTGCACAGTACTGTATAAAAACTTAATATTTCAATTTCACATAAGATAAGGTGTAGACTATTTTCACTAAGGGTACCTATCTATCCCATCTGGGCTTTGCCTTGGGATTAGCTTGAATGAACAAGTGTGACTTAATAAAAAAAAAATTAACTTAAAAAAAAGAAAAAAGTCAAGCTGTGAAAAAGAAGCAGTATTTCATTGTATTTTGAAATGAAAAAAAGTATTTTCATTCACACCAGACCTATCATTTCCTCTGCTTTCTGTAATGCTTTGTCTACTGAAACACGGAGATGCCTGAAAGGAACATAAAAGCAGAAAAACCCTGCCATGAAGAAACAATTTTTTGTAACAAACTTGATGTAGGCCAATTTGAACACTGACCTGTATGTCAGAGAAACACTTTGCAGATCCCAGCTCTGATACTGACTCACTAAAATTGCACGTTTGTGTGTATAAGAGAGAGAATGCGAGTCTTACGATGTCTAAGCTCTATGAGGCATCGCATTTGCAAAAGACCAAATTAGCCAAAAGTCTGTCAGTCATTTGCGCATGATGTGGACGTAGTATCACGGCTGAAAAAACTTTCCACCAGAGGCAGGCAGCAAATGTAAAAGTAAAGGGCAATCTAGCATAACATTTACATTTATGGCAGAAGCCCTTATCCAGAGCGACTTACCAAAGTGCTTTGAAGTCTATCAAAAATACATTCTGATACTGGCTCACTAGGTCACAAACTAGGAATACCATCTGTCCAAAAACTCTGTTGGAGGTAATAAACAAGCACTCAGACAATACTTTTGTTTTTTTTTTTTAACATTCACTTAGTACCTATAATGCAGCTGCATGCAGATTTTGAGCTAATTTTTTATGGCTAACAGATTGTATGTCATCATATGGCTTTGAAGCCTTTTCTGAATTAGCCAGCATTATTTGTACAAAAAGCTAATAAACTGTATTGCTTTTTTTTTTTTTTTTATACAATTTTGTTAGGGTTTGCACAGATTTGTCTTTTCCATCTTCAAGGCAATTAATCAGTTAATTGAAATAATCAGGCTCATCATCAGACATAACATACTAGATCAGCCCTGCAGAATATGAGGTAGAGTATCCTTATGAGGTTTATTTCATTTAGTTTGGCTCATGCAGTTGTTTCCAGCTAGTACAATCAAAAATGCTGAGGTACCACATCTGGCCGAGACTTGGGTGTTTGCAATTTAAGACATTTCCAAAGAAATTAGGATTTATACTGAATAAGGCCCAACATAAGCCCCAGACTACCCTAAGAAACCCCCCCTGTCTTTTGCTCCGTTTGCAGCGCTCTGCACAGGAAGCAGTGGAGGACAGTGACAAAGTCTTCGCTGAGCTGCTCCTCTCTATTGAGAAAAGACGATCTGAGGTGACTGAACTGATCAGAGCTCAGGAGAAAGCTGAACTGGCTCAAACTGCAGAAGTAATAAAGCAGCTGGAGCAGGAGATTGCTGACCTTAAGAGAAGACAAGCTGGGCTGGAAAAGTTGTCACAGACCACCGGATATGTCCATTTCCTCCAGGTAACATCAAAAGTCTTATTAAGACCACCATCAGTGCTTCACGGCACAAGTGCTATAATTCTCTGGAACTGTACTGCAGGAATGAACACCATTCTTCCAAAAGATATTCCCTCATTGAGTTTTAATGATTGTGGTAGAGAGCACAGTCTCTCTCACATGTGTTCAGTTGGGTTGAGATCTGATGACTGCAAAGGCCAAAGCTTATGATTTACATCATTTACATACTCATTAAACCATTCAGTGAGCCTCAGGCCCTGTGGATGGAATGTTGCATCATATCATAAAGGTGATCAGTCTGTATATATTATACTGATATATAAGATATACAGTATATATTATACTGTATTGATTTGTAGTGACCCTCCTTCCCTCTAAGGTGTATCCGACCCAGGTTCTTATATGGCCCATCAAATGATTTTAGAATCTGTGTTCTAAATTAAATTCATTTTATGGACTGGAATTGAATTGAATTGAATTGAAAAAAGATATGTCTATCTTTATCTCCTTATTGCAATAGGGGCAAAATAGAGCAATCAAGTTCCATGAACTCAGCTACTGACAAGATGTGTTAATGATTAATGTGCAAGCTAAACATTAAACGCTGTAACCATGCCTCTTTCTAAAGAAGTACACTACATGGCCAAAGGTTTGTGGACACCTGACCATCACATCCAAATGTGAGCCTTTCCAAAACTGTTGCCACAAAGGTGGAAGCATGACAATGCCCATGTACACAAATCAAGGTCCAGGAAGACATGATGTGGTAAGGTTGGAACTCGAATGCACTGACCTCAACCCCACTGAACACCTTTGGGATGAACTGGAACACTGACTGAACCCCAGACCTCCTCACCAACATCAGTGTCTGATCTCACTAATGTTCTTGTAGCTGAATGATCACAAATCCCCACAGAGATGCTCCAACATCTAGTGGAAAGCCTTCACAGAAGAGTGGAGCTTATTATAACAGCAAAGGGAGAATAAATCTGGAATGAGATGTTCAACAAGCACATATGAGTGTGATCATCAGGTGTCCACATACTTTTGGCCATATAGTGTAATTTATGAGTTTCACAGCAATGGGGATGAATACTTTTGCAATTACTTTTTACATTTTTATTTGTAAATATTTTTTGCAAATTTTTACTATTTTTTTCTATTTTTTTATTTTTTACTATTTTTAAGGAATTGCAGACTGTTCATCAGTTTTGTAGGTGATGTATGTACATGTTCAATACATTTCTGCATTCAGAATGCACCTTTCAGATAAATTGACTTGTTTGTATGTATGCCCTTAGGGCACAAATTTTTTTTTTTTTTTTTTTTTACTCAGAAATGAAGATGAGTGAGTGTGAAGCATTTGACACTATGGAAAAGCACTAACATATTAGAAGTGGTATAATTTGCTCTGAACACTTTGCTTAAATTTGAATCTTTCTCTTTCTCTCTGTATTAGAGATTTCAGTTCCTGAGTCCTGAACTGGAAACTGCTGACACTTTTAAGGTTGATTTCAATCGCCAGTGGTCATTTGAGAATTTTAAGAAATCTATAATCCAACTAAAAGAGGAAATAGAAGACTTCTGCAAGGAAAAGGTTGAGAAAGTTTCTGAAAATGGTGAGTATTTGAATATTGCAAGATCTTTTGGACACAAATAGACATTCTATATGACCAAATGTTTGTGGACACCTGACCAGCACAGCCACAAACTTGAAGGATATAACTGTCTAGAATGCCTTTGTATGCTGTAGCATTAAGATTTCACTGGAACTAAGGAGCCAAAGTCAAACCTGTTCCAGCATGACAATGCCCCTGTGCAGAAAGTGAGGTCCATAAAGATATGGTGTGTTAAGGTTGAAGTGGAAGAACTTGAGTGTCCTGCACAGAGCCCTGACTTGGACACCTTTGGGATGAACTTGAATCCCGACTGCACATCAGGCCTCCTCACTCGACATCACTAAAGCTCTTGTAACTGAATGATCACAAATCCCCACAACCATGCTCCAAAATCTAGTGGAAAGCCTTCCCAGAAGAGTGGAGGTTAACTCCATATTAAAGCCCATGGTTTTAGAATGGGATGTTCAAGTACATACTTTATGGTTGTAATGATCAGGGGTCCACATACTTTTGGCCATATAGCGTATATTTAATACACATGTATTGGCTAATATGTAAAAGAACTGATTTTAAACATTTCATATTTTGTACAATCCTTCTTCATGGGCCTGATACTTTTTTTTATTATTTCAGCAGTGACCTTTGACCAGATCATTATAATGCCTGAGCCAGAAACCAGGGAGGAATTCCTGAAATGTGAGTTTCATTTGTGTAATTGCCGATAAATTCATCAGAGATTGAAATTAAAATCTGGTTATATGTCGTATGAATTACAATAAGCTGTCAGTTTTGGGAATAATATAGCCTTCAAAATGTAGTGCTTTAAAATGCACCCTTAAACAGGCAGTGTGCACCATGAGATATGTTCTCTTTGGCAACCTGTAGGAGGCAAAATTTTCACCAAATACTGTTCTCATTTATCAAAGTTTGGTCTGTTTTGAGTATCAGGGTCACATGACTTGGTTCAAGTTACCTGAGATCATTTAGCCAGCCGGACAGAAACCATCATGGACGCCCAAGGTGCAGAAGATGCTGTGCATACGGTAAGTAATTATACATTAATCATATTGATTTTCAGTAAAATAATAATTTAAAACTCTTAATACCAATTATGAACATTGTCTTTACATGCTGATGAAAAAGAATAGTTCACTTGTTGTTAACAATATTATTTATCAAATTTTGAAGTGTATGTATCCCCTGAGATACGTTGCCAGATTAGGGGAAGAAAAAAGTTTCATCCACAATATTGAGACTATGTGTATTTTGAGTTTCTAAATGAAGCAGAGCACTACAGAGAGAATAAACGAATGCTACTAAATTCTTCCAGTCTTTTAGGATACATTTTTAAAATTTTTAATAAAAATATTTCCTGATCACTGGCCTGAGTCTACATTACATTGAAAAAAGAATATATGATTTTTTTTTAACTGTGTGTGTGTGTGTTAATTTCTGGAAATAAGTGCCTTTACGTTTTTCCAGACCTGTGCCAAAACCCTGTAAATGATGGAAATACTTTTAGTAAAAATCAACAACATTGTATCCTAAAAGACAGGAAGGATTCACTAGCATCATTCATGCTTTTTGCAGTGTTTCATAACAGCCTAAATTCTGAATTCTACTAGATCTAAGAAAAAATAGTTAATCCACAATACTGAGAATGTGTATTTTGCGTTTTAAAATGGAGCAGCGCCGGTCTTAGCACAGTTGGTGCCCTAGGCAAGCTGGTCTGCAAAAATGTAAAGGTACTTATTTCCAGATCTCTTCCAGAAATTAACACACACACACACACACACAAAAATAAATAAATAAATAAATAAATAAATAAATAAATATATATATATATATATATATATATATATATATATATACACACTGTAGTCTCAATATTGTGGATGAAACGTTTTTCTTCCCCTAATCTGGCAACGCATCTCAGGGGATACGTACACTTCAAAATTTGATAAATAATATTATGAACAATATGTGAACTATTTTTCTTCATTAGCATGTAAAGACAATGTTCATTATTGGTATTAAGAGCTGTATAGTATTGTTTTACTGAAAATAAATATGTTTAATGTATAATTACGCGTCCATCATGGTTTCTGTCCGGCTGGCTAAATGATCTCGGGTAACTTGAACCAAGTCTCATGACCCAGATATTCAAAACAGACCAAAATTTGATAAATGAGAACAGTATCTGGTGAAAACTTTTACTCTTGTCCCCTGCATGTGTTACGTGTTTGTTTGTGTCTATCTGTCTGTTTCTTTATTAAACCCATTCAGTGCAATTTACTTTGGCTGCTCCTACATTTTTAAAAATGCAAGGAAAATGCGCATTTATTGTTACTCTTGAGGGTCTTAGGATTGAGGATTGATAGTTGCGATTCACTAGAGTTGGATGGATTTTGTTGCATATTTTAATTGAAAAAAAAAATTGAATAAATATGTATGGCAGAAAAAAAGGTGAAAGACAGAAACTCAGAACTTTGGTTTATTTTCAACATTATTTAAAACATAAAAAAATATACAATGTACTGTACATAATTTTTTTAATGTGTTAATATCTGTGATATGTGTTACTTAAGGCCAACTGAGTTAAAAAGTCACATGAAATGATTTTTTACTTTTCATTTTCCACTGCCTGTTTAAGGGTTCTTAAACTATCTTTTAAAAAATTTCATGCTCATTAAACTTACAGTAAGTGTTATGTCATTCTCATTTTAATTTATTGTTCTTTATCATATTTCCAGATTCTTGTGAGCTATCTCTTGATCCCAACACAGCAAACTATAACCTTGAGCTGTCAAATGATGACACGCACGTGACATGTGACAATAAACCCCATAAATACCCTGATCACCCTGAGCGATTTACATTCTGGCAACAAGTGCTCTCTAAGCAGAGTGTGTCTCCGCGTAGTTACTGGGAGGCTGAGGTAGATGGTGAAAATGGAGTTTCCATTGCTGTGTCTTATAAAGATATCATCAGAAAAGGATCTGAAAAGGAGGGTCGTTTTGGACAAAATGCACAGTCATGGAGATTAGTTCGATATCCTAAAAAATACTGTTTCTGGCAAAATGATACAAAGACTGATATCTCTGGTCCAATATCCAAAAGAATTGGGGTCTATCTTGATCAAAAGGCAGGAACTCTGTCCTTCTACAGTGTTTCTAATAAAATGACCCTAATTCATAAAGTCACAACCACATTCACTCAGCCCCTGTATGCTGGGTTTGGGATAGGTACTGGCTCCTCTGCAAAGATTTGTCTTCAAGCCTCAGCAGCTATAACTGCTGCTGCTGCTGCTGAGAGTTTGGAGAAAAAATGAGTTGTGGTTTAATAAAAGATGCAATTAGAAAGTTTGGAAATATGATTTGTCCTTTTGAAGAGCTTAGCATTTGCTTATTGGTCATTGGTCTTAGAAACATGGAACTGGGTTCATATTATGCACCTCTATGAGTTAACTTCAAATACAAGTATTTTTCCAATCCAATTGTTTGTACATTTTCCAAATCCTTACTAAATTATGGGCAGTGCTGTCTCAGTGGTTATGCTTCTCTGCTACAAATGGGAATATTATTCCAATGCCACCATGCTCCCTCTTTCGACTGCTAAGCAAAGTACCTACCCCTGACCCATACCCTGTTCATACCCCTTGAGAGGCGCTGTACCATGGCTGTGTTCTGTCCCTTACTTCCTTCCAGGCAGTGATATGCAAAGAAAGCATGTGCTTATAGTGTACACATCTTCACATGTACAATGCTAATTAAGAACAGCCTTATTTGTTTCTTTCTTTTATTTCTTGGTATTCAGAGACTTTGGGTAGTCTTAGAGTAAATAGTTCTGCAAAATTTGTTTAGTGTTATTCAGAGAGTTTAGCTGTAACATCTAAATCAGCATGGAGTTTGCCAGATTCAGTTAGATAGAACTCATTGTAATCAAATTACAAGATGTGGTGACATAAATATTTGTTTCAACTTGATCTCTAATCTAATCTCTAATCACAAATGCAAAACAGTAATTGCTTATTAGGAGCTATGCTTGATAAATGCCACTTGGAATTATATGCTCTAATTATATTGTATTAAGTTATATGTTGTAATCATTAATTTGGCACAAATAAAAGTTAATTAGGAAACCATCATGTTTTCTTGATTACTTTTCAAGACCATTTCTTTACTTTCACAATATTATATAACCACTGCATTGTATGATTGTGAATTGTGTAACATTTAAGGGTTTTGTTTGTGTGTGTGTGTGTGTTTTGGTAGGAGCAATCCATTTAATCAACCTGTTATGCTAAGTAGGTGGTATTCGCAGTTAATATGACTGTAAGTTCAAAAATATCTTATA
This sequence comes from Pangasianodon hypophthalmus, assembly GCF_027358585.1. Taxonomy (NCBI): domain Eukaryota; kingdom Metazoa; phylum Chordata; class Actinopteri; order Siluriformes; family Pangasiidae; genus Pangasianodon; species Pangasianodon hypophthalmus. The sequence goes on along the minus strand of NC_069728.1, from coordinate 4,468,381 downwards.
ATATTTACACATGCTATGTAGACTGTATTCAATATTAATGCATTGTTGTGTAAATTAAATTTCTAGATGGCCTAGTCAGATTTTTTATCTGTAGGGATGTCAGGGGAGCAGTCACTCAATAATGTCTGTCTGTCTGGTTGTCTGTCTGTCTGGCTGGCTGGATGGATGGAAGGATAGATAGATAGATAGATAGATAGATGTCAATTACAATATGGTGTAGCATAAAAGCAAGAAAAAAATACAGTTTTCACTACATTTGATTAAATATAGTTCAGAAGGCAAAGATTAAAATAAACATAGGCCTATATGCTAGTAGTCTAATATATGGCAAATATACCGTATTTGATGATATGTTGATTTATTTCATGAGTACTCTTTGTTGTGATAAACAGGTTATCATGATTAGGACTTTACACATCTGGGTTTCCAAAACAGAATTTAGTGGGGAATGTTTTCTTGGCATGCACTGAGCCGGTTAATACCAGTTGTGCACTGTTTGAATGCCACAACCTATAGTATTGAGTATTGTCGCTATTGTAGCACAATCTATCTGAGTATACAGTCATGGGAAAAAGAAAGTATACCCTTCTTGAATTCTATGGTTTTATTTATCAGGGCCTAAATAACAGTTGTGTGGTCCTTACCAACCTCTATAAACAAACAAGTAACCTCAGGTGCCAAGAAAAAACACAACAGATTTCAATATGTAGTCATTTTTTCCCAAAAAGTAAACCAATATTCAGAAATCAGGTGGGAAAAAATAAGTACACCCTTCCTACTTCCACAATCATTAAGAGAGTAATTAGCAGGCAGGTGTTACTAATGAAAGATTAGTTAATTGTCAAGAAGTGTGACTACCTCTATAAAAGCAGAACTTTTAGCAGTTTGGTGTACTGGAACTCTCAGGTATGTGTCTAAATCATGCTAAGAAGAAAAGACATCAGCCATGACCTCAGAGAAGCAATTGTTGCTGTTCATCAATCTGGGAAGAGTTATAAGGCCATCTCCAAATAATTTGAAATTCAGCATTCTACAGTGAGAAGAATTCAAGACAGTTGCCAATCTTCCTAGGAGTGGGCATCCCAGCAAATTTAGTCCAAACTCAGACCGTTTAATGCTCAGAGATATAAAGAAAAACCCAAGAGCTACATCATGTGACCTACAGGCCTCTGTAAGCACATTAAATGTTTATGTTCATGAAAACACAATCAGAAAAAGACTGAACAAGTATGGCTTTCATGGAAGGGTGGCTAGGAAAAAGCTCCTTCTCTTGACTTAGGTTTAAAAAATTGCATCTGAACAAACCACAAAATTTCTGGAACAATATCCTTTGGACTCATGAGGCCAAGTTGGAGATGTTTTGTCATCATGCACAGCACCAGGTTTGAAAACCAAACACAGCATATCACTAAAAACACCTCATACCAAATGTAAATCATCAACAGTCATACAACAGGACAATGATGCCAAGCACACCAACAAATCAACATCTGAATAGCTAAAGAAGAAAAAAATAAAGGTGTTAGAATGGCCAAGTCAGAGTCCAGACCTCAGTCTCAAGTTATTTTTGCTAAAGGTGTTTTTTGTGGGTTTTTTTTTTTTTTTTTGTCACCTGAGGTTATTTGTCTGCCTGTAGAAGTTGGTGAGCACCATACAATTGTTTTTTTAAACCCTGATAAATAAAAACATATAATTGAATGAAAGTGTACTTTCTTTTTCCCATGAATGTATGTGCATGCCTTTATTGCCACAATTTACCGTCTTATAATAGCTACTTCCAGCATGATAATGCACCACGTCACAAAGCACACCTCATATCAGACTGGTTCCATGAACATGACAGTGAGTTCAGTGCACATCAATGGCCTCCGCAGTCACCAGGTCTGAATCCAAAAGACCAGATTAGCTGCATGAATATGCAGTGGACACATCTGCAGCAATTATGTAATACAATCATGTCAACATGGACCAGAATCTCAAAGGAATGTTTATGACAACTTGTGGAATCCATGACATGAAGTATTGAGGCTGTTCTGAGAGCAAAGGGAGACCCTACCCAGTATTAGTCTAGTGTTCCTAATAAAGTGGTTTCTGTGTGTGTGTGGGTGGGTGTAAATACTGTGTAAGAAGCCTAGCAGTAAAGGAAGTGGGGAAAAAACACAGTGAAGAGGAAACTTTCGTTTTTTTTTTTTGTTAAGCATATCTAGGATTTCAGATCGGCTTATATAATCTCTTCCCTCTGCTACAGTTTGGCACAGTTCAAGAGGACACAAAGTACACAAACCTTCGCATACAGGAGCAGACATACCACAGCAATGTTTTTATACAATTTAGTGGAATACCTTGATTTTAAGAGCTGGCTTATAGGATTTTTTCTTTTCCTGCTACTTCTTGATATCATCAGGAATAAAAATCCATCCAATTTTCCTCCAGGACCACGGCCCCTACCTTTTGTGGGAAACATTTTCACTGAGCTTAACTTCAAAACAATAGACAAGGTAGGCTAAAAAGACCATTTTGACATTTTCTTTGTTTGTTTGTTTGTTTGTTTTTAATCATTAGAAAGTCTTGAGTAGAACAACTATATTTTTATTTTCTTACCAATTATAGCCAGAAATGAAAGAACTTACATGTTTTGTAATACATGTATAGAAAATGTGTAAAATATATGAACGGTTCAAAATCTTTTAATTTTTTTTTTCCTTTTTATTATTTTTCACTGTACCACTACCTTTCACTCTTTTCTCCATTACTTGTATGTATTTAAACTAAGCTTGCTGAGAAGTACGGAGATGTTTTCAGCCTGCGCTGGGGCAGTGAGAAAACTGTGTTTATCTCTGGACATAAAATGGTGAAGGAGGCTCTCGTTACTCAGCTGGACAGCTTTGCAGACCGTCCTGTTGTCCCTCTCTTTCACAAAATCTTTAAGGGACTAGGCAAGTAAAATAATAATAATATATGGGGTGGGGCATGTACTTTTCTCAGTTAATAAATACTGTATTTTTTTCAGCATTATTACAAATGATTGTCTTTGATACCAAATTATCCTGATAATTTCCTTTAAAAAAAGAACAGTACTTTGATGACCTAATGGGTGTTTGATATATATATCATAAAGTTTGTACACTCCAAAAATGTCTGGGTTAAAAAAATACAATATGAGTTGTTTTGTTGTTTTTTTTTTAACCACGTGGCTGGGCAACTATTGAATATAACACACACTGGATTAATTTAGCCTAGCAAAATGGGTTGTTTATTTAACCCAACATGTCGTGTTGAAAAAAAATAAACCAGTATTTTGGGTCATATTTACCAGATTGTTAATGATATCTTATCTTCTTACTATATGTACTATACTACATGCTTAAAGTAATTCCTGTAAATATGATTTAATACATATGATGACGCTAACAGGTGAATAAACATGTCTAGCACACATGGAATAAATAAAACTGTTCAACACAAACAAAAGAAACCTTTACTGTAAATTAAGAGGAAAAAAACACCATCAATAACAATCATGCATTTAAACAGTATATATTTATATCTTTCAACATTAAAATATTAATCATCATTTTATTAACATGGGAGTTAACCAGCTTTAGAATTAATACAATCAATTATATAATAAACATATTTTTAAAACATTTCGAGTGCTATATTTACATTGAAAATACAAGAAGTGGAAACATTACAGCCCAAGGATTTAGCTCCTGTTGCCATTTATGTAATATAGCAGCTACAAAATAGTCGTTAATTCACCAGAGTCTCTTTTTCTCTCATGACATGCAGCTTGTCATGTTACCGAGAAACTGCAAAGTGCAAAATGGTCTGTCCTGAAGATTTCCTGTGGCAAAAAACCTTAAAATGGCATCAGATTTTTGCCAACAAATAGTGCCACAGGCAAGTCAATGAAGGCATGCTAAAAAGAGAACTGAGACCAGGTCCTGCAGTAGTGGAGGAGAGGGGTAGGAGAGGAAGTGAAGGAGGACAGGAAGGGTTGACACATCTGCACTGTCTACAGTGTGCCTGAGAATGAAGCAGTCACTAACCTAGCTGCAGGGTTACACAACCCAGTAAAATGACCCAATAAGTTCAACCCAGTGTTTAGGTGGAAAAAATAACCCAGCATTTTTAGTGTACAAAATATGACTGTTCATCAACTATAATAAAGAAAATAAATAGCATTCAAGCATTTCTAATACTCAAGATCGGTACTGTATGAAATATTTTACATGCATCACATCTAATCTTTTTTTAATATAAATATAATCTAATTGGATACGCTGAGGCTTGCTGTGCCATGCTCTGAAGGTGTAGCTCTCAGTAATGGGTACCTGTGGAAAAACCAGAGGAAGTTTATCGTCACACACCTACGCCACTTTGGTGAAGGGAGGAAGGCCTTAGAGCTGAGTATCCAGCAGGAGAGCATCTTTCTGTGTGAAGCTTTCAAAGCAGAAAAGGGTAAGTGGCCACTCCGAAAGTTATTATTCAGGAGATTCTTGGGGAGGTTTCTTGGCTAAAACAGGTTTCCTCATTAACTAAGAAATATAAAGTACCTCAGTTCAGGACCTTTTGTTACAAAATGTTGTTGATGTTTAGAAGAGATTTTAAATAGACATACAGTACACAACAAAATTATGTATGTAATGTACAAGTCATATTTTTGTGCCCATTTAGGTCCTTTTGATCCTCAGTTTTTCCTGAACAACGCAGTCTCAAACATCATCTCTGCACTAGTTTTCGGCCATCGCTTTGAATACCACGATGAGAATTTCCTGAACATCTTGCGTTTGGATGCTGAAGCTGTCTTTCTGGCAGGTTCTACCCAAGCTCAGGTCAGTAGACAGAAATTCTGCTCTTAGAGCAAATCAAACAATTTTTATTCACAGTTTGATGATTTTCTGGATTATATTATTAAGGAATATCACATTTGGAATTCTTGTTTGTGACCAACTTATTGTGTGATGTTTCATTATGTGAGATATTTACAAATAGATTCACCACTGTTTTATTTTTGTGTCCTCTGTGGCATCTGGTAGTTGTATAATGCCTTCCCTCGGCTCTTTGATTACCTTCCTGGCCCTCATCGGAAGATTTTTGCCAACTACGCAAAAATATTAGCGTTCTTAGAAGAAGAAATAAGAAAACACAAGGAGAACTGGGATCCCTCAAATCCTCGGGACTACATCGACAGTTTCCTTCTAGAAATGGAGAAGGTTTGTTTAAGATGTTAGCAAATCATCTCTGGAATAGTCTGTGGGCCTGAATTGCAAAAAAAAACAAAAAAAGGTGAGGAACCAGTCATGCACAAAGTTTAACACTTCTCTTTTGGAATAATTTAGAAAAAGAGTGATCCTAATGCTGGATTTAACGTCGAGACATTACTGATCGCAATGCTGGACTTGTTTGAAGCAGGGACAGAAAGCACAGCCACTACAATGCGCTGGGGTTTTCTCTTCATGATGAAGTACCCTGAGATACAGAGTGAGCACATGCATTTACCAATTCATAAACATCATAAGTCAGTACTTACAGATGAACATGGAGAAAGAGTCTGTTGAGTCTGAAAACTAGATACAGTCCTACATTCAATTTGCTGCACAGCTATGTTTTAAATTAGGACTATTGTCTTATTTTTCCAGAAAAGGTGCAGGCAGAGATAGACAAAGTGATTGGACAGTCACGCCAGGCCAGCATGGCCGACAAACCCAACATGCCCTACACTGAAGCTGTTATTCATGAGATTCAAAGGGTGGGCAACATTGTGCCTCTGGGTTTCCCCAAGATGGCCTGTAAAGATACTGTCCTGGGTGGATTCTTCATACCAAAGGTTTGACCTTAATCACCAAATAAAATCATAATTATGTATACACAAATACAATTTAACAAGTGATGTTTTTTCCTCTCACGTCATTAGGGTACAGCTGTGACTACAAATCTGTCATCTGTGCTTAATGACAAGAACGAGTGGGAAACACCAGACACGTTTAACCCAGGACACTTTCTGGATGATCAAGGCCAGTTCCTGAAGAAAGATGCTTTCCTGCCCTTTTCAGCAGGTAAAGCAAATGTGCAATGCTGTATAGATGTCTGACAAATGGATAATACAAACAAAGAATAACAGTTAATAGTGATATTTAAAACACAAGACGTCTCATTTATCCGTTATGCAGGTAGGAGAGTATGTCTGGGGGAGCAGCTGGCTCGTATGGAGCTCTTCCTGTTCTTCACCTCTCTGTTCCAGTGCTTTACATTCTCCCCTTGTCCTGGAGAAGAGCTGAGCTTGGAGGGCCAGATGGGCTTCACGTATTCACCCAGACCCTACCGCATGTGTGTGACACCACGCTAAGAGCCCATACACACATATATACGTTTTAAGCTAGCTGTTGTGAGAAACTTTATCTTGCCCCTATGATCTCTCCCAACAGCTAACTTCTTTTTTAAGTAGGAATGAACAAGCATGATTAATTTTATTTTGGTTTCTAGCAGCATTATAGTACAGAATAACTACAATGCACAACATATTGTTTGACATGATTCGGTTTTAGCCACCCTATAATTCTCCCTTTACTGTGAGGGGAAATATTTACGTTTTTGTTATACAATATACTTGTATCTACTTCATATTTACACACATAATGGCTTTTGACTTTGTACTTATATGAAAATATGTATTCATAAGCATACACAAAGATATAAACAAAGTTTGTTGCAAAGCCATATTTGGCAATTACAGCTTTGAGACATTTATAGTAAGAAGTAATCAGCTTTTTGCAGCATTGTGGTTTAATTTTGGCCATTCCACAAATTGTCTTCAAACTTTCAGGTTACAAGGGTCCCACTGATGGACTCACAATTTCAAAATCCTTCTTAAATAAAGTCAGGAGATTGTCTAGGCCATGCAAGCACCTTCTTCTTCTTTTTAGAAACCAGTTGAGTTAATTTGGCTGTATGTTTGGGGTTGTTGTCTTGTTGAAATGTCCATCTTCTCCCCAGATTCAGTTTCTTGGATGATGAGATTAAATTTTCCTCTAATATCTCCTGGTGTGTCGCTCCATTCATTTTTACTCTGATGACATGTAATGCTTCAGTACCGTTTGCAGTGCCCCATATCATGCAATACCCAATATCATGATGCTCCCACCTCTGCACTTCACCCTGGGGGGGAAACACTATATAAAACAAAATAAAATGAAATAAAATGAAATAAAAGAATTTTTATTTAATTTTTTTTTTAAATCTTCTTCTTCTGCCTAGGGCAGCCCCATAGAAATGTCTGGAAAAAAGTTGTGAAATTTGGCACACTGACTGGGGAGGGTCTAAGGAACATTCTGACGAAATTTGAGCCAAGTGTTGCCAACTCTCTAGCGCCACCATCGGGTCAAATTTGGGCCTAATTTGGACAATTGCCACAATTTACCGTCTTATAATAGCTACTTCCAGCATGATGTATAGATGTCTGACAAATGGATAATACAAACAAAGAATAACAGTTAGTCGTGATATTTAAAACACAAGACGTCTCATTTATCCGTTATGCAGGTAGGAGAGTATGTCTGGGGGAGCAGCTGGCTCGTATGGAGCTCTTCCTGTTCTTCACCTCTCTGTTCCAGTGCTTTACATTCTCCCCTTGTCCTGGAGAAGAGCTGAGCTTGGAGGGCCAGATGGGCTTCACGTATTCACCCAGACCCTACCGCATGTGTGTGACACCACGCTAAGAGCCCATACACAGATACATACGTTTTAAGCTAGCTGTTGTGAGAAACTTTATCTTGCCCCTATGATCTGTCCCAACAGCTGGAAAAAAGTTGTGAAATTTGGCACACTGACTGGGGAGGGTCTAAGGAACATTTTGACGAAATTTGGGCCAAGTGTTGCCAACTCTCTAGCGCCACCATCGGGTCAAATTTGGGCCTAATTTGGACAATTGCCACAATTTACCGTCTTATAATAGCTACTTCCAGCATGATAATGCACCACGTCACAAAGCACACCTCATATCAGACTGGTTCCATGAACATGACAGTGAGTTCAGTGCACATCAATGGCCTCCGCAGTCACCAGGTCTGAATCCAAAAGACCAGATTGGCTGCATGAATGTGCAGTGGACACATCTGCAGCAATTATGTAATACAATCATGTCAACATGGACCAGAATCTCAAAGGAATGTTTATGACAACTTGTGGAATCCATGACATGAAGTATTGAGGCTGTTCTGAGAGCAAAGGGAGACCCTACCCAGTATTAGTCTAGTGTTCCTAATAAAGTGGTTTCTGTGTGTGTGTGTGTGGGTGTAAATACTGTGTAAGAAGCCTAGCAGTAAAGGAAGTGGGGAAAAAACACAGTGAAGAGGAAACTTTTGTTTTTTTTTTTTGTTAAGCATATCTAGGATTTCAGATCGGCTTATATAATCTCTTCCCTCTGCTACAGTTTGGCACAGTTCAAGAGGACACAAAGTACACAAACCTTCGCATACAGGAGCAGACATACCACAGCAATGTTTTTATACAATTTAGTGGAATACCTTGATTTTAAGAGCTGGCTTATAGGATTTTTTCTTTTCCTGCTACTTCTTGATATCATCAGGAATAAAAATCCATCCAATTTTCCTCCAGGACCACGGCCCCTACCTTTTGTGGGAAACATTTTCACTGAGCTTAACTTCAAAACAATAGACAAGGTAGGCTAAAAAGACCATTTTGACATTTTCTTTGTTTGTTTGTTTGTTTGTTTTTAATCATTAGAAAGTCTTGAGTAGAACAACTATATTTTTATTTTCTTACCAATTATAGCCAGAAATGAAAGAACTTACATGTTTTGTAATACATGTATAGAAAATGTGTAAAATATATGAACGGTTCAAAATCTTTTAATTTTTTTTTTCCTTTTTATTATTTTTCACTGTACCACTACCTTTCACTCTTTTCTCCATTACTTGTATGTATTTAAACTAAGCTTGCTGAGAAGTACGGAGATGTTTTCAGCCTGCGCTGGGGCAGTGAGAAAACTGTGTTTATCTCTGGACATAAAATGGTGAAGGAGGCTCTCGTTACTCAGCTGGACAGCTTTGCAGACCGTCCTGTTGTCCCTCTCTTTCACAAAATCTTTAAGGGACTAGGCAAGTAAAATAATAATAATATATGGGGTGGGGCATGTACTTTTCTCAGTTAATAAATACTGTATTTTTTTCAGCATTATTACAAATGATTGTCTTTGATACCAAATTATCCTGATAATTTCCTTTAAAAAAAGAACAGTACTTTGATGACCTAATGGGTGTTTGATATATATATCATAAAGTTTGTACACTCCAAAAATGTCTGGGTTAAAAAAATACAATATGAGTTGTTTTGTTGTTTTTTTTTTTAACCATGTGGCTGGGCAACTATTGAATATAACACACACTGGATTAATTTAGCCTAGCAAAATGGGTTGTTTATTTAACCCAACATGTCATGTTGAAAAACCCAAGAGCTATAATAAAGAAACTAAATAGCATTCAAGCATTTCTAATACTCAAGATTGGTACTGTATGAAATATTTTACATGCATTACATCTAATCTTTTTTTAATATAAATATAATCTAACTGAGGCTTGCTGTGCCATGCTCTGAAGGTGTAGCTCTCAGTAATGGGTACCTGTGGAAAAACCAGAGGAAGTTTATCGTCACACACCTACGCCACTTTGGTGAAGGGAGGAAGGCCTTAGAGCTGAGTATCCAGCAGGAGAGCATCTTTCTGTGTGAAGCTTTCAAAGCAGAAAAGGGTAAGTGGCCACTCCGAAAGTTATTATTCAGGAGATTCTTGGGGAGGTTTCTTGGCTAAAGCAGGTTTCCTCATTAACTAAGAAATATAAAGTACTTCGGTTCAGGACTTTTTGTTACAAAATGTTGTTGATGTTTAGAAGAGATTTTAAATAGACATACAGTACACAACAAAATTATGTATGTAATGTACAAGTCATATTTTTGTGCCCATTTAGGTCCTTTTGATCCTCAGTTTTTCCTGAACAACGCAGTCTCAAACATCATCTCTGCACTAGTTTTCGGCCATCGCTTTGAATACCACGATGAGAATTTCCTGAACATCTTGCGTTTGGATGCTGAAGCTATCCTTCTGGGAGGTTCTACCCAAGCTCAGGTCAGTAGACAGAAATTCTGCTCTTAGAGCAAATCAAACAATTTTTATTCACAGTTTGATGATTTTCTGGATTATATTATTAAGGAATATCACATTTGGAATTCTTGTTTGTGACCAACTTATTGTGTGATGTTTCATTATGTGAGATATTTACAAATAGATTCACCACTGTTTTATTTTTGTGTCCTCTGTGGCATCTGGTAGTTGTATAATGCCTTCCCTCGCCTCTTTGATTACCTTCCTGGCCCTCATCGGAAGATTTTTGCCAACTACGCAAAAATATTAGCGTTCTTAGAAGAAGAAATAAGAAAACACAAGGAGAACTGGGATCCCTCAAATCCTCGGGACTACATCGACAGTTTCCTTCTAGAAATGGAGAAGGTTTGTTTAAGATGTTAGCAAATCATCTCTGGAATAGTCTGTGGGCCTGAATTGCAAAAAAAAACAAAAAAAGGTGAGGAACCAGTCATGCACAAAGTTTAACACTTCTCTTTTGGAATAATTTAGAAAAAGAGTGATCCTAATGCTGGATTTAACGTCGAGACATTACTGATCGCAATGCTGGACTTGTTTGAAGCAGGGACAGAAAGCACAGCCACTACAATGCGCTGGGGTTTTCTCTTCATGATGAAGTACCCTGAGATACAGAGTGAGCACATGCATTTACCAATTCATAAACATCATAAGTCAGTACTTACAGATGAACATGGAGAAAGAGTCTGTTGAGTCTGAAAACTAGATACAGTCCTACATTCAATTTGCTGCACAGCTATGTTTTAAATTAGGACTATTGTCTTATTTTTCCAGAAAAGGTGCAGGCAGAGATAGACAAAGTGATTGGACAGTCACGCCAGGCCAGCATGGCCGACAAACCCAACATGCCCTACACTGAAGCTGTTATTCATGAGATTCAAAGGGTGGGCAACATTGTGCCTCTGGGTTTCCCCAAGATGGCCTGTAAAGATACTGTCCTGGGTGGATTCTTCATACCAAAGGTTTGACCTTAATCACCAAATAAAATCATAATTATGTATACACAAATACAATTTAACAAGTGATGTTTTTTCCTCTCACGTCATTAGGGTACAGCTGTGACTACAAATCTGTCATCTGTGCTTAATGACAAGAACGAGTGGGAAACACCAGACACGTTTAACCCAGGACACTTTCTGGATGATCAAGGCCAGTTCCTGAAGAAAGATGCTTTCCTGCCCTTTTCAGCAGGTAAAGCAAATGTGCAATGCTGTATAGATGTCTGACAAATGGATAATACAAACAAAGAATAACAGTTAATAGTGATATTTAAAACACAAGACGTCTCATTTATCCGTTATGCAGGTAGGAGAGTATGTCTGGGGGAGCAGCTGGCTCGTATGGAGCTCTTCCTGTTCTTCACCTCTCTGTTCCAGTGCTTTACATTCTCCCCTTGTCCTGGAGAAGAGCTGAGCTTGGAGGGCCAGATGGGCTTCACGTATTCACCCAGACCCTACCGCATGTGTGTGACACCACGCTAAGAGCCCATACACACATATATACGTTTTAAGCTAGCTGTTGTGAGAAACTTTATCTTGACCCCTATGATCTCTCCCAACAGCTAACTTCTTTTTTAAGTAGGAATGAACAAGCATGATTAATTTTATTTTTATTTTCTAGCAGCATTATAGTACAGAATAACTACAATGCACAACATATTGTTTGACATGATTCGGTTTTAGCCACCCTATAATTCTCCCTTTACTGTGAGTGGAAGTATTTACGTTTTTGTTATACAATATACTTGTATCTACTTCATATTTACACACATAATGGCTTTTGACTTTGTACTTATATGAAAATATGTATTCATAAGCATACACAAAGATATAAACAAAGTTTGTTGCAAAGCCATATTTGGCAATTACAGCTTTGAGACATTTATAGTAAGAAGTAATCAGCTTTTTGCAGCATTGTGGTTTAATTTTGGCCATTCCACAAATTGTCTTCAAACCTTCAGGTTACAAGGGTCCCACTGATGGACTCACAATTTCAAAATCCTTCTTAAATAAAGTCAGGAGATTGTCTAGGCCATGCAAGCACCTTCTTCTTCTTCTTTTTAGAAACCAGTTGAGTTGATTTGGCTGTATGTTTGGGGTTGTTGTCTTGTTGAAATGTCCATCTTCTCCCCAGATTCAGTTTCTTGGATGATGAGATTAAATTTTCCTCTAATATCTCCTGGTGTGTCGCTCCATTCATTTTTACTCTGATGACATGTAATGCTTCAGTACCGTTTGCAGTGCCCCATATCATGCAATGCCCAATATCATGATGCTCCCACCTCTGCACTTCACCCTGGGGGGGAAACACTATATAAAACAAAATAAAATGAAATAAAATAAAATAATTTTTATTTAATTTTTTTTTTAATCTTCTTCTTCTGCCTAGGGCAGCCCCATAGAAATGTCTGGAAAAAAGTTGTGAAATTTGGCACACTGACTGGGGAGGGTCTAAGGAACATTCTGACGAAATTTGGGCCAAGTGTTGCCAACTCTCTAGCGCCACCATCGGGTCAAATTTGGGCCTAATTTGGACAATTGCCACAATTTACCGTCTTATAATAGCTACTTCCAGCATGATAATGCACCACGTAACAAAGCACAATTCATATCAGACTGGTTCCATGAACATGACAGTGAGTTCAGTGCACATCAATGGCCTCCGCAGTCACCAGGTCTGAATCCAAAAGACCAGATTGGCTGCATGAATGTGCAGTGGACACATCTGCAGCAATTATGTAATACAATCATGTCAACATGGACCAGAATCTCAAAGGAATGTTTATGACAACTTGTGGAATCCATGACATGAAGTATTGAGGCTGTTCTGAGAGCAAAGGGAGACCCTACCCAGTATTAGTCTAGTGTTCCTAATAAAGTGGTTTCTGTGTGTGTGTGTGTGGGTGTAAATACTGTGTAAGAAGCCTAGCAGTAAAGGAAGTGGGGAAAAAACACAGTGAAGAGGAAACTTTTGTTTTTTTTTTTGTTAAGCATATCTAGGATTTCAGATCGGCTTATATAATCTCTTCCCTCTGCTACAGTTTGGCACAGTTCAAGAGGACACAAAGTACACAAACCTTCGCATACAGGAGCAGACATACCACAGCAATGTTTTTATACAATTTAGTGGAATACCTTGATTTTAAGAGCTGGCTTATAGGATTTTTTCTTTTCCTGCTACTTCTTGATATCATCAGGAATAAAAATCCATCCAATTTTCCTCCAGGACCACGGCCCCTACCTTTTGTGGGAAACATTTTCACTGAGCTTAACTTCAAAACAATAGACAAGGTAGGCTAAAAAGACCATTTTGACATTTTCTTTGTTTGTCTGTTTGTTTGTTTTTAATCATTAGAAAGTCTTGAGTAGAACAACTATATTTTTATTTTCTTACCAATTATAGCCAGAAATGAAAGAACTTACATGTTTTGTAATACATGTATAGAAAATGTGTAAAATATATGAACGGTTCAAAATCTTTTAATTTTTTTTTTCCTTTTTATTATTTTTCACTGTACCACTACCTTTCACTCTTTTCTCCATTACTTGTATGTATTTAAACTAAGCTTGCTGAGAAGTACGGAGATGTTTTCAGCCTGCGCTGGGGCAGTGAGAAAACTGTGTTTATCTCTGGACATAAAATGGTGAAGGAGGCTCTCGTTACTCAGCTGGACAGCTTTGCAGACCGTCCTGTTGTCCCTCTCTTTCACAAAATCTTTAAGGGACTAGGCAAGTAAAATAATAATAATATATGGGGCGGGGCATGTACTTTTCTCAGTTAATAAATACTGTATTTTTTTCAGCATTATTACAAATGATTGTCTTTGATACCAAATTATCCTGATAATTTCCTTTAAAAAAAGAACAGTACTTTGATGACCTAATGGGTGTTTGATATATATATCATAAAGTTTGTACACTCCAAAAATGTCTGGGTTAAAAAAATACAATATGAGTTGTTTTGTTGTTTTTTTTTTAACCACGTGGCTGGGCAACTATTGAATATAACACACACTGGATTAATTTAGCCTAGCAAAATGGGTTGTTTATTTAACCCAACATGTCATGTTGAAAAACCCAAGAGCTATAATAAAGAAACTAAATAGCATTCAAGCATTTCTAATACTCAAGATTGGTACTGTATGAAATATTTTACATGCATTACATCTAATCTTTTTTTAATATAAATATAATCTAATTGGATACACTGAGGCTTGCTGTGCCATGCTCTGAAGGTGTAGCTCTCAGTAATGGGTACCTGTGGAAAAACCAGAGGAAGTTTATCGTCACACACCTACGCCACTTTGGTGAAGGGAGGAAGGCCTTAGAGCTGAGTATCCAGCAGGAGAGCATCTTTCTGTGTGAAGCTTTCAAAGCAGAAAAGGGTAAGTGGCCACTCCGAAAGTTATTATTCAGGAGATTCTTGGGGAGGTTTCTTGGCTAAAGCAGGTTTCCTCATTAACTAAGAAATATAAAGTAGTAAAGTGTTTAGAAGAGATTTTAAATAGACATACAGTACACAACAAAATTATGTATGTAATGTACAAGTCATATTTTTGTGCCCATTTAGGTCCTTTTGATCCTCAGTTTTTCCTGAACAATGCAGTCTCAAACATCATCTCTGCACTAGTTTTCGGCCATCGCTTTGAATACCACGATGAGAATTTCCTGAACATCTTGCGTTTGGATACAGAAGCTATCTTTCTGGCAGGTTCTACCCAAGCTCAGGTCAGTAGACAGAAATTCTGCTCTTAGAGCAAATCAAACAATTTTTATTCACAGTTTGATGATTTTCTGGATTATATTATTAAGGAATTTCACATTTGGAATTCTTGTTTGTGACCAACTTATTGTGTGATGCTTCATTATGTGAGATATTTACAAATAGATTCACCACTGTTTTATTTTTGTGTTCTCTGTGGCATCTGGTAGTTGTATAATGCCTTCCCTCGCCTCTTTGATTACCTTCCTGGCCCTCATCGGAAGATTTTTGCCAACTACGCAAAAATATTAGCGTTCTTAGAAGAAGAAATAAGAAAACACAAGGAGAACTGGGATCCCTCAAATCCTCGGGACTACATCGACAGTTTCCTTCTAGAAATGGAGAAGGTTTGTTTAAGATGTTAGCAAATCATCTCTGGAATAGTCTGTGGGCCTGAATTGCAAAAAAAAAAAAAAAAAAAAAGGTGAGGAACCAGTCATGCACAAAGTTTAACACTTCTCTTTTGGAATAATTTAGAAAAAGAGTGATACTAAAGCTGGATTTAACGTCGAGACATTACTGGTTGCAATGCTGGACTTGTTTGAAGCAGGGACAGAAACCACAGCCACTACAATGTGCTGGGGTTTTCTCTTCATGATGAAGTACCCTGAGATACAGAGTGAGCACATGCATTTACCAATTCATAAACATCATAAGTCAGTACTTACAGATGAACATGGAGAAAGAGTCTGTTGAGTCTGAAAATGTCTCCAGGTTACGTATGTAACCATGGTTCCCCGAAGGGAACGAGACGCGTCGAAATACTATGGGTACGCCTTCAGCGTGACCGCGCTCTGAATTACATGTCTAATCAGTCTAATTAATGGCGAGACGTCACGGGCGGGGTGACGGAACGACCCGGAAGCATAAAAGCCCGAGCAGCATGCGCCGCGCTAGCTTTCAAGAAATGAGGCAAGCGCGGCAGGGATGCCGGAAGTGTGGCACCGAGACGCAGCGTCTCGTTCCCTTCGGGGAACCATGGTTACATACGTAACCTGGAGAGGTTCCCCTTCAGGAACTCGAGCTGCGTCGAAACGCTATGGGAACGAGTATGCCCACGCCGCCAGACTTACAAATCCCTGCCTAGTGTGGGAAAGGCACAGCTAAGGCAAAAGGACAGACGTGGCTTCCACGATCCACCGGCTGAGGGTCTGCTTAGTAGCAGGACGACCCCTCTTAGGGGGACCAAAGCATACAAACAATTGGTCCGCCTTCCTCCACAGGGCAGTTCTGTGGACGTACGCGTCCAGTGCTCGCACTGGACACGTACAGTTGAGCTTCCGTTGGTCGGGCTCCCGAAAGGGAGGAGGGCAGAAGGCCTGCAGCACGACTGGCCCGTGGCGCCGAGGAGGGGACTTTTGGTACGTACCCCGCTCGGCGGTACAAGAACGCTTTGGCCAAACCGGGCGCAAAGTCTAAATAGGAAGGGGCCACCGAGAGGGCCTGAAGATCCCCCACTCTCCTCAGAGAGGAAATAGCCAAAAGAAAGGCAGTTTTTAACGTCAAGAGACGGTCCGAAATCTCCTCTATAGGCTCGAAGGGAGGTTTGCAAAGAGCCTCTAAAACCCACGGAGGGACCCAAGCTCGCACTGGAGGCCTCAGCCTCAGCACACCGCCGAGGAAACGTGTAACCAGGGGGTGCCTGCCCACTGACTGGCCACCAAGAGGGGCGTGGTAGGCCGCAATGGCCGCCACGTACACCTTCAGGGTGGAGTGGGTCAGCCCCGCGGAGAGGCGGGCCTGCAAGAACTCCAGCACTGTACCAACCGGGCAGTGAACAGGATCGAGCCGGCGGTGTCCGCACCAGGAAGTGAAAAGTTTCCACTTCAAGGCATACAGTTTCCTCATTGAGGGAGCTCTGGACTGGAGGATGGTCTCAACAACCTTGGCTGAGAGACCGGAAGCTCTGAGTTGTGTCCCCTCAGAGGCCACACCCAAAGCTTCCACAACTCCGGGCGGGGGTGAAGAATGTCGCTCCCTGCCTGTGAGAGGAGGTCCCTCCTGACGGGAATCTCCCATGGAGAGCCGTCGAGAAGGGAAATCAGGTCCGAGAACCATGCTCGGCCCGGCCAGAACAGGGCTACTAGCAACAGGCGGACCCTGTCCTGGCGCACTCTCTCCAGAGCAGAGCGACCGGGGGAAAGGCGTACAGACGCAGCCTCGGCCACGCCTGTGCCATAGCATCCAGTCCCAGGGGAGCTGGATGAGTCAGAGAGAACCAAAGGGGGCAGTGCGACGTCTCCTGCGTCGCTAACAGGTCGACCTGAGCTCGACCGAACACCCGCCATATCTGCTCCACCACCTCGGGGTGGACTCTCCATTCCCCGGGGATCAGCCCGGGCATCTGCTCCCGTATTGAGACGGCCAGGGATATAAGCTGCTGTCAGCGAGAGGAGCTTTCCCTGGGACCACACAAGGATCTGGAGCGCCAGCCTGTAAAGGGGGTGCGAACGCAGACCTCCCTGGTGGTTGATGTAATAGGCCACTGCCGTGTTGTCGGTGCGCACCAACTTGTGACGACCTCTCACGTCCGGGAGAAATTTTTTTTTAGTGCTAGAAGCACGGCCAGCATCTCCAGGCAGTTGATGTGCCAAGTGAGACGGCGGCCACTCCACAGACCACGGGCTGAGCGGCCACTCATGACTGATTCCCAACCAGTGAGGGACACGTCCGTCGCTAGCATTACACGGCGACCAGGAGCTCCCAGCACCGGGCCCTGAGACAAGAAGCCAGGCTTCCTCCACATGTCACCACTGTAAGGGCCTCATATATAACAGGCCAAAGGGTATTACAATGGGCGCTGCTGCCATCAACCCCAGCAGTTTCTGGAACTGCTTGACAGTGAGTGACTGGCCTTCCCTCACTCTCGCGACTGCCGTGCGGATCGACTCTATCCGAGCGGGAGACAAACGTGCCTGCATCCTGGTCGAATCCCACACCACACCCAGGTAAGTGGTTCTCTGAACCGGAAAAAGCACACTTTTCCCGGCGTTTAGCCTTAACCCCAGTTTCTTCACGTGGGTGATATAGTTCGGTATGCGGATGCCCTGGAGTCGCATAGGAGCCAGAGCAGCATCCACACACTTCGTGAAGGTGCGGGGTGAGAGTGCTAGGCCGAAAGGAAGAACTCGATACTGGTAAGCTTCGCCCCCAAAGCAAACCTCAGGAACTTCCTGTGTTGGGGAAGGATGGAGATATGGAAATATGCATCTTTTAGGTCGATCGTGACAAACCAGTCCTCGGACCTGAACTGAGGCACGACCTGAGTGACCGTGAGCATCCTGAACTTCAGTCGAGCGACTGAGAGGTTCAACTGCCGCAAGTCCAAGATAGGACGCAGCCCCCCATCCTTCTTGGGAACAATGAAGTAGCGGCTGTAAAAGCCGGACTCTCTGTCGTGAGGAGGGACCACCTCGATGGCCTCCTTCCTCAGCACACTTCCTGTTCCCTCACCAGAGCCTGCACGGGGTCCACCAAGGTGGGAAGAACCCCAGAGAAACAAGGCGGAGGAAAGCCGAACTGGATTCGGTAGCCTCTCTCTATGGTACGCAGGACCCACTGAGACACATTCGGCAGAAGTTTCCACGCTGCCAGAAAGCACACTAAGGGGATCAGCCTCTCGAGACTGACCTCTAGCATGACAGAAGCGGCTAGCTTGGCGCCCTGGAGCGGCGAACTGACAGGGAACGCCCGGGCTAGCTGCTCGGCAGGCCTCCAAGGAGGCCACGAGCCTCCCAGACCCGCTACGTTGCCGGGCGGGAGCTGGGAGAAGCGCGCGCAGGAGACCGCTGCGCCCTGAAGCACCGTAGGTGGCAGGGTTGGCAGACCGGCCTCCCGAGGGCACCGAGGCGTGACGGGCACCGTATGATGAGGCCCTGGGCCCAAACCGTCAGGGCTTCTTCGCCGTGGCCCTCCTCGACAGAAGAACGGTCCTCAGATCCGTTTTAGTGTCGGAGGGACCGGGCCTGGAGCGCCATCGAGACTCCCGGTCCCGCCTCGGGGGAGCACGGGAGGCGACGCTCTGTTTCTGTGCCTCCCTATGGGAGGCGACCGTATGCGGAGGGGGCTGCCCCCGGCCCGGCAGCCCCTCGAGAGCGACGAGGGAGAAACCGCTGAAAGGCCGCAGCCTGAGTGCGAGCCTGTTGGTACCTGTCGACAACAGAGTCTACCGCGTCGCCGAACAGGCCAGAAGGAGCCACTGGGGCTTCCATAAGAACGACCCTGTCCTTCTCCTTCATGTCGGACAGGGTCAGCCAAAGGTGCCTCTCCACCGCCACCAGGACTGCCATAGACCGGCCGATAGCACGGGCGGTCTCCTTGGTGGCGCGGAGAGAAAGGTCAGCGGCCCGCCTGAGCTCCTCCAGGTGCTCAGACGGCATCTCCCCCTCATCCAGCTCTTTAAGCAGGTCGGCCTGGTACGCCTGTAAGACGCCCATAGTGTGCAGACACGCACCGGCCTGACCCGCTGCCGCGTACGCTTTGCCCACGAGCGCCGAGGTGGTGCGCAACAGCTTAGTGGGCAGCACCGGACCCTTCAGGGACGATGCCGCGTCAGGGGACAGATAGCATGCTAGCGTCTGTTCAACCCTGGGCATCGTCCTATAACCAGCCACGTCAAGCCCCGCCACGTTAGCATAATGAGAGGAGGCGGGAGTAAATAGACGGGCGGAAAAGGGCCTGTTCCACGACCTCGACACCTCGGTGTGGAGGTCAGGAAAGAACGGCAGGCTCCGGGGTGGAGGTGGCGGTCTGCTGCGCAAAAAGCGCTCATCGAGCTTTGACCTCGCCGGCAAAACCCGAGTCTCAGCGGGCCAGTCCATACTCAACTTAACGACGGCCCGCGAAACCACCTCCAGCAGCTCCTCATATTGGGGAGACTGCGGCTCAGGATCGGCGCCCTCCACGTCAACCTCCTTGGAGGAAGACAGGCGGAGCACCGGGCCTGCTCCCCGGGGGGAAGAAACCGCAGAGCGTGCTTCCGAACTCAGGGAGCGGACGGTAGATCTGGAGGGTGAGGAAGGAGAAAAGGGCACGAATGCAGATGTCGCTCTGCCTTGGCAGAAGCGGGGCCGGCACCGCGAGGCTCGCGAGTGAAGGCTCCCTCCTCGAAGAGAGCCTTCCGAGAGCGGAGCACCCGCAGCGACAAACGCTTGCAATGCGAGCAGCCGGCTCCCTCGAGAGCCGACTCTGCGTGCTCCGCTCCCAAACAGACAACACAAAGGCTGTGTGTATCACCGCCCGTGATATAACGCGGGCAGGGAGGGACACACAGCCTAAAACGCTGTCCGCTAATCTCGCCCTTCCAGTGTTTCGTTTTGTCTTTGGCCTTAGACATGCCGCCGACAACACAAAATAGACAAACAATATGACAGACAATATGACAGAGCGCTTGCTGAATGACAGAAAGCTAGCGCAGCGCATGCCGCTCGGGCTTTTATGCTTCCGGGTCGTTCCGTCACCCCGCCCGTGACGTCTCGCCATTAATTAGACTGATTAGACATGTAATTCAGAGCGCAGTCACGCTGAAGGCGTTCCCATAGCGTTTCGACGCAGCTCGAGTTCCTGAAGGGGAACTAGATACAGTCCTACATTCAATTTGCTGCACAGCTATGTTCCAAATTAGGACTATTGTCTTATTTTTCCAGAAAAGGTGCAGGCAGAGATAGACAAAGTGATTGGACAGTCACGCCAGGCCAGCATGGCCGACAAACCCAACATGCCCTACACTGAAGCTGTTATTCATGAGATTCAAAGGATGGGCAACATTGTGCCTCTGGGTTTCCCCAAGATGGCCTGTAAAGATACTGTCCTGGGTGGATTCTTCATACCAAAGGTTTGACCTTAATCACCAAATAAAATCATAATTATGTATACACAAATACAATTTAACAAGTGATGTTTTTTCCTCTCACGTCATTAGGGTACAGCTGTGACTACAAATCTGTCATCTGTGCTTAATGACAAGAACGAGTGGGAAACACCAGACACGTTTAACCCAGGACACTTTCTGGATGATCAAGGCCAGTACCTGAAGAAAGATGCTTTCCTGCCCTTTTCAGCAGGTAAAGCAAATATGCAATGCTGTATAGATGTCTGACAAATGGATAATACAAACAAAGAATAACAGTTAATAGTGATATTTAAAACACAAGACGTCTCATTTATCCGTTATGCAGGTAGGAGAGTATGTCTGGGGGAGCAGCTGGCTCGTATGGAGCTCTTCCTGTTCTTCACCTCTCTGTTCCAGTGCTTTACATTCTCCCCTTGTCCTGGAGAAGAGCTGAGCTTGGAGGGCCAGATGGGCTTCACGTATTCACCCAGACCCTACCGCATGTGTGTGACACCACGCTAAGAGCCCATACACAGATATATACATTTTAAGCTAGCTGTTGTGAGAAACTTTATCTTGACCCCTATGATCTGTCCCAACAGCTAACTTCTTTTTTAAGTAGGAATGAACAAGCATGATTAATTTTTTTTTTCTAGCAGCATTATAGTACAGAATAACTACAATGCACAACATATTGTTTGACATGATTCGGTTTTAGCCACCCTATAATTCTCCCTTTACTGTGAGGGGAATATTTACATTTTTGTTATACAATATACTTGTATCTACTTCATATTTACACACATAATGGCTTTTGACTTTGTACTGATATGAAATATATGTATTCATAAGCATACACAAAGATATAAACAAAGTTTGTTGCAAAGCCATATTTGGCAATTACAGCTTTGAGACATTTATAGTAAGAAGTAATCAGCTTTTTGCAGCATTGTGGTTTAATTTTGGCCATTCCACAAATTGTCTTCAAACCTTCAGGTTACAAGGGTCCCACTGATGGACTCACAATTTCAAAATCCTTCTTAAATAAAGTCAGGAGATTGTCTAGGCCATGCAAGCACCTTCTTCTTCTTCTTTTTAGAAACCAGTTGAGTTGATTTGGCTGTATGTTTGGGGTTGTTGTCTTGTTGAAATGTCCATCTTCTCCCCAGATTCAGTTTCTTGGATGATGAGATTAAATTTTCCTCTAATATCTCCTGGTGTGTCGCTCCATTCATTTTTACTCTGATGACATGTAATGCTTCAGTACCGTTTGCAGTGCCCCATATCATGCAATGCCCAATATCATGATGCTCCCACCTCTGCACTTCACCCTGGGGGGGAAACACTATATAAAACAAAATAAAATGAAATAAGATAAAATAAAATAATTTTTATTAAATTTTTTTTTTTTTTTAATCTTCTTCTTCTGCCTAGGGCAGCCCCATAGAAATGTCTGGAAAAAAGTTGTGAAATTTGGCACACTGACTGGGGAGGGTGTAAGGAACATTCTGATGAAATTTGGGCCAAGTGTTGCCAACTCTCTAGCGCCACCATCGGGTCAAATTTGGGCCTAATTTGGAAGTACGTTTATAGTCATAACTTTTGAAGCATGTGTCCAAAATTTTTAAATTAAAAAGCCCTGGGTCAAGACGAGTTCAACGCACCATAGGACATCAATTTTCACCTAATTAGATCTTCTGCCATCTTGCATTTTGTCAAAAACTGTTTTTTCCCTACTCCTCCTACAAATTTTCTCCAATCATTACCAAATTTGTCATCTTCAGAGTAAGCCTCACAAAAGTTGAATACTAAAGTTGAAGACTTGGTAGGCATCTTCAGGACCAAGACCTGAGGCTTTGCAACAAATTTCGTGGCAATATAACAAAAGTTATAACAAAAGTTATAATAACATGCTAAAAATTTTGTCCTGCTCCATTTTTGCTACTCCTCCTCCACATTTTGTCCAATCTTCACCACATTTGGCTCACATCATCTTGAGACCTGTCTAAAAAACTGTCTCCTGGCATTCTAGCCGTTCAGTGTGCTATTATACATATACTATATAATGACTGACAGGGTTTAATATTAAATCACATTTTTATTGCGCAATTTTCAATTTAAAAAACAAACACAATATAAGACAGACATGTCTGTTGCAGATACTTGCACAAAGTGGGAAAAAAGGCCCAGACTGATGAGAAAAAACATAAATACCTTAGATGTTTAAAACTGCAAGAAGAAAAAAAAATTCAGGTCAAAGCAGTAGCAATCACAACTACAGGATAAAGTAGCAACGGACAACACTACAGTGCCACCCTGCTGCCCATTTGTTCATCTAGACCTTTCCTCCTACAGTCAGACAATTCCACCAGTGTCTGTGGTCAAAACATACACATTGCAAGTGAAACTACAAATCACTCTTGAGTCCCTTTGCCTAAAGTTATGGCTCTGCATTCCTGTGATTGCTTCGTCAACAACTGTAGCGTGTCTGTGAATGTGTGGCTCACAGAGTTTGTGTGCTTGGCCCACGAAAATGCTGCTTACAGCTTTTATTATTATTATTATTATTATTATTATTCATTAAATAATCATGAACTTCATATTATATACAGTAACCATTATTGTATAACCATTATATGAAACCATTATAAGCATTATATTGTATATAGTTTTCTTTACCCTGACTGCCTAAGAGACTCATTAAAAATAAACATGCTGAAAGTGTCTCCTGTTTGATGTCATGCATGTATAAGTTTCAGCTCTGGTGATCTTATCAACTTTGCAATTAGGTTAGAAATTTTCCACCATTAAGTCATGAAAGACCATGTTACATAACACAAGCCTTATGTTCAACATTTGTCTTTCTGTAGCACTACATGCAGCTGTTCAATCCCACAAGTCACTTAAAGTCAACATGTTTTAATATGGTGTCCTGTATATAGTGAATCGATTTTTACAAAATGATTAAAATATTGTGGCTTTTCCAGAACCATTGTATATAAAAAGGAAAGTGGATTTCAGTGGGAGAAACCACGCTGGAATCTGCTTCCCCTGGAGCCCAATGTAAATAATTCATGAGTGTCTCTGTTTTACTTGGAGACCACAAGAGACTGATTATGTAACCATGAACTCTGCTGCCCCCGAACCGTGTGCACAGCTGTAGACATATTAGGTTGAGATATACTAGAGAACTTTCCAAATACTTGATGCTCTAGGTTACTCCAAATAATCTTTCCTTGGGGCAAGATAGCTATGATTTTTTATTCCTTATACGAGCTGTTCACCCTTAAAGAGTGGGTGATTTTCACTGCATTTCTCTTGTTTGTTATTCATGTTATTTGGAACAAAAATTCCCCTAACTTTCCTCCTGGACCTCTGCCTTTGCCTTTCCTGGGAAATGTCTTTACAGGAGGTGACTATATAACTATGAATAAGGTGAGTTTTTTAAAGTCTAGTAATGACTTTAGAAACAAAGTGATAACTATTTGTACTGTAGCTAAGTATTAAACAAATGAATGTAAATATTTGTACACTAATCTATATTAGTAAATCATATGCCTCTGATATCATTAAGCTGGTACACTATGCTAAACCAGTGTTGCATCAGTTCTTACAGAATAGCATTTGTTTGAAAGGTTAAGTCTATGGTTAAATATAACCTTTAGGAGATAACACTTCGTGACTAAAATGCTCATTTTCAAAATGCTGAGTAATGCTGAGTAACATGGTTGTATGTTGTGTAAATTGCCTTTTTTTTCTCCAGTTAGCAGAAAGGTATGGAAATATTTTCAGTCTCAGGAGAGGTACTACCAAAATTGTGTATGTTTCTGGATATAAGCTGGTGAAAGAAGCTCTTGTCATTCAAGGAGAAAGCTTTGCTCGTTGTGTATCACCTTTATTTGATGAAATTTACAAAGGCAGAGGTAAGTCAGATTGAACATTTGTGGATACAGTACTTTTACTTAAATACAGTATGTTTAGAAGACTAAACAAAATACAAATCTAGCACTTTCCATTGAATGTGAGGTTACATCCTTCAGTGTGTACAGTGTATGCTGTGTTATCATTTAGATTACTAAATAGCATTAATGAAAGGAAAATAAGGCTCTGCCTCCAGCTCGAGGTTGGATGTACATGTTTACCAATTTTTTTCACTTTTACTTTAACCTCCTTCTTTCTGATTCATATAACTTGTTTTATTCTTCTGTATCATGGAACATGGGGGGAAAAGGTCTGTCATTTACCAATGGCTACTCATGGAAGAAGCACCAACAATTTTCTGTTAGTTACATCAAGAACTTTGGAGAGGGAAGAGAGACTCTACAGCAAAAAATCCAGCAGGAATGCTACTTCCTGTGTGAAGCATTCAAGCAGGAACAGGGTGAGTTCTGTAGTACTGGACCAAGAACAGCATTATTAAGAAAATTTCAGTTGTAATTTCACAAATTTAGCACAGTGGTGCAGTGGGAAGCGTTGCTGCCTCACAGCTCCCAGGGTCTGATTCAATCCTGAGCTCAGGTTACTGTATGTCTGGAGTTTTACATGTTCTTCCTGCATGGGTTTTCACTGGGTTCTCCAGTTTCCTCCCACCTCCCAAAATATGCCGGTTGGTGGACTGGCTATGGTAAATTGGCCCTAGGTGTAAATGAGTGTCCAGAGCCTTGTGTCCAGTGTTTCCAGCACAGGCAAGCGCTACTGTAACACTGACCAGGATAAATCAGTTACTGAAGATGAATGAATGAATGAATTATATCTTGACGATCAAAAGGGTTGGATAAGAACTGTTGGGAGTTGCCATATCACTGCCAGCCTCACGTGGAAACACAATCTCAGTTTACCGTGATCCTTAACGAATCCCATCATGACCTGCATTAATCTTTAACAAAAGTGCCATTTCCCAAGATCACCCCCAGTTACTAATCATACACACCTGTTCCCAATCACACTAATCCCTAAATAATCCAGATGTTCATAGTGAAATCTCACTATTATGTTCTGTCAATGATGAGTCTGAGCCTTTTGTTCTTCTTTTGTCTTATTGTGTGTAGTTTGAGTTTGCTGCATGCTTTGATTTTCTTTCTTTAACAAACCTGAATTTGCATTCAAACCCTGTGCATCAACTTCTGGTTGATGGTGTAGACCACTGTTACACAGAGAAGACATTCAATACCATTTCATTGGGGACCAGATTTATCAAATCAAAAGATATTCGAAAATGATTATATTCATCACAAAAGTCATCATTCATTATACCTATACACTCAGGTGCACCTACCATGTAGGCCATTTTGTAACTATAAAATTACCGAAAGTATTTGTTGCTGTGCACAATTTATCAGCTCCACTTAACATATCCATAGAAAAGGACCAGATAGTAATTTATCCTGAGCACAGTAGTGACAATGGCATGGTAGAGGCATGTTTATGAGTGTTGTGCTGCTATGGGCCTATCAGCAGTGTACCCATTTTAAGATAATAAGACTTCTTGTTTTACATACAAGGTACTGTATATCCAATGTCAGTAACTCCAAATGAGATATTCAGATTGTATAAGGTTTTTTTTTTGTTGTTGTTGTTGTTCTCTCATCTCACATTCAAAAAGATGTTTCTCAACTGCAGGCTGTCCATTCGACCCTCTCGTCAAAATCAATAATGCAGTAGCCAATGTGATCGGCACCCTGGTGTTTGGGCATCGCTACGAGTATGATGACGTTCAATTTCACAAACTTCTACGCATGAGCGCAGAGTCGGTGTATCTCACTGGCTCTGTGTGGAATGAGGTACAGGATTCCACTTTACACTCTAATGAACAAAAATGAAGTGCAACAGCTCAAATTAGGGCTAATGAATGAAAAAAATAATACTATTTATATCCAAATACAATGTACAACCTCCAACATTCATTAGCAATAAGCAATTCAATTTGAGGAGACTTTGTGTATTGTTATTTATATATGTATATTATAATAAAGCGACATTCTGTGCTTTACTGTTTTCAGTTGTATGATGCATATCCAAGCATAATGAAAATCTTACCAGGACCTCATCACACTATAATAGCAAACTATCGCAGACTGGCAGCCTTTTTGGGAGAGAAGACTGAGAAACACAAACAGGACCAGGACCCGAATGAGCCTAGAGATTATATCCACTCCTACTTAACAGAAATTGAGAAGGTAGTCAACATGCATAAGTGAAACATGCTAATGATAGGATATAGTTTATTTTGTACTGGTTAATTACAAACAGACTAGAGGAGAACATGAACATACACTATATGGCCAAAAGTATGTGGACACCCATATATGGTGCTTGCTGTCTTTGTCATCTTTGTTCCCTTCACTGGAACTAAGAAGCCCAAACCTGTTCCAGCATGACAATGCCCTGTGCACAAAGTGTGCAAAAGGTCTATGAAGACATGGTGTGTGAAGGTTGGAGTGGAAGAACTCGAGTGTCCTGCACAGAGCCCTGACCTCAACCCCACTGAACACCTTTGGGATGAACTGGAACACCGACTGAACCCCAGACCTCCTCACCAACATCAGTGCCTGATCTCACTAATGCTCTTGTAGCTGAATGATCACAAATCCCCACAGCCACAGTTATTATAACAGCTAAAGGGGAGAAAAACTCCATGTTAATGCCCATGGTTTTGGAATGGCCACATATGGGTGTGATGGTCAGTTTTACACATACCTTTGGCCATATATATATATATATATATATATATATGTATGTTTTCATTCATTTCACTCTAGATTTTCTGTTTAATGAGCATTTCCTGAAATAATTTTCAGAGGAGAAATGACAAGGAAGCCCAGTTTAACACAGACAACTTGCAGTGGTGTATGGTGGACCTGTTTGAGGGAGGAGCAGAGACAACAACTAACACCCTACGCTGGGCTCTGCTGTACATGATAAAATATCCACTGATACAAGGTATGCATTTCTGACTGCTGTCACAAAATGACAAATTACACTATATGGCCAAAGGTTTGTGGACACCTGACAATCACATCCATATGTGCTTGCTAAAAATCCCATTACAGATTTAGTTCCCTTTTGCATTTATAAGCAGCTCCACTCTTCTGGGAAGGCTTTCCACTAGATTTTGGAGCGTGACTGTGGGGATTTGTGATCATTCAGCTACAAGAGCATTAGTAAGGTCAAGCACTGATGTTGGTGAGGAGGTCTGGGGTTCAGTCGGTGTTCCAGTTCATCCCAAAGGTGTTGGGTTGAGGTCTGGGCTCTGTGCAGGACACTCGAGTTCTTCCACTCCAACTTTGACAAACCATGTCTTCATGGACCTTTTGCACACTTTGTGCACAGGGGCATTGTCATGCTGGAACAGGTTTAGGTCTCTTAGTTCCAGTGAAGGGGAACTGTAATGCTACATACAAAGACATCCTATACAATTGTGTTCTTACACACATCCATCCATCCATCCATTTTCTGTACTGCTTATCTTACACAAGGTCACGGGGAGCCTGGAGCATATCCCAGGGTGACTTGGGGCACAAGGCGGGGGACACCCTGGATGGGGTGCCAACCAATCGAAGGCAAGGGTCAGGTGTCCACAAACATATAGTGCCATATAGTGTATATTAAACGTATTGTCCATTTTATATGAGGTTTAGCAGTTTAAAAGTAAATTAGCCATAAAATTGCCTTTCCCTCCAATTAGAGAAAGTCCAGGAGGAGATTGAACGTGTGATTGGACAGACACGTTTCCCCACTATGGCAGACAAAGCAAACATGCCCTACACCAATGCTGTCCTTCATGAAGTGCAGAGGAAAGGTGATATTGTCCCACTGAATATGGCCAGGGTGGCCACAAAAGACACTATACTGGGAGGATATTTGGTACCAAAGGTAAGGGGGAATGCATCTGGTAGTCAAACTCAAAGAGTCATTCATTCATCATCAGTAACTGCTTTATTCTGGTCAGGGTTGTAGTGGATCCAAAGCCTATCCCAGGAACACTGGGCACAAGGCAGGAGAATTCACTCCAAATGGAATGCCAGTCCTTCACATGGCATGCGCAAAGATTTTATCTAAAATATAGAGGAAAATGTTATACTGATTACTTACAGTAAAGTTTATTAAACTGATACTAAAATATACTGTATGTTATACTGATTATTTCTTCTTCAATTAATAACCCCCAATATTCGATTTTATAATTATTTTATAAAGAGACGATTTCTCTTTTGTTTACAGGGAACCGTAATGATTACCAACCTCTCTTCTGTGCTGCATGATAAAAATGTGTGGGAAACACCAGACACCTTCAACCCAGAGCACTTTCTGGACTCAGAGGGCCATTTCCGCAGGAGAGATGCTTTCCTTCCGTTCTCTGCAGGTACAACGAAATGTATTCGTTTCATTGCATCGTATATGCTGTGTTAAAAACTCTGAGGTACTGATTTACCAAGCTAACCTGTTGAAATTGAAAAAGTCATGATCTTTAGATGTCTTTGCCTTGTAGGTAAGAGGATGTGTCCTGGTGAGTACCTGGCTCATGTGGAACTGTTCCTTCTCTTCACCTGCCTGCTGCAGAAATTTACGTTTAACCCTCCCCCTGGAGAAGAGCCCTGTGTGGACAGTCAGCTGGGCTTTACTAAGGTTCCCATGCCATATAAGTTGTGCGCCTCCCCGCGATGAAGTCATGGACAGATTTGTAGGCACACCTGAAAACATGGTTAGTATGAAAACATGGTTAGTATGAAAACATGGTTAGTATGCATGAAATGAAAGTACTTTAATAAGTTACTTAGGCAGTGTGTTACAGCGTGTGTCTTTGAAGGAAGTTTTGAATCTAACTTAATTTTGGAATTATTAGCAATAATCATGAAGTACTTACTAAACATAATAAATTGGTCATTCAGCTTGGCTCATTTTGGAAAGTTTTTTTTTTAAGACAGCTGTTGTTAAGCTACTCCTTGACCCACCCAGCCTCTCCTATTACTCCCCAATCTCCAACACACCATTTCTATCTGAGTTTGAAGAAAGTTATTAGCTCCTAAGAATGTGTGTCTCTATCCTTGAGTGAGTGAATATGTACGTTCTTGGCCTGTTGAAGATCTGTTGTAATCCTAGCAACATGGAAAGATTTCAGGTGCAGTGTATGAAAGAAGAAATGATTAATCATTGACTTTGCTGGATGATATTTAGCATGTGTTAGATACTCTTTGGACTGTGCAGAATGCCTATGAGTGTGAGTGTACAGGAATAAAGAGCACCATCTCTGCATCCCAGTTCTCCTGACTCTCTCCTTTGTACAAGGAAAGGATTTCCAGTAACATTTAGCAATGGTTACGTAGAACTTGGCAAATTTACTAAACATTGTTGCAGACCAAGTACACCACTTCATGTCACTGGTATTCCCTAATGGCAGT
Organism: Pangasianodon hypophthalmus; assembly: GCF_027358585.1. NCBI lineage: Eukaryota > Metazoa > Chordata > Actinopteri > Siluriformes > Pangasiidae > Pangasianodon > Pangasianodon hypophthalmus. Next base: position 4,438,215 of record NC_069728.1, on the reverse strand, counting down.
GGCCTCTTTCAGCAGGATAATGCGCCCTGCCACACTGCAAAAACTGTTCAGGAATGGTTTGAGGAACCTGACAAAGAGTTCATGGTGTTGACTTGGCCTCCAAATTCCCCAGATCTCAATCCGATCAAGCATCTGTGGGATGTGCTGGACAAACAAGTCCGATCCATGGAGGCACCACCTCTCAACTTACAGGACTTACAAAATCTGCTGTTAACGTCTTTGTGCCAGATACCACAGCACACCTTCAGAGGTCTTGTGCAGTCCATGCCTTGATGGGTCGGAGCTGTTTTGGGGGACCAACACAATATTAGGCACTTAGTTTTAATGTTATGGCTGATCAGTATATCTATATAGTTTCTAATCTTATTGGCCCCCTTTGTATTGAAAATGATCAAAAATTAATACAGAAAAAGAATAGCACAACCAATTTACTGTCCCCTCCAAAAGTATTGGAACGGCAAGGCCAATTCTTTTGTTTTTGTTGTACACTTAAGACACCTGGCCAGAAAGGGCTTTTTAAGTCCATCCTTTTTAAAAGAGCTTTTTATTATGTAGGTAGCATCTAATAGTTGATTTTGAAATTTGACATCATCATGAATCAACTAAACTGTACAATTTTACAGTTCTTCTGTAAAATTTTACGGTTCTTATTTGCCCTTCCCTCCATCTGCCTCACTGTGCGGGCAAGAAATATGCTCATGCGTTCTCTTCCCCCTGTTCCAGACTTGTTTTATTAATGTTTTATTATTCCCATAATCATGTATCAACAACCATCTGTTCCTTTTACAAGAGATTTTTAAAAAAGACATTTAGAGAAAAGACAGATATTTAATATATAACACCATCTAGAGCAGTGTAGATCAATAAATTCAATAATTTCAATAAAACAAACATGGAAAATACACTTTTTTTTGTGGGAGTGTTTATTTTTGTGCAGAAAACAAAGATTTAGGTATCCATAGATTATTTATATTCATTTTTATCTTTATTAAGCTTTGTGATTGACAAAAACATATAACACTCAGTAATGACATACACAACTTTAAAAGCCTATCTCTTTTAGCATTTTACATAAGTATCTGTATTTATCATTCAAAACAATTTCATCATATTTCCCAGTAAAGGATAAAAATCCTATATTCATTACAATAATAATTAAAATAGAAAGTAAATTAGAGATTATGACTCTATTTAAGAAACTTGACTAACCAGTAAGAGTGTAAACTGAGCCAAAAGTAGTGTTTACCAATCCAGTGTTGAGCGACAGCCTCAGGTAACCTTTTTGCGCTTAACCAGGTGTTCTTGATTGCTGGGAGCAAAAGTGTGAACCATCTGGGTTGGGGAACACTGGCTAAATAGTTTCCAACAAAAACTAATCACCTTTGTATGATACAATCCCAAATTATTCTGACCCTCTGACAGTCTTTCTAAATCTATACTGCAGCAACAGATCATTTATTGGTCACGAATGGTTTCCATAAATAAATGCCAGTTGGTGAAAAAGAAAGCAATCAGAAAAAAGGTCACAGCATTTCACCCTATAATAGGACGATTGGGCTGGGATGCCATGACCATGAGCTGGTGATTTAATCCTGATATCTGATGCTTTTACACATTAAAGCCAGATAAAATATACAAGAGACAACAAGGTTCTGCTGCTGTTCATAAGAGCATGCACGAGTCCAATCACAGTCAATTTCTGTATTAAATAAATTATTATTGACGTTAAATTATACAGACAGCTTGTTCTAGTTGATTAAAGACTGTCTGTAGCACCTACATTTAAACTTTTGTGATTGGTAATTGTTTACTTTTTGTATTCAATTATAAGAAAAGTAGTCATTTTGTAGTAGAAAAAAAAAGAGCATTTGGTGTCCAGCACCATATATGCGTTTTTCCTGATGCTTTATCCATATCATTCAATGTAGCTGATTTTGTGAACATGCATGGAAGCTGAGAGGTTAAATGAAATATCAATAAACACACGTCTCTTTATATACATTCAGGGCAATAGTAGTATTCATATTTATAATAGTACACATTACCTGACTGCATAGAATACTACTGGAAGTCCAGTTTAGCCTTCGTCATGCATCCTAAACGCATACTAAGGACAATATCATGATACATCTTTCTCTGAATTTGTCTTTCACAAATGTCACTGTTGAAATAATAATATAGATATCAAGCCAGTAATAAATACAGCTGTTGCAGCTTGTCTTACGTAACTAATTGCAGAGGCTGTAGTCTGTTGTGTGCATGGTAAATTAAAGTGTATAATAGTCTTTAAAATTGAATTACTGTGCTTGAGTGAGTATTGTTTTTGTGAAGTGTTAAATCCTTGCTTGATTGTTTGAGTATATATGTGGAGTTTGTAAGTGCTAATGTTCACATTATGGCATGCTTGTCCCTTTACTTAGGAGTTCAAGGTGTTTAAGGTCACTTAAGTGTGCACTTGAGAAAAGGGAAAACCAGGTGTAGTGGGGGGGTCGAGTCATCACTTGGAGGAGCTGGCAGACACGTTGACTGACAAGGCGCGTCGTGCGTTGGTCACCTGACGCTGCTGGGCTAGGAAGGACTGGCCAGGTGGCACCAGAGAGTTCGAGCACCCGCTCAGACGAGACTCAATCGCCAACTTATGAAAATTCAGGCTCTGTAAAGCGAGAGTGTGTGTTAAAGAGAAAGACGCTGATTCCAAGTATATGAATATATTTACAATATTTACACAGACCTTGTAAGTAAAGCCTTGAAAAGTTCCTCTTTACCTTATTGTACCATGCAGTCACAATCAGTTTCTCCTCATACTCTCTCAGCTTAGCCTGCTCACACTCTCTCTGTGGAAGACAAAGGAACAAGAGAGATGTTATACAGGGAGAGAGGAAAAGATTAAAATGAGTTTAGGAAGATTAAAAAGATTTTTTAAAACAAGTAAGGAATAAAACATGACAAAGAATACTGTTACAGGAAATTAAATCAATGACAACATCCTGCCTTTTTTTCAAAAATCAATTGAAGTCATACATTTTATCCATTTATGGTTACTTCCTGTCATCACTTACATTATAGTACTTACAAACAGTTGTTCAAAAAATGCTGCTTTCCAATGGTGGAAAACTAAAAGTGCTGACACTGGAGACTCATTCCATAAATGTGAAATAAACATCTTTTTACAATTAGCCATGTTTAATAGTTTTAATATTAGGAATGGATAATGAGGAGCATCTACCATAACAGGTGCCTGTCAGTTAGTTGTTACTATAGAAATTATAACGTGTTACAATAAGCATATTAATATGAAGCAGTCAGCGCTACTGTCAGAGTCGTGCTGTTATAGAAAATTAATCAAAACCTTCTGACCAGTCAGAATCGATAATGCAATAGTGCTGTAGTATAAAAAAAATGAAGCAAGATTTAGACCTCTAGAGCGATTATTCTCTTCTCCTTCTCTGATAGCTGGTTCTTCAGGGACTGGATCTCAGCTGAGGCTGGGTTCAACTTTGGGTCCAGTGCTCGGATCACCTGTCAGACACACACACACACACACACACCCACACACACACACACACACACTATTAAACACACTATTAGACACACTATTAAACAGAATCAGTTAAACTGTGTTGTTCTCTCATTGGAAAAAACACACGCAAACCACTTAGCAGAAACATGCAATAAATAAACAATAAATTTTTCCTAGGTGTGAATGCGCATGCTGATGCTATTTGTTTCTCATTTCCTTAATCACAGTTAATTAGTGTTCAGTTCAAAAGAGTCCAACTGGATGTCGTCAGATACTACTGGACACGATGCTGTGCAGCCATATAATAAAAAGATGAAGAAAAAAAATGTACTGTAAAAATGTGTGTCTCTACATGAATGAGTACATAGTTATCAGGTGTATGTAACTATGTAATTACATTGCGTGCTTTCTCCAGATACATTTTGTATCTGTCCTCCATCGCTCGCATGTCATCGTCCTTCTTCTTCAGAGCAGCCATCAGTTCATCCACCTTCAGTGCTGCTGGAAAAGCAAATCAACATCAAATAAGGTTATTTCAGATCAACTGACTAAAACATGGATTTAGGGCTATGCAATAATTCAGTATGACTAGAGATTGTGATTGCGATTTAACAATCACACTTAACACTACAAAAACAGCCAGTTGAGGATTAAAAAAAAATTATTTTCATAAAATTACAAGCAGTTAAATGTAGAGGTGGCATGATACCACTTTTTGCTTTCTGATACTGAAACTTTGAGTATCAGCCGACACTGACATTTATCTGATATTGTTTTCTTTAAAAACTACTAAGGTTTTTTTTTTTTTTCAACTGAAACACTTAATCACTTACATTGCAAATATAATAAAGTACAAAGTATAAATATAATAAAATATATCAAGTCTCTTTTAATCCTTTCCAGTTCCAAAAATAAATTTCTTTTCCAAATATAATTCCAATTTTTGCCATTTGTTGCAGGATTGGATACCCGATCTGATCTGATAGCAATGCTGGGTATTGGATCGGTGCCATTTCTATTTAATTGTCTTACTATATATACTGTACATACTTCAGTTTTGTTTGTTTTGTTTAGTCTCACCTAGGCTTTAGGAACCTTTTTGATTTATGATGGACCCAATGAAGTGGACCAATATAAAGTTGAATTACTAAATTACTTCATTATATTTAATTTGTTTAAGTTGTATATAGGCAATACAGTATAAATGGTTGACCACACAAAATGTTTTTTTTTTTTATATTACAAAAATCATAACTGCTGATTATTGCCTTTGACATTGTAATTGTGACAAGTCCTGGAAAGATCAATCCCAACAGCTTTATTCTCTACTAACAGCAAAACAGTGCTAATATTCGCCTGCACTATAGTGTGACCTGAAATGTGAGCAGTGTTAATGTCAGAGATCAGGATTTATCTGCAGACTCACAGGTTTGAGACACATCTGGCTGTAGGTCCTCCAGTAGCTCCTTCTTCTTCATGATCTCATCTTGCGCTTCATTCAGTTGCACCCTGTGAGAGCGAGCACAAACAAAGCCACATTGGACACAGTGTTAGATTCTGCACTATCAGAGATCTCAGCTAACGCGTGGGCTGGAAGGTCGTTTATATTTCACACACATAACCCAATTCATTTTCCTGACATGATTTAATTACATGTGGCCTGAAGCAAACTTGCACAGCTACATCCATTACCAAATTGATGTCTTTGCATAAGAATAGTTAGGATGTCAGTCACATTTGGTGCCTAGGCAAGCTTCATCTTTTCGTAGTATGACATACACTGAAGACTTTGAACACCTACCTACCAGGTCAGCTGGTATAAACGGGCTAGCAGGGCTAAGCCCCTCTGTTTTTCAAAAATAAAAAGACATCAATATAAGGTTTCATTTTGAATGGATTAAATAAGTGAGTCTGTGGCTGGTTTTTTTAGATTCATGCAGCATGATTCAGCAAGTCATATCAGGTGATTACACAGAGTGAATCATTATTGACTGAGAAGGTGACTGCGAAATTCAGTGGCAGGTTTAATTAATGCAAACAAAGTGGATTATTTACTTTATCATCCTTTTTTTCCCCTCAAAATGCCCTTGGAGGAGAAACTAAAAATAGATTCACTAAGCACACATTGTCCAGTACAAATTACACAGTATTAGTACTACTGTATTAGACTGTAGCTCTCCCATCTACTCTCATGGCCAGCCATCACTTCTACCTATGTTACAGATAGTGGTGGTGTTTAAATTCCTTTATTGGTACAGTACTAAGAAACTTCCTGACAATTGGAAGGCTAACATAATATGCAAAATGCAGTGCAAAATGAAATTAAAAAAAAAAAAAAGACTAACTTACATATGAGCATCCAGCTTCCTCTTCAGATGGGACTAGAGAGAAGAAAAAAAAAAAAACACAAGCAACCCATTTAAAGAGATTCAGAAGATTATCATACTGTGGTGTGTATAGTAGAGACATGAGGAAGTGTAGACTGTACTGTGAGTCACACCAACAGTGTGTTATTGCTGTACACTCACATCCTCAGGTTTGGCTCCCTGGGTCTGGAGGGCTTTCTGCAAATCTTCAACCTGCTGCTGCAGCTCAGTGATGCTCTCTCTGTTCAACCTACGAGAACACAGTCACAAGCATATTTACAGCTACAATCACATTTACCATACCAGTGTAACTACTTCTGTGACCATTTATTACAATTAATACACAAATAGTTGCCAGTCCTGTTGTTCTTGGAAATTCTGTAAACGTGTCAAAGAGCATTCATTAACAAGCTACGTGCTTGGAAACCACTTATTATTGTTCGTGATGATATCTAACTTGCTAACACACGATGAACTTTAATAGCTAGCAAACGACTGCTCTGTTTAGCTGGTCATGACAGCCCTACCAGGAGACTGATAGCTTATATGATAAAAAAAAAAAAAGTACCTGCATTTTGATCTTTCATTAAAGGTGTTGAGTACAAAAAGAGACTTTGAGCTAATCTAACCAGCTTCTGAGAAACTCTACGCTGTACATGTTCAGTATAGTCCTCGCAAATCACTTGCCTAAGGTAGAAACTGAAGTGTGTGTATATACAGGGTTTTACAGGAAACACCAGGTGATGGGTCTGTTTTAGTTTCTAGTAGAAAAGTTTACAGCAGGAAACTTTTTTCTATTCTAGGAAAAAGAGCAATTAATAAAGCAATTAATAACAAATTGTGCACGTAACCTTTTCTGCTGTCTACATCTTAACTAAAACAGACAAAGCACTTGGTGGTTAGCATAGATCCCTGTACACACACACACTCCAGTTTGTACCTCAGTGGGCTTGAACATATTGTTTGAACACATCTGTGCTGACTGGTGTAGGAGAGCAAACAGTTTCTAATTATCATTAGCATTAAAATTATTTGTAAAGTGTTCAATTTGACATGTTGTTGTAGGCCTATTTAATCCTTTTTTCTCTCTCGGATGAAAATGTGTGTCCTTGAGCCAATTTTTTTTGTCATTTTCACATGAAATGTTTTGGTGAAATCCATAATAAGTACAGTTCACTACATTGTGATTTTATTTCGCATTAAAGAACTCGAAACATCCTACATATCTTGAGTATATCTATGATTAAAAAAAAAAAAACATGGCGTTTATCATGGAGTATATCTATGATAAAAAAAACACACATGGCGACACTAATTACACTGATCCTGTGCTATTTTACACCTAGTTTTGGGAGGCAGATTAAAAAAAAACTGCCTTCGCTCAAAGTTTATTACATCTAACAGAATATAATGTAATCAGCCGCACTTCCCGTTTCTCCACTATTTTCTGTGCTGAATTTTGATTTTGTGCGGCGCTTATGTATGAGGACGACAACGGCACTTTTTGTGTGTTCCCACTGCATGTTTGGGCTCATACTCCAGGCTCATGCATAACACCCAAGAAGCCAAATGCATCTTATTTGCACCTGACAACAGGTTCAAATAGTTTAGCCTCATGTGTACTCACTCAGGGATGCTATAATTTTAACTATGTCAGTAAAAGCAGTCCAGTATGTGAGTGTAGTTGATCTCAGATGTATAAGAGTTGCAGTGTGGCACCTGTTCTCAGTGTCCAGCTCACTGTGTGAACGCCGTGCCTCCTCCAGCTGCATCTGGAGCTCAGCAATACGCTCGTTCTCAGAGTCCTCCTGCTGCACTCGCAGCATCTTATTCTCATGCTGCAAACGAATGAACTTCTCTCTTTACACAAACACACACAGATAAAGCAGATGTGAAACCTATCAATCCTGGCAGAACATACATCATACATGAATCATAAACCAATTACTGCAGCATAATGAAAAACATATAATACCTGTACTCGATGGGCAACATCTCAGCTGCCAAGTTGTCCCGGGTCGGACTTCCAGTTTTAAACATTTCTATAGTTCAAAAACATACATGAGTTTAGCTTAATTCCTTAATTCCCTTAATTCCAGCTGACAGGAAGCTGAATGAATTTCTGTGATTTATAAGGTTTAGTGTTTCACATTTCTCAGCACCAGTTCTAAAGACTCACCACCCTTCAGAGCTTCAAGTTTTCCTGCTCCAAACACACCTGATTCAGCTAATGAGCTCATTATCGATCCCTCTTTTGGATCTGGTGTGTTTGGGAACAGAGAATACTCTAGGACTGGAATTAATGCTGCCTTCAAGTCCTGACAGAAAAATCGTAATTACAAGGTGACCGTACATGTCGTAATTACGCCACTACATATATTTATATATATATTTTTCTATGACCGCCCAATTTCCAAATTTGGAAGTGTGTCAATAATAAAAAGCCATGGCGGCTACAAATATGAATGTGTTGACAGCAGACGGTAAGCAGACAGTAAGATTTAAGTGGTAATTTTGCATGTTAACTGTTCAGTACAGCAGAGGAAACAAACAAACAAACAGTTTTCACAAACCATCCATCTTTTCCCTGATCAAAACTATTCGAACACACACAACACAGAACTCACATGCACAAATATTCGAGAAGGACTTGAAGGCAGCATAAGATATCCTGGGGCAGTGCAAGTCTTACGTGAAGAGACATGAATTTCTTTTATTTCAGATGTTATATTCCATTTTTTTATCCTAGATATTATATTGTTACATTATTAACATGCATATATGTTACCTTAGCACAACAGCCTTTCGTTTTGTTTGCATGAGGGAAATGTGGTGATTTTTTTAGTGATATTTTTCCACACTATCTCTATGGAATACTTCTAATAACATACCAGCTTGCAGAAGCTGGTCTTGTTGAGCCTGTGTACAACGAAGCTCCTCATTGGTCTCTCTTAAAGAGTCTCGCTCAATGATGATCCTCTGGTAAATTTGGTATAAAAACACAGTACATTCAAATACAGACAGAAAGTACGAGCTCTATATTCTGTAAATCTATAACTGATACAAGTTTATACCTCTTTCTCCTTCAGTAAGGCTTCATGCTTTTCCTCAAACTTCTTCATCTCGAAGGCCAGATTGTCGGCTCTGCGAGTCTCTTCAGACAACTTCCTGTGAAGCTCCTGGACCTGATTTAAAAATATGAAAATGTCTTGTTTGTGTCCAACTGCACACTTGGGTTTGTGTGTATCTGTAGCCTTTCAGAATAAATGTCAGTTTCTGGGTATGATTTTGCATATTATTTACATACTCAATGAAAAAAAAAAGTTCAAAATGTTCATGGTCCAGTTTACGTCTATCAAGACAGATGTCATTCATAGGATAATTCTTAAAAAATAAAAGCCAATGTATAAACTGAATAAAAAAATTCAAACTGTCAGTAGTTAAACAATTTTAGGCACAAAAACAAATGTATTATTGGGATTAAATTTTCTGTGGCTGAATTTTTTTGGTATTATTTTGTATACTAGGTAGTGAGGAAATATAGTAAACAGGAAGCCACCTGGAATTCAGCTGAACTGTGTGCTATAAAGGATTAAATGAAATATCTGCTGATGAGCTGCAGCCTGCTGGTTACCTGTCTCTTGTAAGTTTCTAGCTGGGCGCGTGCAGCGTTGGCTTTGCGGAGCTCCTCCTCGAGACTGACAGTGTTGTGCATGTAAGTCATGTTCTTCTCTTCCAGAGCCTTCACCTGTCGTCTCAGGTCACCAAGATCCTCCAGCTTCTTCCTGTATGTTTCCACAGAGGCTTCAAGCTTCACTGCCCGGTCAGAGCAGCTCCTACACACACATTCACAATTAAGTACAATGAAATATCATTTCGAGACTTCAAGTATGATGCTTAGTGTTAGTCAGAAATGCTAAGATTAATCTTATTTAAGATTTAATGCATCCTGAGTTCTAATAACTGTAGAAGTCAACCATAGGAGTTTATGAGTGAAAGGTAACCAGATTGAGTCATTAGCTATACAGTTTACACTATCATGGTTGAACAAAATCCAAAAAAGCAACCAGTGTTAGTAATCATTACATGAATCAACCCCCAAATTACTTGTAATATGCGTAATTGCATACTGAAGAGCAGTGAAAAATTTCAGTAATACAAAAGGAAGGGTTTTGATTATCTTAAGCCTTTGAGTGTCTTAAATTTAATTTAGTTAAGTGTTCGAACCTACAGGGTGTCAACAAGTCTGGAACCAATGAAAACTTCATTTTGTGTTTATTATTTACAACATTACGCTCTACACATATTCTCATCTTTCTCATGTTAGTACAAACGATAGAGAAGATGCTCCCCAAGCTCCTTCATTTAGACCAGTGCCGATAGAGCAAAACATTAGAGAAAGAATGAATTAGAAGAAGCTCTTATTACCACTGTAGCTCATTTAAGGCCTTGTGTCTGCTGGTGTACTTCTATATATTCACCAAGATACACAGGATTTGAGGGAGAAATAATGGAACAGAAAGAGCAATATAACAGCTATGACTGCAGTATAATAAATATAAATAAAGTATAATAATTTAGGGAATGAAATGATAATGCATGGGTTAGTAGTGCATTTAAAATTTGTCAGGAGACAGATGAGCTATAGGGTCTGCAAGACTCTAAGTTGGTTAATAAGGTGGTGTACACGACACTGACTCTGTCCCGAATAAACCTGAAGACATATCAAAACATCTGGAAGAAGTCTCTCAAACAGCCTCTTGCACATTTGTGGCCTGTGGAACATTCCAGAGATTCACCAGATTTTATAAAGGCTTCCCAGACCCAACCACCCAGCCCTCATTCCCATTTCATGCCTTACTGAAAGGGGATACACAAAAATCCAGAAGCTATTTTTGGATATGTCCTTCCCTTCAAATGTAAGCAGCTGACGAATACAACACTAAATACAAATGAGAAGCTGTGTTTCTGTCCGTGATTTCAGCAAATGAACTGATTGCATTAAACCCACAGAGTCATTTTTTTTGCTGAAAAAAGCACAGAAGAAAATTTAATAAAAATAAGCTTCTCAATGAGTGCATTAGTATAATTAATGTTGCCAAAAGCAGCCAAATTATTAGCACAGCCAAGATAAATGTCTCTCAGTGACACACCTCAGTATGTCGAGCTCATCCTTCAGCGAGCGAGACTCCTCGGCCAGGCTGGTGAGCTCATCATTACGGTGCTGGAGCTCCACCAGCTGCTTCTCCAGCTCCTCACAGTGAATACGGTAGTCGTCTTTAGCCGCCTCCAGTCTTACAATCACATAAAAAAAAGACATGTAGAAAGCAGAAAAAAATCTGACCACCTTACATATATTTTCAACTTGTATAGACACTGCCAGTGACATGTTTTTGAACAGCCTATACTTCAGCATTTCTGTTTAAATTACATTATTTTAAAGACTCTAAAGCGTGAAAATCTAATCTAGGAATTGGTATAAGTGAACATTAGCATTAGAAATGACTTTATTTATCTTTATTTTATCTAGATCTGATCTAATCAGAAAAGATAAAAAAAAAATATTCATCACTCTAATTAGGCACTTTTTCACCACATTTGTTTTATACTTCATTTTTATACTTAAGTCTTTTATATAAGGGGTTAACTGATTTAAGTAGAGTCAAATTAGGATCTGAGTGGAACCAGTTAATAAATTCCACAAAGATTCCTTATTTAATTGCTATTCTGTATCAGTTTGTTTGGTCTGTTGCAATAATTGTGATTTAAGTAAGAAATAAAACACGGCGAGCGACAGGGTGGTGTGATGGGCCCTGATGCGAAACAGCTTTTCCAATAACAGAGCATCCCTAACTTTCTTTAAATTAGATATACAAATACATTTTATCTGTTTAAAGTTTCATTTAACGTTATGGACCGTTTGCAAAACAAGTTAGCTAAAAAAAATTTAGCTTGGAAAACCACAAAGCCCTGAAGACTCCTGAAGACACTTCGCATGTCAGGAAAAAATGTACAATTGCAGCTTTGTCTCTGACTGTTACAAAGCACTGACACTGGAGTCTCCTTCTAAAAATATAAAATAAGCATCTCCTAAATCAACACAACAAAATTTTTTTTAATCTTTTTATTTGGGGCATTTGCTAAACAAGTCCCTGCAGAAGTTGTTATTATAGAAACAATAACATATTAGGACTAGTGCATTCAAATAAATGTGTGATTAGACTTGTAGCTAGCATTACTATCAGAGCTGAAAATTAATCAACACCTTCAACACCTTCTGACCAATCAGAATTGAGAATTCAGCAGCTCTGTGATATAAACCAGAACAAAGCATATGAAAATGAGTAACCTGAACTGTAATTTTCAGATTGAAAAGCTAGTATAGTTGTGCTTTATCAGTCTCAGATGGTGTTAATGTATGGGAGGGCTCTATGGTTGAACAGTACCTGAAGTTCTCCTCTTGGAGTTGTTCTAGCTGCAGCTGGAGCTGACTGTGTTTCTTCCCTGATGGAGTGCTGGGATCGTCAAAGGAATCCAATTGACTGGTTCGATCCGTCAGGACATCGTTCTCCGCTAAGAGGCTATTCCGCTCTTCCTGCAGAATTGCTACCTGTTTACATGGTCAGGGGTTAAACGGGGTGTGTAAATAATTGTTTATTAAAGGATCTTGTGATTAGACATTGCTGTTATTGGCATGAGGAGTCGCTGTTGTATTCTTTATTGAGACCCCTATTTAGGAGTGTCACTTGTAAACAGCAATAATGTTCCTTAATCAGGATGGAAAACTGCAATTCTGTATAATTCAGATAAATGGGTGCATTCCATGCAAAGTATACTCAAGAAAGACAAAAATTCCATCTGTACCTCTCTCTCACTTTTTTCAAACTATTAGTTAATACATAACACCACTGAAAAGGTTTTAAAGCAGTAAAATTATTATATCAACTTTGTCACAACAGGATCAGCAGAATATTGAAATAGAAAAAGTGAACGGATATTAGCTGATGTTAACCACTGAGTGAGTCTTACAGTTTAATGTCAGGGTTTTTTTTTTTTGGTTTTTTTTTTGTTGAAAACAGCAAAAATCACAGCTGCAGCTCATGTGTTGTGAGTACTTCCCCAGCGTTAGGTTGTTAGATTGGTTAGGGCAAGGCTTTAGTAAGGCTTTGGTTAGGCTCTATAGCCATGCATTTGGACTTACCTCTCAGTCACCAAGGACACGTTTATACTCAATCTGTCAAAAATCAGTGTCAGCAGTGGATCAGTTTACAACAGTGAGAAGACAAGATTACAGTGACACCGTGCTCCATGTTGTTTTCTAAATAGATGACGCCTTAAAAGTGGCCTCGTTTTGCAGCTCTTTAGTCAACTAACTACCTAAGGGGGAGCACTTAATCCAACAAAACCTGATGTGCTAGGTGTATTTTTAGTAGTTGTATACTCCAAAAGTGACACTCTGCTGAGTAAAATAAAGACTGTAGGAATGAACCTGTACTGTTTTCAGTTTTGAGTCGCTCAGGTTTTAAAATGCTTAGCCATGAGTCAGAGAGGAACAACCATCACTGTCAGGACTCTACAGCAAAACTTCCTCATGCATGAAGGAGAGGGTTAAAAAAAACATCAGCGCTCATGGATTTGTTTCTAAAAGTGCTGGCCTGTAAAGCAGTCAGTCTGCTTCCAAATGACAAAGGAGGCACAAACAAGATCAGTCTTTGTTAAGGTATTTCATCATGGCAGGGCAGGGCAGGTTTGTACATCTGTTGGATGTCAACACCAACATTTTATTTTCTGCATAAACTTAGCAACTGTGAAAAAAAAATGTAATACCTTAGCTAAACCTAACACAGACAGAATATTTTCGAGTTTTCGATTTTACTAAAGTAACTGGCTCTGTGCTCTCCAACATACATTTACAGATACTGTAAGAAGTTAGGGGCTTAGAGAATCGTTTCTTCTATAAATTCTTTCTGTATGCAAAAAAAAAAAACAGCCTCATGTGTGAATGTCTTTGTAGCAGTGCCTGTACTCAAATTCCTCACCTGGATGTCGAGCTCTTGGCAGCGTTGAGCTAGTTCATCTTTCTCTGCCATCAGCTCGGTCAAGTCCTCCAGAGCTTTCTTCAGCTGCCACCAAACACAAGCAATGCTGTTAGCGTTTCATAATCTTATAAAATACATTTCAAGGATCTTTCACCATATAATCAGTCAAATCTCTTACCTGCTGTTCTACATCCCCCTGTGGCTCGGTCCCTAATTGGGCCAAGGACTCTCTGCTCATTAGCTGCAAAAAAGATGCATGATTTACAATTACAACTACAATTAGAATTAATTAATCAATTACAGTCAGTTACAATAAACAGTCAATTACAATTAGACATAGGACAAGCAGATTTTGACTTTTTTGTAGTTGCTAGAAAATAAATCCTACTTCTTATTGACTTTTGCAACAAAGTCTTCATTTGGTATGTATGTTTAAACCTAATACACTTCACAGTGTGAAGAAAAAGTGGTGTGTGAAAACACTGAGGAAAGCCAAGCAAAATAAAGTGTAGCACAAAGCTTCCATAAAACTCTGCTGTTACCACAACATGGAGTTAGCGTGCAGTTAAACAAGGCAAGAGAATATAAAGATGCTTTATGGACTCAAGTATTTTTACTTGCAATGTGAAGAGAGAAAACTACAGCTCATAGCTAAAACCTTTGCCAACAAATTGGTGACTTTTTATCGAGAGCACCAATCCAATGTGCTACACCATAAAATTTATCAAGACGGGCTACACTGTCATCCCCTCCTCAAGAATTCATTTCCATTAATCTGTATTAATGCACATATTAATGCAAGTAGGTAACTATGTTAGCTAGCACTTAGCAACCATTTTTTTAGCGTAAGAAATTAGATGACTGGCGCCAAAAATATGGGACTGGGCATGCATGCTGGAGCGTCCAATTAATAATAAATTTATGATTTGTCCATCCCTGTATCTATAAAAATACTTATTAAAAATAGCATCAATTTAAAAAAATTAACCCAGACTGACCTCCTGAATGGCTGTCATGACTACATGCTGCACAGATTCCTCCAGTGTCATTATGATCTGGATATACTCTAAAGAAAGAGAGTTACTGTCAAAAACTTATAACCATCACTGTGATGGCCGAGCACATACAACTGTAGGGGTAATATATCAGCTGCAGTTGAATAAAGTGCTGATTTACGGAACTATATACTAAATTATTATGTAATCGTATACATTTCAGTGAGTACAACAGGTACCTTGTTTCCTATCACATTTGACAGCACAGCCGAGGATGAGTTGCAGGAGGCGCCCGAGCTCCAGGGGGTCAGAGAGTTCGGCCACGCGCACCACATCAGGCAGGGGGAAGCCTGACGTCTGCTGATTCAGGACCTAACACAAAGACACACATGCACACAGACACACAGACACAAAACAAGCAAATGATATAGAGGAGGTGAGTAACATTGAAGGAGGCAAAGAGAGGGATAGAGAGAGAAAGAGAGGTATCAACAAAAAGCTGGCTGAGGATAATTAATAAGAAATAAAGAAAAACCTTGCTTCTATCTGGATAGAAATGCTTTCTGTACCAAAGGTACACTTTATGATGTGTAAAGGCAATAAAGGTTGCTGAGAAGATTTCTGCTATTTGAATGCACGTTAATTCTTTCTATGCTTAAAAAACATCAACATTATAAGCCTTTTTTTTTTTAAAACTTTTTTATTGGTTCTTAAGCAGTTTGGAAACTTACCTCATTATAGTAATCAACAATCATCTGCAAGATCTTTTTAAGGTTGTTCAACTGCAGAAAAACATAAATGAAAAAAGAAAGAAAATGGGAAAAAAAAGGGAACAAAAGGTTATATCAAAAAAGTATAACAGAAAAAAAACCTCAAAGTGGATAAACTACACAACGGAAGGTAGAGTAGTTTACCTTGAGTCTCAGGTTTTCTCCAACATCTTCCTTAATACGCGTCAACCAGCTGTCATTGAACCAGGACGGATCTCTAAATAAGAACAGGTTAACAGGGTGTGAAGAATTCTGCTGTAGTTCAGTCAGCATTGGGCTGCCTGCTGTCATTAAACAAATTATCAACATCATTTCCGTATGGAGGAAGATTCATAATTATTGACTCCTGGAAAGGCTCGCTCTACCACCATCAAAAAGCAACACTGCCACCTGAAAAACTGCACGCACCTAATATTTTCATGAGAAAAATGAAATAAGGAAAGTCTCAAAACTGTCAGTGCTTATACTAGTACCGATTTAAGTGTTATATTAAGGGTTATATTCAACTCTTGGTGTAGAGATGCACTGTAAAACACTACTAATTACCAAAAAAAAAATCATTATTCTTTTTTATTTCTTTATTTGTATCCTTTATTTAATATCTACTGTCTTACTCTTTAAATGCATCTACTGGCTTGCTCCAAACGACATCTCATTGTACCTGTACAGTAACAGTATCATATCTATCTTATCTTTACTGCACAGCAATGTAAATACTAAACAAGCCATTTACTATTAAGACTGAATTGTATCTGAGACACATAAGCAATCGGTTTTGCAGTGGGTACATCTCCGGTCCAAAAAAACACTCTGTCCAAAACCATGCAGTTAGGCAGATTGGCTACACTAAATAGCCCCTAGGTATCGATGCCAAGAAGTCTACTCCTTCTAGTTACCAACTTGTATGCCTCAAATCCCCTAAATAAATAAATAAATAAATAAGCTGTTTTTGGTGAGTTCTTGATGTATATCAGGCAAATGCATGTATTATGTTCCCGAAACTGCTATCAAGCTATTAAGGCATGTTCTTCACTTTGGTCCGTATATACAGCGAGTCCCAAAAGTCTCCATTCATAGGAGAAATGAACACTTTTTAGCAAAATGTAACGTTATTTACAAACCATCCTCTACATGATTGCCATTTCTTTGTAAACACACGCGGAGTCGTCACTCATGATGCACTCGTGTTAACACATCTGGTGTTATGCTTGTAATTGCATGTCCATCACAACCTTGCGACAGCTTTCCGATCCGGCCACGAGAATGATTTCAATACGTTCTTCTTTTGTCAAAGGCATTCTTAAAAATATATACTATAAAATAAGTAAGTGTTAATTTCCCCTATGTACAGAGGCTATTGGGACACCCTGTGGTGTATTTAGCAACCTTAAACCTTAAGTAATCTCTTAGGTTCAAGAGAAGAGCCAGAATTTGACGCAGCCGGACTTCAACGTCCTGATTATGAACATGTAATTGTAAGTAATATCTCTGTAAGACACACAATGAGAATGGTATTGAGAAAAAAATATTTCAGACATTTGACCTTGCTGTGACTTTGACCATGTTTGGATCAATTCCAAAATGTAAGGATTTCATACAAGACAAGAAGTTCATACAAGTCCTATATTAAACACTTATTCTTGAGATATTGAACTAACAATAATTTTCTACTGACAAACTGACGGACTGATGGCAAAAATTGTATGCTGCCTCCGTGGAAGTTTGTGCGCACAAGCTCAGAGGTGGTGATTACGGCATGGTGTGTGGCTTTGGTCTCCAATACAAAAAAGATTGGTATTGAAGCTATCCATGATTCCCTCTCTCGAGACCCAGTCCCAGCTAAAGAGAAACAGCTCCACAGCATAATGCTGCCACCACCATGCTTCATTTATGGGAACGTTGTTCATTGGATGATAAAATGTCTTGTTTTTGCACCAAACATATTGTTTGAATTTTGCCCAAAAGGTTCCAGCTTGGTTTCATCAGGCCATAACACATTTAGCCAAAAGGTTTTGCAAAATTTTGGTGATCTTGGATGTTTTTGTTTTGTGAGAAAGGTCTTCCATCTAGCCACCCTACCCCATAGCCCAGACATGTGCAGAATATGAGAGATTGTTGTCACATGCAGAGAGTGATCAGTATTTGCCAGATATTCCTGCAGCACCTTTAATGTTGCTGTAGGCCTCTTGGCAGCCTCCCTGGTATGTTTTTGTCCTGTCCGTTCATCAATTTTGAGAGAAGTCCTGTTTTTGGTGATGTCACTGTGATGCTCCATTTTTTTAGTGGTTGATGATGGCCTTCATGGTGTTCCTTGGTACATCTAATGTTTTGGAAATTCTTCTGTACCCATCTCGTGATTGATACCTTTCAACAATGAGATCCTGTACATTTTTTATAAGCTTTTGCGGACTGTGGCTTCAGCAGTCGGATGAAACTAAGAAGATGTCAAGAAAATCCTACAGAAACAGCTGATCTTTAATTGGTGTTAATCACAATCACTTAATTGATGACAGGTGTGTGATCATTACTTCTGAACATGAGTTTGAATGTGATGGTTAATCCTGAGCACAGTCACTCGGGCACCCCATTAAAAAGGGTGTAAGGTTTTTTTTTTTTAAGATGGTGTGAGAAAACGTCTTTTGTTTTTCTTTATTTTTTGTATCATCAACAACATGAGGTTAATTTTGCCTTACTGAATGAAAATAAAGAACTGAACAATTAACATGCATAATTACAATTTAAATCTTACTGCCTGCTGTAGGTGTTGCATTAATATTGGGGGCCAGCATGACTTTTTATTGTTGACACACAGCCCCAATTCGCAGATAGACAAATATGAAAAATAAAAAAATATTAGTTCCTCATTTATAATTTTGACATTGTGGTGCCATTCAACTAGTAATGACGCTATTTTCAGAACTTGAAGGCAGTATTAGTTCCTGAATATGAACGTGTAAGTAACATCTCTGTTTGACAAACAGGAAGGAAGCTATTGAAGAAAAACTATTTGCTGTGAACTTGATCCTTTTTGCATCAATTCCAAAATCTAATCAGGACATCTGCTGGTTACAACGATAATTCCATATAAATCCGGCAAACATTCAACCACTCGTTTTTGAGATATAGCGCTAACCAGAATCTCGGACGGACGGACACACACACAACCAGAAACATAATGCCTCCACCACCTAGTGGTAGAGGCTTAAATACGTTTCTTAGAAAGTAATACGACCCTGCAGAATACCCACAATTCAGTGAGTGTTGTGAAACATTCAGGAAGGGAAATGCTGAAATTAATGCGGGTGAATCGTGCATGGATAAATGGAGAGGAGTGAAAGAAATGTAAGGTACACTTACATCTGATGCAGAGCTTGTGCCATAGCTGCACCTGTAGTCAGATCCTCCACGGTCTTGCATGGTGCTGCAGTGTTAAAGGTCTGCAGCTGAAGGCATATACAAAAAACAAACCAAATATTATACTACTGATTATTTTTCACTAAGAAAGGTCCCAGAGTGGATGCAAATACCCACGTGCAGAAATTTACCTACATGCACACTCACATCTATAGACTCTTACTTCATATTTATTTATCCCCAACTGCAAAATGTGTACAAAACAGACAAAACAGCAATTCAACAAACGAATGTGCAATACTATATTGTGCAATACCTTAGTTATTTATTTTAATTTTAATTTCTATTGTTATATTTAAATTGAATAAATATTACCGGATCACACTGTTCAAATGTGCAATATGTTAAGTGCAATATCTTAGCTGCTTTACAATCTTAACTGAACAGATCTGATCATTTATGTTAATATTCATATCCTAAAATATTTATGTTATTCCATACTTCTTTTATTTTTATTCTTATGCACCATTAGGAGGGACACTCAATTTTGTTGTACCCTGTGCAATGACAATAAAGAATCTATCTATCTATCTATCTATCAAAAAAAAAATCCAGATACTTATGTTTTCTTCATGTCTTCATGGATGAGAATGTCAAATGTAATGAGAAAGTTAAGTCTGAGGCAGTGCCAAGAGTAAAAAAAATATTGCATGGTCTGTTGTAGAGGGTTTTGTGTAAGCAAACTCCCAGTAATGTGCTCACTGTAATAGTATAAACTGAGTGTAGCAGCTTATAGAGTACTGTAGTATAACCTGTGCTCTGTGCTGTACTGTGTCAGCGCTGCGTTATAGATCTGTGGCACTTAATTTAAGGCCTGCTGATGGAGGAACTGCTTGACTGAGTTAAACCTGTAAATCAGCATGACATTCACAGGAAAAGTCACAACTGGAGCTGTGAATCGCTGCGTTTGTATCAAACTGCGCATATTTAAACAAACTGTATGCACCTCAGTAAAACGGCTTTATTTTTTATATAATTTTGCAGTAATAATTCTAAAACTATCATAGCCAATACAGCCACACATATTCGCAACAGATTGACGTGCACAAGGTGTTTTGTCTTCTCTACAGCTCTTGTGTTAATAGTGAAAAGTATAGACCATTTTCCTACTGAAATCAAACGCATTTCTTTCAAAAGCACGTGTAGGTCATTGCACACAAATGTATTTCCATTTAAGTGGGTTAAATAAATTGAAAATAATATAGTGATGTCCAGATAAACAAAAGGAAATACTATCCATACCCACTGTGTGTAGAACCATATTCTTTACCTAAAGTTATGGAAATGGCATTGCACACTAATTTAATTTGATAAAGGACAATTTATCGACTGGATGTTAACATGTTACTTTTAAATTATTCCAGATTTATTCCTCTTTTGCTGTTATAATAAGCTCCACTCTTCTGTGAAGGCTTTCCACTAGATTTTGGAGCGTGGCTGTGGGGATTTGTGATCATTCAGCTACAAGAGCATTAGTGAGATCAGGCACTGATGTTGGGTGAGGAGGTCTGGGGTGCAGTCACAATTGCATGCACACTCACTCACACTACAGACAATTTGGAAATGCCAGTCAGCCTACAACGCATGTCTTTGGACTGGGGAGGAAACTGGAGTATCCAGAAGAAAACCCCAAAGCACAGGGAGAACATGCAAGCTCTGTACACACAGGGAGGATACGGGAATCGAACCTCCAGCCCTGGAGGTGCAAGGCAAGCGACTTACTAATCACTAAGCCACCATGGTCCCCTCTTAGTTCCAGTGAAGGGAAATTATAAAACTACAGCATACGGAGACATTCTGTACAAATGTGTGCTTCCTTTATAACTTTGTGGCAACAGTTTGGGGAAGAAGCACATATTGGTGTGATAGTCAGGTGTCCACATACTTTTGGCCATATAGTGTATTACAGTGTATAAGTTATTAAGGCAACATCAGGAATATCAGACCTTCCACAGATAGTCTTGGGGTTTTACTATTTTTAATGTTTACACCTGCAGCACTTAGCAACTTGGCTAGCTATTTGTGCATGCACAACAAGAGTTACAATACAGTATAATATAATATAATATAATATAATGCAAATCTGTCTGTACAGTACAACATGCAGCAGGTGAACCTCTTCACTTAAAAAAGCTATACCTGTGTTATAATGTCTGCTCCAGAGAGTGAAATAAACGCGGTGTACGACAGCCGACTACCTGCGACAGGTAGTGACATCGCCATTGATTTAAAGCTACATAAATAACCTCAGAGGCGGAGGACGCTCGAGGGAGCAGGCGGATAAATCACCCCGAATTTAAACTTACCCAAATAATAAGGCTCTCACATAACACCGTTTTGTTCAAATCCATCTCTCCCACCGTCGCAGGTCGAACACATATAAATATATAAATATATTTCCGTCCACCTGTCAACAGTGCGCTTCCCTTTTCCGCTGCGTCTGACCTCACCTGGAGGCGGATGTTTCCGTCAGCGCGCTCCTCGTCCGCGTCTGCTGCGAGCGCGCACCGTTTCTGCCGTAAAGCGTTCGTGAATCGGAGCGGCGCAGTGCGCGCGCGCTCTACTGACGCGGATTGGGGGATTGACGGGATCAAAGCGCAGTGACTGAGGAGTGAAAAACCAATTATGCGTTGAGTTCAAGAGCAGAGAACAGCCAATCAGAATGAGGCGCTGGAAAAGCCTCACACTGAGGTCATAAATTAAAATAAAAAAAAAATCATTTCGGTAAAATGTACATAATGTAATTATTACCAGTGTTATTGGTCTGGTAAATTACTATACTAAAATTCAAAATAAGAGTAAAGGCAAATACAAAATGCAATAAAATGGGGGAAAGCAGTAAATATATAAAATCTACACACCCCTGTTAAAATTGCAGGTTTTAAGTGATGTAAAAAAAATGAAACCGAGATAAATCATGTCAGATCTTTTTCCATCCAACTTTAATTTGTTATAGCAACCTGACAATTCCAGTGAACACCAAATAGAAACATTTCAGAAAAAAAAAAACAAACAAAAAAACCCTTACACCCTTTTTAATGGGGTGCCCGAGTGACTGTGCTCAGGATTAACCATCACATTCAAACTCATGTTCAGAAGTAATGATCACACACCTGTCATCAATTAAGTGATTGTGATTAACACCAATTAAAGATCAGCTGTTTCTGAATGATTTTCTTGACATCTTCTTAGTTTCATCCGACTGCTGAAGCCACAGTCCGCAAAAGCTTATAAAAAATGTACAGGATCTCATTGTGGAAAGGTATCAATCACGAGATGGGTACAGAAGAATTTCCAAAACATTAGATGTACCAAGGAACACCATGAAGGCCATCATCAACCACTAAAAAAAATGGAGCATCACAGTGACATCACCAAAAACAGGACTTCTCTCAAAATTGATGAACGGACAGGACAAAAACATACCAGGGAGGCTGCCAAGAGGCCTACAGCAATATTAAAGGTGCTGCAGGAATATCTGGCAAATACTGATCACTCTCTGCATGTGACAACAATCTCTCATATTCTTCACACGTCTGGGCTATGGGGTAGGGTGGCTAGATGGAAGACCTTTCTCACAAAACAAAAACATCCAAGATCACCAAAATTTTGCACAAACCTTTTGGCTAAATGTGTTATGGCCTGATGAAACCAAGCTGGAACCTTTTGGGCAAAATTCAAACAATATGTTTGGTGCAAAAACAAGACATTTTATCATCCAATGAACAACGTTCCCATAAATGAAGCATGGTGGTGGCAGCATTATGCTGTGGAGCTGTTTCTCTTTAGCTGGGACTGGGTCTAGAGAGAGGGAATCATGGATAGCTCCAACACCAATCTTTTTGGTTGAAGCAGAAACACCTTATTGATGGTACAAGTCAGGGGAGAATGGCAAGACTGGTTCAAACTGACAGGAAAGATACATTAACTCAAATAACCACTCTTTATGACTGTGATGAAAAACATCTGAGAATGCACAACTCATTGAACCTTGAGATGGATGGGCTACAACCAAATTGGAAGGCCACATAAGGAGGCTATAGAGGGCTGAAGATTGGAAAAAGACCAGGCAATGTTTTTTCAAACTTCAACTGTCCAGTTTCGGTGAGCCTGTGCCCACTGTAGCTTCAGCCAGCAGATTTTAAATTCATATAAATGACTGTCCGTGTTTAACCAAGACAATTTATTATAGAAGACCTCTTCTGTAATATTACTGGGGAAGAATGAAGCCACTGTTCCACTGTATTCTACTGTAGTAATCTACTAAAGAGCATTAAATATAATATTTAATACCAAAAGGCAATTGTTTGATTTACAGTGTTCTTGTGCCGAACATTGTTGTATATCTAAGCTCAGGTCAGGAGCTGCTGAAAATAACCTGTAAACTTAACATGGACTTGGCATTCAAACGTGGAGCAGACCTGTGACACGTGTTCCTGAAGAACATTAACACTGGACTTTTGCTATATTGGGCACCGCACAAAAGTAAAATGTGGCAAGGTGTTTATTCAGCAGTCGATAACCCATGTGCACTCAAGGTCTTGTTGGATCAATAACTACTATTTTTAGCCGATACGACCTTCTATATTTTGGCAAGTAGTATAAAAGGTAAATATTAGCCAGGGAAAAGTTTCATTAATATGCCCCACAACAGGTATGGAATGGGAGGATGCAAAGGGACATGGAAAATTTCTTACAGTCTTACAGGCAGTGATTAAAACTCTAGCTTTAAACAAGTGTACTTAAACTTTTGATCTGTAGTGTGTATGTGTTATAGAAAGCATATATTAATGAAAATGTTATGAAACGCGCCAGTCTGGAGTTTTAAAGTACAAATGTTGTCACTGGTGTAGCACACTAACAGAGCAATATTTGTACCTTTAGCTAGATGAACATAAGGTAGACTAGCATTATTAATGTACGGCATTGGTCTTTGAGTGGCACATACACATAAATCTTTTACCCTGTGTGAACAAAATGTAATGCAGTAAAGAAGGTGAAAATATGATTACATTTTGCATCTGAAAATAATTCTGAGTGGACTTTATAAAGTGGAGCACTATTTCTTTTCCAGTTTTAAGTCTCTTTTAAGCTTAGCATGTGAATATACCCATGTGTTTCAAGCACATGTGTGGGTGACTGTGTAAACTCATGGAAAATTACCAAGTTATAGGCTGACCTTAATTAAGCCCAAACTATGTCATGTGAGTAGGAGAAAGGGTGTTATTCTTCGACCTTGTATATGTGGTCACATGATCAAAATAAAGCGTCTCCTAGCAAGGGATGGGATGGGCACTACTTACATTATTGCTATGACCCAAAGAATGCAAAAAGCTTCATATTAGGTTTTGTTCAGCTTTTTACACTAAAGCTAATACAATGTGCCAACACCATAACTACATATAATGCAATGGAAGGTTTGGTTTTTTCAAATATTTGATTGGGCCACACTTGAGCTATCTTGCATGCAGGGAACTCAGAAGGCCTCTAGTTAATTATTCACCTGCCTGTCAAATTTATTGTGTCCGCTGATGCAGTCAGAAAGCATTGCCTTCTCTTCCCACACTAAGACAGAATACGCACAAATCACACCTGTCAGAACTCCTATAATAGGTAAGAGACACATTTATTTATGATTTATGAGAAGTGTTTAAGAAGTATTTTGTTTTAAATCGTACCTTATAATTTCCAAACATTTTTTGATGTATTCAGTTACAAATGCTAACACGTGTGCAATGTTAACAGTATGAGGTGTAACATAGTGTAGTTAATTAATTTTTTTTTACAAGTGTACATCACATTTCGTTAAATCACTACTGTTTAAAATATGTACACAAAACATAGCCTCTTGATTGCATATATCTCCACAATCAAATTCAGCATCTTAAAGCTTTTAACTGAACAGCTGGTCAAAATGTTTATATTACATATTCACGTACAGGTCAGAACATTCTTGTGTACACGTGTATGCAACCGGATGTTAGTGTTGTTATTGAGGGACACATACTCTGTATATACTGTGTAATAGTTTGTTGGGGCAATAAGGAACACATCTATATCAGCTGGAGAAGGCTTGGCAGCTTAACCCATCATGTCAAGGATTTTATAGAGAGTGAAAAATATAAAAGCTTTAAATTCTAAAGTTAAAGCAACATGATGGAATTTAAATAGGTATTCTAAATACAAAATATCACTGAATAACACCATCAATTATTTTGAACTGAATTGGGAAAGAGTTTTGTTACAAAGCAAGGAATAATTAGGTGTTTATAAGGTGAAATACAATTTTTCTTTTCATTAAGTGTTCTTCTGGTAAATCTACGTATTTAGAGGATGATGCAATATGGGTCAGTCCTTAAGCAGCCCTGAACACTGCTGTGAGGAATGTGGGAAATCCAGAATTAAAAAATGTTAAACATGTTACACTTGACCGTATTTTTCCCCCTAAAAAGCAGAATGTCTACTTTTTTTTTAACAATGCATTGATATCATTCTCAATCTCTTTATATAACTCTTGTGTACATGAATTAATTGATCTAGTTGATTCCAAAAAAAATTACATTTAATTTTTCCCACTTCTGTAGGTTTTTTGTCAATTTCAGAGAACAGAGGTCATCAACTACAAGGCCGGTACACAAGCAATAGTGAGGTAAACACACACCAGACAACACATTTAATTAACTAACTAGCTAGCTCTCTATATCCCAGTTATAACTGTTATGTATCTATTATTCAACAAAGGACAATAAGCTAAAAGATATACCAGTTTTATATAATATTCGAGTGTAATGGAATGTAATAGATAATGCATTATTTATCTATGTGTAAGTGTGTTTTAACATTAGAATACAGATGCTATACAGATTTCAAACACGTGTGTGACTGACTGTATAAACTTAAAGGAAATAATTGTCAGGTTATGTTGACCTCATTAGGCTGTGAGTGTTTAGGTGAGAGAGTGATAATCTTTGACCTTGCGTACTGTATGCAACCACATGATTGATATAGATGTCTTCTACCTGAGAATGGGATGGGCACCACTTCCTTTACTGCTATAACCTAATAAGGAAATAAATCTTCATATTAGCTTTTCTCAGTTACAACTGATCTGAAGTTTATATTTTCCAAAATATGACCTTTTTTTAATCATTCTACTTTTCAGGACTCTCAATCAGGCATATCTGCATGTACCATGGACCGCCATTGTCCTGTATGTTTACATGTTGCCATTTTTCCTGTGGAGACAAACTGTGGGCATCTATTCTGTGGTGAGTAAAACGTTTTACACACAGTTGGCCTCTAGTCATACCAGGTAATCTGATCTAGATCTGAATGAGTTATTTATGGGAATAATCATCAATAATCAAGTTACTGGATGATATTAAGACTAGCCAACAGTTTTACAAATCATCTCGTAGTATAAGTGCCAATCTAGATTGGGTTGCCAGTCTATTTCTATTGGTTAGGGTGAAATAAGGGGACAAATACTTCACTATGAAAGGTTTGATAGAATTGGCCATAAACCTATAGCTTGTATAGAAACTAGTTAGTTGGAGGTTTCAGCATGAGACCAGTTGGCCTTGGTTTGTTGCATTTGTGAAGGAAATGTGCAGTTCCAGAGTCAAGTATAGCGAGGTTCACTCAGATTCAGCACAGGCTCTAAAAAGACCTGATCTCAGTGTGTGGAGTGAGAGAGCTGATATGTGGGTGGTCAGACAGCACGGAACAGACTCTCACCAAATGGAGCACTCAGCAGATCATGTGACTCCGCTACAGCACATCTTGTGGAGTTTAATATTTAACTGTTGCCATAGCAACAATGGTTTCCATCGCCACGTGACATCGTTCACACACACATAGAGAAAGAGAGAGAGCTGTGATGGCCACATACTTTCCTAATGAGGCTAGTTAAAGGTAATGGAATGATCAAAGTGAGATCTATCTTCCATATAAACCTATTCTTCTCAAGCACTGTAGCACAAATGGGTCAACAGTAAGAGTCTAGGCTGAATTGTTTGTTAGCACACTACAGTTAACCCTTTGCACACAGTATACACTCTCAAATAATGTGACCTATTGAATAAACATGCAAAGTTAACTAAAAGTCAACTTCATTTATACTGAAAGATCAATAAAGCTATGGTGCTAATATGATGCAAAATAATAATTTACCTGGAAAAATACATTACTTCTAATTTGCAGCTAGTGAAAGTCCAATAATGTAATCAAAAAAGAGATATTTTATATTGACTATTGAAGATTCTGGGAGGAAAATCCAGTTTCAAATCATTGCTCAATCAGGTCAACGTGAACTCTTAGCAACTTGTCCTCATCCCAATCCTCTACCATACATGATAAGCTGTTTAACTAGTGAGACTGATAAAACCCTTAGCAGTGGCAGCTATGCAGCAATGGCCTTTGAGACCATCAACTTGCTGACCTTTCATTCATATCTATAAAATTTTGTGAAAGCCTTGTCCTGGTGCCTTGACCCCAAACACAAACACATCCAAGTGACACAAGCCATCTAAAAAAAATGCAGTATATTTAATATTCATTGTACATATTAGCAATATAAGTAATATCTGCACAAACAGAACACAAACCCCTTCACATGCTTGGTGATCTTCCTGATGGCTTGTGTATGCAAATAAGTGCTCGAGGGAAAGTGTCAGGGATTAACATAATCTTATTATTTATTTTTATTTTTTTAATATTTACATGTTATTTAACACTTTTATTTCCCTGCCTTACTCTCGAGTGAAATGACCTAATGTAGTCTCTGTAATATAGACATGAATTTTAAGTAATTGGACATAATATTGGTTTATATTGGAAGAAACTCATCATTAATAATTTTTCATTTTTATTTAAAAAAAATTGACCTGAACAAAGCATAGGTGTTAAACACATGTTTAAATCTACCATCATGAAATCAAACACATAGTTATCTAGGTTAGTGCGTAAGGAAAGTATGAAAAAAGATAGTATTTTCATGGCACAATTGTTCTTTATGGTTATTGTGGTTGTAATTATTTATACCAGACAATAATCTCAATCAATCTCTCTCTCTCTCTCTTTCTCTCTCTCTCTCTCTAGCTCCTTGTCTAATATCGTACTGGAAGCACAGCTGCTGTTTCGAGGCTATCAGCTGTCCTTTGTGCAGACAAAAGGTATTAAACACATAATAAAAACACACCCAATTACTCCTAGCAAATGTCACTGACAAGAAACTGTATAGAGTATCAGTCCTCAAAAACCTCTTTGTGAGTACTAACTCAACTATATTGGCAAACAATACAATGTGTAAATAATTAAAAAAAGACATTTCCTTCCTTCTTTATATACATTGCTGTCTTTTGCATTCTAGGTTGTTTCATATTTCTTGTTTTGTCCTACCTAGGTCAATGTCATGTATCATCTGTTCCATGAGAACAGATCAGACAGGAAGGAGCGAGAGGTACTGGGCCACATTAGAGACTACAATAAACGCTATTCCGGAGCACCACGACGAGTGAGTTTCACTTTTTTTCCACTATTATTTTCCCTAGAGAGAGATTCATGTTTTTTTTTATTACGTCTAAGCTCATTAGAATTATACTTTTGCATTACTTGATCTCATGACACCACACATTTTCCTCTGTACCTCTGAGGGATGACACTATTTACTGTTTGAAACTATAAAACCACAGACACAATGAGATGTTTTATTGATAATAGCTGAAACCAGTTTTACATGCTACCTTTGTCTTCCTCAGATAAGTGACTACCTTTCTGATGCTCCTTTCTTCTTGCTGCTTTTGTTCCGGGCTTTGGGAAACATGGGCAGTTTGGTGTGGCTCTTCCTGCTAAGAGTGGCACTGTGTGGATTCGGGGCCGCTGCATCATTTGTGTCTCCATTAGAGGCTATGCCTGGACACTTCAGTGGGGCATTGGGGCTTTTAGATGACCTAGTGGTAGTCTTCCTCCTCCTTATTGCCATCATTAACATCCACCAGCAGATGGTGCCAGAGAGGACCAGCAGGCCACACACAGTGGAACATGGAATACTGTCTGACATGTTGTAAAATGGTGGGCAAAGGACACTGGATGTCCAAGAAGCACCATGAGGGAACATGAAAACAGGGAACTACCCGCGTCCTCTTCGTCAGACTCCACAGCCAGGGGTGATGTCCGTGAATTTTTAAGCAGAAAAACTCTAAGAGAGGCTAGTTATGCCTTTATCAGTATTACACATGGGTCTGGAAAGAGTAACTGTGAAAGGCTTCTTAGTCCTGCTTGCTGTAGTCACTGAGTGATGTTTAAAGGTGTATGACTGTGTATAAAAAACTGTTCTTATCAGTCTACTCACCACGTACACTTAATGAAGGTCTTACATGTGATACGTTTTCATTTATTGGTGTTTATGATTCATTTATGATGTTTATCATTCTTATTTTCCTCACTGATACACTTCTGATGTAATATAATAAAGTATTTTTGTATTTTCAGTGTTTCAGAGTGTTGAATATTTAAGATGGTAAACCACCAGAACATCTCACACACACACACACACACACACACAAACATAATTATCCTTAAATTCTTGTCAGGAGTATGCGATTATACCAAATTATACACACAATTGTCCTTTAGTTCTTGTCAAAAGTTTACTTTATTATTTCATCTTTGAAGTAGTGTCATGAAATATCAAACTTGGTGTATATAACTGAGAGATACATAAAACATATATATCCTCACATATCCTGCAAATCACAAAACGTTTTTCTAACTCGTTCTTGATTCCAGCAGTTTTGGTGCATGAAGTCTCTGTAAAACAGGACTACTCATCGTGGCTTTTTGGCTAATTCTTGTTATTGCCATCACCTGAACTCTCCTCACAGTTCATCTGTAAATGTGTGCTGGTGGACAAATATTCACAACTTGCACAAAAATGGCCCAGAACAACAAACTGCTGGAAGATGAAAGCTTAGACTTTTTGAGATATTGTATGAGGTTACAATATTGACATTAATAATAACATTTTTAATCAATCAAAATCACATTTACATTTAGCACAGTTTGGTGCTTATTGCTGGGTTCTGTCAAGTAAACACATCACAGTAGCCACAAAATCATTTCTTTCTTTCTTTTTTTTTTAATTCTTATTTATTTCACCTCATTTTCATGACCTGTCAATTCCCATCCACCAGCAAGCTCTTCCCTATCATACAACAACTACCACCCAGGGAGGGTGAAAGCTAACACATGCTTCCTCCAAGACACGTGAAGCTAACTACTAGTACAGCCACTGCTGATCATGCCACGTCACAGGACAGCGTAACACACTTGGAGGAAAGCACTGTCTACCTTCTTCCGCATACATGAGCCCACAGATGCCTATGATTGGCTAGTATTGCTGTGATTGACAGGGTAGAGAGCGTATGCCACCCCTCTCACCCAGAGAGCACGGCCAATTTTGCTCCCTGGCCTTTGCGGTCATGTAAGAGCATTTCTTTAACACAATTTTGAGGACACAAGTTAGCTAAATATCTTAGTTAGATTGCCAAATATCTAGTGTTTTACTTGGAATGCAGCCATCTGCCAAATATCTAGTGTTTTACTTGGAATGCAGCCATCTTCAGTTTGACTCTTGTTACCCATGTTTGTATTAATTTTTTTTTTAGGTTTAGCCTTTTACATAACTATGTAAATCTAACTCTTCTCAATCCTCCATACAAATAATCACTTTCTTTCAGGATGCTTTCACAGATGTAACAGTGCAGTGAAAAAATATCCATAATCACTATGATGACGACCCCTCGCTCTGACACCACACAGCGGCATTGTGGAACATGCGGAGCCAAGGCGAGGCACGCAGTGAGGCTCTGAGAGGTGCAGGTGCCCAGGCCCACTGCCAGCCCAGCACCGTGCGCTCTGGGTGGGGCATCATGGCCAGGTGGCGCCCGTCAGGCGAGCAGATACCTGCTATGCCCAGGGCAGAGCCGTTTGGGTTCATGGGGTAGGTCTCAGTGGGGGCTCCGGAGTCATCCACGTAGCGCAGTGGTGCCAGAGATGCACTGATCAGCTTCTGCTGTGCTTCAGGGGAGCGGAACTGCATCAGACCTGTGCAGGAAGTTCTGTTTCATTAACAGGGACTGTAGACATATTGTGGAATATAAAATCAGATTTGGTGTTATGTTCCTGAATAAAAAAGTTTATTTCAGTTGGGTTTTAGAATGAACTTTCAGTTAAATTTTTTTTATCATAATAACAATAGATCCAAAGCAGATCAGCCCTCTCAGGCCCTGAAAAGGGACTTTACATATAATCTTTAAGAGAAAAGAATTAGAGACACATATTATACACATACTGTAATAAAATACTACTGTAGCTGCCTGGCCACATACAGAATGTAAATATGAATTGCAGTAATGTAGTACTCCTTGATATGGCCCATTTAATTTAGCTAGTGTATTGCAGAGCTAATGCATAATATTCACACTGGTATACTGAAATAAATTATAATAAATTGTACTTGTACAAGTAGTTAATAGAGCAGGGAAGGTAGGGAGTATCGTTCACTCTCCCTCAAGTAGACAAAAAAATTATTTTGCCTCATTACATTTATCAATGTTCTTCCCAATGAAGTTTTTCTCAGTTTAATTTGATAAATGTTCTGAGTGTTTTCACCACTAATGATTTTTCCTCTCATTTATGGAGGAAACCAGTAATTAACTAAAATCAAGTTATTGTTGGCCACACAAATTTTTTTTCCCTTCAGACTTTTAAATATAATATCTATTATTATGTGCAGCACGTTATGCCCCAGAAAACATGACCTTGTGAAAACTTTAACATTAGCCATGTCACCTGTAGCTAGCAAATAGAGACTGCTATGCATAATTTTTATTTACACTCATGATAATCATCATCATCATCAGTTCTTGTTCTGAAATTTAAATCCGATCCTATGTACTAAAATAATAATAATTCACTAGATTATTTCGTGCTCTGTTTGGATGACTACTTTTACCTCATCATTTTTTTTTTAATGATATTCTTCCCAGCTTTGGTGGATAGTCTTCATAAACAACACTGAATATATTTTTAAAAAGTGTGTCATAAAAAGGAGCTGATGACTACATGTCATGACGCACCATCCAGGGGAATATTTGCTAGTGTGATATTCTTATCATGGACAGTCTCACCTTCTCCATGGGCAACCCACACACCCAGGGCAGAACCCTCCATGCCCTTCAGCATAATGGCTGGAGAAGGCAGAATGCCGACACTCACAAAGCGGGACTCAAACCGACCTGACTTATTATGGGTCAAGGCCACCTCAGAGCCTACAACAGAAAGTGCAACAGAGTAGGAGAGAGTGATAAAGAGAGGAGCACTGAAAAAATAAGCAAGCATGTAAGAGACAAAAAGAATCTCCATGCATGTCTCATGATGCAAAAATGTTAAAACGTATCACACAAAACAACACGCATCAAACCTGAAAACTTCCAGTATACCTAATAAAGTAAAGAACATGTGTCTATTGCTTTCATTTGGATATAACACCTTTTTTAAGGCCTCAGAATTTTTGTCCACTCACCTCCATCCTGTGCTCCACCCACCCAACCTAGCAGAGCCAGGAGCTGGCAGCCATTACACACCCCTAGACTAAGTGTGTCATTACGACGCCGGAAACGCTCAAACTCCTCCCGGGCATTGGGGTTAAAGGTGACAGTAGCCGCCCAGCCTGAGAAGACAATTAAGACAGTTCAACATAAATATTACAACACTCTTAAGCACACAAGTAGCAGACTTTACGTACAAAAATTTGCATTGATTATGGACGTGAATGTCAATTTTTCTGTACAACTTTTGTGCATCACATAAAGTGCATGTTCAAAAGTGCTCAACGGAGCAGTACTTCACTGCTCCAATATTAAAGTAGCTTTTCTGATTAGAAACACCACCTGTACAAACAGCTGTACATTCATAGTTAAAACTTTTTGTGCAGGCATTTTAACAAATTTCAGTGAACACGGGTGTGGGATCCTTTGGGATGTGTGTAGTTTTGTGTGTAACGTTCACCTTTGGCTGATCCCAGCACATCAGCGTAACTGAAGCCGCCTACAAACACAACAGCTCGGAATGGGTCAAGGGTTGTGGAGCCGGAGCACAGGTCCTGCATCGTGACATCCCACACCTGCAGGCAACAGAAGACAAATCATCATAGCATATTTTTCTGACAAATGTAGAAGGAAATATAGTGTGCATAACATTATGGGGCTATAGGGTTCTAAGTCTGTATAAAGTATATAAAATCATTGTTGTATCAAATGTTGTATTTCTTTATGAACTAATGCATTTTAGGTATTTAACTGAAGGGCTCTAATCAGGTTGTTACAGTGTCACAGTTAGCCATGGTGTATGATCAGACGGCTATCTTACCAATGACTTTTTCAAAACACAATGTAAAATACATTTCTGTCTTTTTTTGGATCAGCGCATTGCCTTTGCAGCCACTATCTATTTAATGATAAAGTCATGAATATTAACAAAGATTTTATGGAAATATTGTACTTCTTTTACCGATTCCATCGTATCCTATTTATGCGCTTTTTCTTCAGTTTACAGTCAATCCAAGAAGCATGACAAAGTACTGGCTGAGTTTAAAACAGAACAATGAAATATAGATGACATTTAAAATGGCTTGTCAGAGAAGCGAAGCTTCTGGGAATTTTAGGTAAGTTACTGAGTTCCTATAGATATTGTGGGCATGTACACACACTGAACACTTTATTAGGAACACTATACTAATACTGGGTAGGGCCTCCCCAGGCTACATTTTTCCAGTCTTTATCTGTCCAGTTTTGGTGAGCCTATGCCCACTGCAGCCCCAGCTTTCTGTTCTTGGCCGACAGAAATGAAACCCGACATGGTCTTCTCCTGTTGTAGCCCATCCACCTCAAGGTTCAGTGTGTTCTGCTCACCACAATGGCACAGAGTGGTTGTCTGAGTTATTGTGAATTCTGTCAGCTCAAACCAGTCTGGCCATTCTCTGTTGACCTCTCTCATCAACAAGGCGTTTCCGTCTGCAGAACTGCCCCATTCTCAGTAAACTCTAGAGACTGTTGTGCGTGAAAATCCCAGGAGATCAGCAGTTGTAGAAATACTTAAACCAGCCTGTCTGGCCCAATAAAAATCACACACAATCAAAACCACAGTCAAAATCACTGAGATCACATTTTTCCCCCATTCTGATGGTTGATTGTTGAAGATTACCTGAAACTGCTGGCCCGTATCTGCATGATTTTATGCATTGCACTGCTGCCACATGATTGAATGATTAGATAATTGTGTGAATGAATACAGGTGTTCATTCAACAGGTGTTCCTAATAAAGTGCTCAGTGAGTGTAAACTACTACTGAAGCACAGCTTGTGCAGCCATGAGTCCTACAACAAGGGATAATAAATACGTCAAATAAATGTCGAAATGTCTGGAAATTTCATCCCGCACTAAGAACAATTATGGGATTATATCTTTTTGTTTCCTTTTAGCTTTTGTTATATATTAAACGATACTTGTGTTATATATTAAACAATATTTTCAAACTGTAACACCCCTAGTCTCTAATTAATTAAGACCTGAAATGTTGCATGTGTATTTGTGTACCTCGAATCCAGCCATATACAGAGAGACAGACATCTCTCGATCGCCATTGCTGCCTTCCTCACGGATGACTGCAACACGAGGCTTGCCCACAGCTACGCAACATTATAACACAGACATCATGTAAGTCAGTGAATTAATCAAACAAACCAAGGTGGTCTTTTTAGTAGCCTTTTAAGGGCAGTGTCTTGACTTCCAGAAAGTTCACAAGCTACTATTTTGCATTATTAAAAAAGTGTTAAGGCTTTAGACTAACCTAGGTCTTTTGCTATCTGTGTTTTAGCAGGGTCAAATGTCAGTTTGAGGTATGGCTGGGTGCGGTTGGAGAGCCCCTGCTCTTCCTGCTGTACGCACAGTGGATTGGCCTGCAGACATTCCAGTTGGAAGCTTGTGCTCTCCCATAATGCCCTGAGAGTGGGAAGACGCTCATGCAGCACTTCCTGTCCACACAGGCTCACCTTGACCTGAAGAACAAGAAGTGATCAATAATTATTTCTATCCTACACCTCTATTTTTAATTAATTAATTATTTGTTATTCAAAACCATGTTATAAAAGCCACTAAAGTAGAATCTGGCATGACTTACTTCTCCTCCCTATAAAGTAATACATTAATATAATCTATAATTAATTACACAGGACATTAATTGTCCTTCAGGAAGCCTTGGGTCTTGGGTGTAAAATACAGTTGTAGCTCATCCATAGAGGCAAGTGGTGCAGAGCCACACCATGTATCTCAGCCGTTCAACGAAGGTTATTTATGAAATATTCATAAAGTCCTCATTCACATACCTTGTTCATACATTTTAAATTCAAATGTTAATTTGACAGATATAAGCCAATGACCCATGATTTGGACATCTTTCTAAATGTTGGGCAATCATGGGGCAGCATCCTCACTGTTCCATTTTGCTTTGAAGTGTTATTACAGCTAGTGGTCAAAAATGGGAACTGCAGCAAGTGCTAATAGAGGCCCATTGGGCAGGAATCACACTGTCCCATGCTCATGGGAGGAACAGCAGACAGGACAGATAATAGAATGGTTGCCAACATGGGCTAGTTTAAAAATACTCTGTGGGCACCAAGATCTTGTTTTATAGCAAATAATCAGAAATAAATCTAATAAGTTTTCTCAAACAAAGGCAAAGTGTAAGTACAGACAGTGTGCTATACAGAACCATTTCCACTGAAAAGATTGGGAAAGATAAAGGAGATTATGGAGTGGACAATGTCCGTACATCAGAAATGCATGTGCACCACTGTGACCTTGTTTCCTCCTGACAAAAAAGGGAAAAATGTCTCCCCCTTTTTCAATGCCTGAATGTTTTGGGCTAGTTTTGAGTGATTTTTGAGATGTAGCTGGGCTGGAAATTTGGCAACTCTGATTAATGGTTATTTCACTCAACATAGTTGAACAATGGTATGTCTAAAACCTCTCAAACCGAGCTGCTAGACAGTATTTTTGATGACTGTATATTGTCAACTCGCAACTGTCTATTCACTAGGTAGTAGCCTACAGCATTAATGTCTTTCTTCATCAAAATCTCTGATCATGAGCTGCTGCTGGCAAAATGCATCACTTTTCACAAGTTAGATACATTTGGACAGCACATCAAAAATGAAGGATTAGCAAAACTTTAACTGAAAAATATTTGAAAGACTTTGAAATCCTAAAATTTGATTGCATATCTTAACACACTGGAAAATGCAGGCAGACATTAGGGCAGAGAAGTTCTGAAATAGAATAGCTCACCATAGAGTCAGGTCCGAAGCCACAGGTGGTGCCAATCTTGTAGCAGCACAGCCCAGCGCGTGTGTACCGCTGACACACACTTTCCACATCACTCTCACACACCTCCAACACCAGACCCAGCTCCTCCGAGAACAAAGCCTCCATCACTGTGGAAAAAAAAAGAGACAGAATGATCTTAAAATGTGACTTTTAGCTTACAGATTTTGACATTCAGATGCTATACTGACCTTCAACTCCATCAAAAGGCAAGTCAACTTCTATCCCACGATTTCCTGCAAAGGCCATCTCCAGCAGACAGGTAATGAGTCCTCCATCGCTGACATCATGCCCTGCACTCAGCAGACGATCTACCAAACACACACACACACACACAAAACATTATTAGACTCACAAAAGCATTAAGAAAAAGAGCAAACATGACCTCAAGATTAACAAAAAACATCTGTGATAAGTAACAAACATTTTTCACCTTCGATGAGTGTCTGGGTGGTGGTGAAGCAGGCTGAGAGAAGGTCAGGATGATCCAGGTCTGGACTGCAATCTCCCAGCTGACCATAACACTGAGCAAGAGCAGAGCCACCCAGCCTGTATTTACCCACACTCACAGGAATATACAGCAATACACCTGAACGACAGAAAGAGAGAGACGCACTCAGATGTTCAATTTTCCCACAACACTGACCTTAATAATTAGATGTCCCAGTCCTAAAATTCCTGAAAAGGCAGACTCACCTTTGCCCTCTGGGTCATCCAGGTCAGGCGTGACAGTAGCAGTGATATCAGGACACACAGCATACACAGAGATGACCAAAGAACCTAAGAAAGAAAAATGAAGACAGGTTAGCATTATTCGATTAGCATGCTCTCTCTCTCTCTCTCTCTCTCTCTCTCTCTCTCTCTCTCTCTCTCACACACACACACACACACACACACACACACACAGACCTGGTGCTTTGACGGTTTCTCCACCAACACGAGCAGCCATGCTGAGGGAGTCCTTTCCGCCATCGACAGCAACGCCCAACTGACCCATGACCTTGCACATAGCCTGACACGCCTCCCACAGACACGCCCCTTCACCTGGCAACTTCGCCGCCCACATCCAGTTGCCGCTGCACTTTATATCCTGAGAGAAACACACACAAAACTATCAAAAAAATGCATGACAAATTGATATGAGGAAAGATTTCCAGAAATGTGTGTGTTAAGTAATAACTTATAATTACTAAATCTTCTGTAATTAAGATTGATTTGCACAGGATGAGCGGTTTCTGTATAACTGGCAGAGATGGTTTTGGAAGGAGACGTTAGGAAAAAAGCACTTCCTGGAGTATCAAAATACCAAAAAAAAAAAAAAAAACACAAAACCAAATATCCTTTTCCAACAGGACATAACAGAATCTTTAACTAAACGTCCGTTCAGATGGGATATAGATTACTACAGCTCCTTTTATACTAGGTACATTTTTAACTAATTTTTAAATTTTTATACTTATTTTTATACTAAATATTACTGATATGATGGATTTAAACAGGATTAAAAATCCCAATCACTGGTAGAGCTTAAGCTGCCACATTTGGGTTCTGAAAGAAGATAGCAGATAAACTGTACAAAAACAACCTTTTATGAAATTGCC
This sequence comes from Pangasianodon hypophthalmus, assembly GCF_027358585.1. NCBI lineage: Eukaryota > Metazoa > Chordata > Actinopteri > Siluriformes > Pangasiidae > Pangasianodon > Pangasianodon hypophthalmus. The sequence goes on along the minus strand of NC_069728.1, from coordinate 4,400,069 downwards.
GAGATATACTGTTTGAAGAGCTCAAGGAGACACAATAAATATATAGATTATATAATGGACTCTTTCAGTGAACAGCACCATAACATTATTCAACCACAGTGACTGCTAAAGTAGTTGTTACCCACCAGTGCCACATTTTACCTTGAGAGCAGTGACACGTGCAAACACTAGATTGGTGAGGGCCTCGCCCACAGCCATTCGAGCTCCAACCTCCGGGGAAACAAGGCCTTTAATTGGCTGCTCCCCAATTGCTGTTGCAGCACCCTGGAGGCTGAAGGGTGATAGAGCAACCACAGCCACATCAGCCAGTGGGGTGTGGAGGGGTCCTACACACTGCTGCTGTGCCACCAATCCCGTCACAGAGCGATCCACCTAATATAAGAAGAACAGACAAAAGAAATGAATATTGGGAGTGAATTATTGGCACACTTCATGAAAATTAGTTTTATAAAAGAAAAACATTAAACACAATAATATTCCATTCAAACAATAGAAGAAACTATTTGGCTTTGTTCTTACAAAAAATCAGGAGGGGAAAAATATCCCAAAGATTACCCACAGTGTTAGAACTACACAGTTGAATCAACTGTTTAAATTATGCTTTCTGGAAGCACTGCAAAAAAACGTTCTCTCTTTCCTGAGAGCACTTCTCAAAAAAAAAAAAAAAAAGAAGAAGAAGAAGAAAAAAAAAAAGCAGCACCTTACCTTCACCAAGCATTATTAGAACTATACCTGGCATACTGTAATCCATGGCTCCAGACTCATTTACACAATTCATGCCATTTGCACAGTTTTTTTTTTTTTTTTTTTCATGTCTTATATTCCATTTGCACACGTCAATTGCACTTTACTGCCACCCTACCTCATTGTCTCTCTGCACTTTACATTTAATGCAACTTGCTGTTTCGCATTTCTGGTTAGATGCTAACTGCATTTTGTTGGCGTTGTACTTGTACTCTGCTCATTGACAAAGCTGAATCTAATCTAATCTAATGGGTCCAATCAAACTTTTTGGTTTTGTACACCATTTGTACAGCATGTTTGGCAACAAAAGGGGACAAAACACCTGATAGCCCACTGTAAAATACAGAGGTGGATCAGTGAGGCTTTGGGGCTGTTTTGTGGCTGGTTGTTCACGAGCTCTTGTGAAGATTGATGGTCATGAATTCTGCTTAGTACCAGGATATTGCAGCCCAAAACCTGGCTGCCTCTGCCAGGAGGTTTAAATGGGGCCACAGATACAGCTGTCAACAAAATGATGAGCCAAACATACTTCCAGTCAACAACAATCAACCTGTGGTCTGAAATGAACGGGACAGTCCACATGCACAAACCTAAGCATATAAGGAGGTTATTTAAGGAATAATTCAGACACTTAGGGGAAACAGGAGACCTTGTTGGTGAGGTAGCGTTTGCTGGCCACAGCGGGCAGTCTAAGAACTCTCTCGAGAGCAGGCAAAACCAAAAGTCCTGGAGGGAGAGAGAGAGGCTGCAGACAAGAAGGCACACAGTCCAGCCTGAACTCCTATAGATAGAGAGAGAGAAAGAGATTAATAGAGGTCATCAAATCTGTCAGGAAGACACATTATGGATCATCAGGGCTGGGCAACAGAACAACACTTTATTTTCTCATTTTTCTCATTCCTGATTAATTTTCTTCTGATTAAAAATCATCAACTTGTGTACTAGATCCCTTACCTACATGTTTCTTCAAATAGATAATACCAAAAGCAATCAAACCTCTTATAAAAATAATCAATTCTTTCCTTAGCACTGGCTATGCACCTAAATCTTTTAAACTAGCAGTTATCAAACTCCTGATTAAAAAACCCTGACATCGACCCCTGTCAGCTGTCCAACTTGAGGCCAATATCAAACCTCCCCTTTATCTCAAAGATCCTAGAAAAGATTGTAGCAGAGCAGCTATGCTCATGCCTACATAGGAATGTAATGTATCATGAAATGTGTTAGTCAGGATTTAGGCCTCATCATAGCACGGAGCCAGCGCTAGCTGAAGTGGTAAATGACCTACTACTGGCCTCTGATCAGAGTTTTGTCTCCTTGCTTGTGTTGCTTGACCTTAGTGCAGCTTTTGACACCACCGATCATACTATTCTCCTTGATAGACTAGAAATTGTTGCAGGCTTTAAGGGAATGGCCCTCTCCTAGCTCAGGTCTTATTTAACTGATTGTTATCAGTTTGTAAACGTAAATGGTGACTTCTCTTCTCATACTAAGGTAAAGTTTGGTGTCCCACAAGGCTCTGTTTTAGGCCCACTGCTTGATTTTCTTTATATATGCTACCTCCGGGTAAAATTATTCATAAACATGGTATTAGCTTCCACTGTTATGCTGATGACACACAGTTGTATGTTTCAGCAAAGCCAGATGAGAGACACCAGTTTAATAAAGTTGAGGAATGTGTAAAGGACTTTATACACTGATTGCTTATTAACTTCCATCTACTTAATTCTGACAAGACAGAAGTACTTGTACCAGGATCACATGCAGCTAGAAGTAAGCTTTTTGATTACATAGTAACTCTGGATGGCCTTTCTGTTACATCATGTGCAGCAGTAAAGGACCTTGGTGTGATTATTGACTCCAGTCTTTCCTCTGAAGCTCATGTAAATAATATTACTAGGACAGCCTTCTTTCATCACAGAAATATTGCTAAGATAAGAAATATAATGTCACTACACTATGCAGAAAAACTAGTTCACGCTTTTGTTACCTCTAGGTTGGATTACTGTAATGCCTTACTGTCTAGATGTTCCAGTAGATGCATAAACAAGCTCCAGTTAGTCCAGAATGTAGCAGTGAGAGTCCTTACTAGAACTAAAAGAAGAGACCACATCACCCCTATCTTATCCACACTACGTTGGCTCCCAATCAAATTTCGCACTGATTATAAAATACTACTATTTACCTATAAAGCGCTGAATGGTCTCGTGACACAGTACCTGAGCGAACTTCTGGTCTTTTGTGATCTGCCACACCTACTTCAATCGAAAGGTGCAGGCTCTTTGTTGGTACCTCGAATAGTGAAGGCTACAGCTGGGGGCAGAGCTTTCTCTTACAAAGCTCCCAATTAGTGTTCGGGATGTTTAAGTCTAGGCTGAAAACACTTTTGTTTAGTCAAGCCTTTTGTTAATAGGTTTTTCTTAGGTAAAGATTAGATTTTCTTAGATTACTGTGGATGGTACCACTTAGAAACCATGAAGATGGCTTTGGACTGCAATTGATATGAACAGTCTTGCTACAATGGCTTAGGACTGCAATTGCAATGATAGCTATAGGACTGCAATTGCCACAAACAGTTTTGCACTCAAGTCTCCATCAGTGAACAGCTGATAACTTCAACGAAATAGACTTCATATGAAAACTATAATGAATTTCCTGTTTACACAATTGCACTTTCTTTTATTTATAATCGCACTATCCGGTGTCACCCAGATGAGGATGGGTTCCCTTTTGAGTCTGGTTCCTTTCAAGGTTTCTTCCTCATATCGTCTCAGGGAGTTTTTCCTTGCCATCATCGCCTCTGGCTTGTTCATTAGGAATAAATTTGTAAATTTAAAGCTTATATCCGAAATTTATATATTATTGTAAAGCTGCTTTGTGACAATGTCCATTGTTAAAAACGCTACACAAATAAAATTGAATTGAATTGCGTTATACATATCTTGTGAAAATATCAAGTATTGGGATATGATATTCTCATATCACAGACCCTTAACGGTCATGCATAAAGTGGAAAAAAGATCTAGCACTGTCTTATCTGGCTGAAGCATTACCAGCAACCGCCAGATGGAGCACCAATCATGGACCTTTGAGAGTTGAAGAATTTTCCAAGAGGTTTTACCGTTCCACATACCTTCTGAGGCATCTTTCCCAATACCCAATCAAGTTCCAAATCCACAGGGTTCCGCCCACCAATCATGGCATTGCCAGAGCTAGAGATGTCATCCACAAGAACAATCTACAAGGAATAAACATGCAGAAGTTAGACTTGGTTATATCTGGGCACCTTCATAACACACGCACACACGTACACACGCACACACTTCAAACCATGTAATATCTGGCTTGCCAAGGCAGTTCTAAATGTTGACCTGTGATGCAATTCTGTCTGTTCTGTTTTACAATTAGTAAATGTCATCTACAGTCCCCGCTGAAAGTATTGGAAAGGCAAGGCCAATTCATTTCATTCATCAAACCACTCATCAGCAGTAAGAATCAGGAGGCCAGATTGGAATTCACAAAGAAATACAGAGATGAGCCACAAAAGTTCTGAAACCAAGATTAACCTCTACCAAAGTCATGGAAATGCCAAAGTGTGGAGAAAGAAAGGATCTACTCATGATCCAAAACATACGAGCTCATCTGTCAAGCATGGTGGAGGTAGTGTCATGGCTTGGGCTTGCATGGCTGCTTCTAGAACAGACTCACTAATCTTTACTGATGATATAACTCATGATGGCAGCAGCAGAATGAATTCAGAAGTCTACAGAAACATTCTGTCTGCCAATTTACAGAGAAAACGGAAGGTTTTAGACTGGCTAAGTCAATCACCAGAGCTTGACCCAATTGAGCATGCATTTCACCTCCTGAAGAGAAGACTGAAGGGAGAAACCCCCAAAACAAGCCATCGAAAAAGAAGAACGCAACAGTTTGGTGATCAATGACTTGTTGCAGCTATTGTGAGCAAGGGATATGCAACCAAATAGTAAGTGTTATTTTCTTTAAGACTATCTGTTCCAATACTTTTGCTCACCTAAAAATTGGGTGGCCTGCTACCAAAGGTGCCATGTTCTAAGGTGTTCAACTCATCTAGATGTAAATGTCAGGAAATGAAAGCTGAAATTCTGATCTACTGTCTCATATTCATACTTTGATTTCAAACCCAAATGGAATAGTGTACAGCAAGAACAAAAGAATCGTCCTTGCCATTCCAATACTTCTGGAGGGGACTGTATATTACAGTTTTTTACACCCACCTTACTATCACCTGTGATGTGACCCACAAAGTCAACAGGGCATTTCTCCCTCTGACACACTCTCTCCAGAAAACTCCGGTCAGATGGGCGGAGCAACAGAGCATTACTCTCCTGATACTCAGCCCCCCACAACTCCAAAACACTGAGGGTGGGATCACCTCTCTGCAAGAGGAGGAAGTGGATTATTAGAATTATATATAAATAAAAATATAACTTGGCTATGATCGTTATTAATATTTATATACAAATTCCACACAAAGCACTTGTAGATTGAAGCTCACTTTAAATTTGCTGGTGTAGATGACAGCTCCAGTGGGCTCACTCAGCTCTTTCAACACATTTCCTAGAGCACAGAACACATTCAGACTCTCCAATAGGGTTTGAGAGTGTAAGTGACATGACACACATGTTAAATGATTTAACAGCAATTAAATGTTTTTATTAATTAAAAAATAACACGTCATACTTATTTGTATAAGTATGACGTGTTATTTTTTAATTAATAAAAACATTTAATTTTTCTGACATGGGGAAAGCCTCATTCCTGAAGACTTTCCCCATGTCAGAAAAATTACACTCTGTCTATTACAAAGCACTGATACTGAAGACTCCTTCCAAATATTCGAAACAAACGTCTCCTCACAGAAAACTTAATGGATTACACTCTGTTTACGTGGAGCATCTGCGATACAAGTCCCTGTGTAAATTGTTAGAATCCAAATAAAATTGTACTTGAACGATTATTAATAAACCCCCAAATCAGTAATGAGCATTCACCAGTGCTGTGGTATAAATATATAACTCTTATAATTAGAATTAAAATGATAATGTCACATGATATTTATTACCATTGCCTCCTGCACCCTGGTCATGAATACTGCAAATGGGGTTTCCTGCAGCTCTCTCCAGACATGCCCTTAGAGCCCGATTCATCTTCTGCTCCATCTCAGCATCTCCTCTTTGAACCGCACCCAAATCACGATCGCTGGAGTTATCACCCTGTACCTACAACACACAAATAGATTTCCGCTTGCAACTTACCACTTTTAACAAAGCAGTAAGTAACATCCAGATACAGATATGTCTGTTAAACGATTAAATGTAAACCCCAATGTGATTAACATCTGCACCTACCTGTATAGAGGACGCAGCCCCTCCCCCTACACCAATCCTATACACAGGGCCTCCTATTTTCACCACCTCCATACCTGTTACCAGGGTGAAATGTTAAATGTGAGGACAGGAGATGAACATCAAGATTTTTTTCATGCTGATCAAACTCAGTGTACCCATTCAAGGGCATCTTACATCAAAATCTCACACATACACCTGTTTTTATATTTTGATGTGAAACGGATCCAGTGTCAGATTAAAACACATGAATCTTAATAAATTTATTTTACCATCATGATCTATAGCTTCCAAAATTTCCTACCTGACTTTGCCTCCTCTTTCTTTACATGCTCATCCTCAATGGAGCCCAGTCCACCGCTGAACATTATTGGCTTAATCCATTCTCGACGCTCACCATTGGCCAAGCGCATTCCAAAGGACCGGGCAAAGCCTTGAGTCATTAAGCCAAATAAAGGAGGGAAAAAAAAAAAAAAACACATTTATGCTATCAGTGAAAGCAAACTGCTAACCAGTTGGTCTGTTTCTTAAACATAGCACAGAGCTAAGACACACCACAGTATACCTGCCAGCACTGGCTCTCCAAACTTGTTTCCGTAGTCTGAAGCTCCATCACTGGCTTCAATAGCCACCTGCAAAGGAGGGGCAAAGCTGGAAGGGTACTCCCAACCACCCTCCTCCCATGGAAGGGCAAAACCTGCAGTCAGATATGTCCAAGAGAATAGAGGGACTTTACTTTCATGCCAAAGGTTTTAATAACTCCATGTACATTTTACATTAGCTAAGCTAAGTGCAATGATGGCGCAATCTGAAAACCAGACCCACCTGGGATATGGAGGTTACCAAAGCAGTACCCAGCAGTCCCTGCAATCACGTGTCCACCTCGGCCTGCGCTCTGTACGTCTCTGATTCGCCCGCCAGTACCTGTAGTAGCACCGCTAAAAGGAGCGACACCTAGAGTTCAAGTAAATTAAACAACACTTAGCATTATCAGATAAGTTAAAAGATGGAAATAAGCATGTGATTATATTTTTCATACATTTATCCTTACCTTATTAAAACAGTAGAAATATTACAAAACCTTTTTTTAACGTTTACTTGTACCAGATTATATTCGGAACTCTCTTAAGCGCGTACATGCAACATAACCTCTAGGACACTATGCATGTGAAGTATGCTCATGGTCACTCCCCAGCTTGCCGTAAGAGATAAAAGGACAACTAGTATTATGCTGTCACAATGTAAAAGGGGGTGATTAATATGGGTAGTTAGGGAGTTTTCTTCACTAATGTGAACAAAATGAAGATAGGGGTCCATATGGTGCCTTTTTAATAAGACTGAATTTATCTCTGAAGCACTAGGGGTTGTATAGACACCAGCATATACACTAGTTGCAGCTGTAGTGAGCTGTCGACTAGTCGGGGCAGTGGTGAAAACAGCGAGGCAGACAGCAAGGAGATGCAAGTGGAATATACTTTGGTTAAGTGTACTTTGTCAGTCTAAAATATTTCAAACTAGGTGAAGTCAATTCTACAGTCAGCTGCACTAAACTACACTAGTAAAAATCCTATTTTCATTTTCTTTTCCTGTAATGGATACTTTGAGATGACTTTGCATGAAGTGAAGACGTGCAAGTGTTTTTCTTTTAAAGCTAAAAAAAAATATTTTTAAATTAAATCCTAGTATACTGAATTCCATTGTGACCAGAGACGTGTGAAAGGGCGTTTTCAGAGCCGCGGGTTGCACATCACCAACCAATCCAACTCAGCTAGTTTAGAGTCAGATCAGTGGTGCCAGATGGAAGAGGTTGAGCCAGACCCGTTTTTGGAAGCTACTGGGGTTGAATATGGCAGAAAAACATCCCAGACAATGCTGTAAACATTGTGTCCTCCAAGGAGCTTCCACATCATGCTGTGCACTCTCAGTTTCAGAAACAATTATTTCAGCTTTGCGTTTTAAGAATTGGTACATCCTTAAATAGTGCAACTGTGTAACATGATAAACAGATTTATTATTTTGCACATGTATAGCACCGATTTATTTACTTTCATTATTAACAGTGAAGCCTAAAAAGATTTTTTATTTGTAGCCTGTGTATCAGTTTTTTTTTTTTATATGTATGACATGTTCTTTGCTGCACAAATAAATTAGCCTAAAAACAGCAATATCCTGAAACAGTTTTTACTTTATCTATGGAAAAGACAACTACTTTTAGTATTATTGGTCAACTCATAAAAATCAGTAATCCTGCAACCTCTACAAAGGACAAATTGTGCTCGTACTCTGACCTGTGGGGAAGTTGTGTGTTTCTGCAGTGAAGATGACGTGTCTGGTGGTGTGTCTGGTCTTGTAGCAGCTGGCCTGCGCAGGGTCAGTGGGGAGCATGCACTCCAGCTCCATGCCTTTAATACCACTGTGCGCACACACACACATGCATGCATATATACACACAGACACACACACTGCAGCTGCTGTCACACTCAGAGTGACTCAGTGATGGTTATCATGCTGGCTGACTGACTCTCACTCTCTCACCTGCTGTTATCGGAGAACTTGATGACATTGTTCTGATTGCTGTGCTGCTGGGTGCCCATAATGAGGCTGAAAAGAGTGTCCTTCTGCTCCTGTCCGTCAATCACCATCCGGCCTCGGAAGAACCAGTGGCGACTGTGCTCACTGTAGGGGATATTAGAGGGGAAATTTTGTTTTACAAATTTCAGATATACACCAGTGTTTTTAAAAATGAATCTTTAATCGTTGTGTACTGTATGTGGGATTTCCACAAAAAGTATTTATTACACATAAAATTCCCTGTACAGAGAAAAGAACGAAAAACCTGGTGACACAAAACTTAATAATGAAAGTCTAAGGACGGTTGTTTCCAACGTTTCTCAGCAGAAGGTAACATGCAAAAATTCGTGGCCTTTTTCACCCGTAAGCCTACACACCTGTTGGACTGTGCCAGGTCAAAGCATTCAACACTGGTTGGGTTTCTCTTCACCCTCTGGAACAATGCTGTGTAGTAGTCCAGATCCCAGGAGTCAAAAGCTAGTCCTGCTCATGCACACACACACACACACACACACACACACACACAGTTAACCAGGATCATATTAACAGCAAGAGGACAACAATTTCGTATACTGATTTTGGTCACCAGATTTTTAATCGGATAAAGTTAGATTTTGTGTATTTTATGATCAGTGCATACGACACAAGACGGTCCAACAAGTTAACATGTTTGTCGCAAATGCTGATTGTGTTATTCTACAGTGGCCTGCAACACTCACTGTAGACAGTCAGATAGAGTAACCTGTGCATGGTTACACTTACAAGACAGCATTGGCCTAGTTTTTCCACTTACATTCACTCATTATGTCTGTCTGCCTATCACACACACACACACAAATATCTTGTGACCCAATACATTCCATCTCCCCTCATCCTGTGACAACTACACTTCTTCCAATTATGTTGAATGTCATGTGCCCCTAATCCTCACTCTCTCAGGATTCAGTTGCTCTTTAGAATCGTTAGAGAATTCACTAGTAATAATGATAAAAAAAAAATAACTGCATTTACAAGACACATTGCTCACCAAGCTCATCGTTGGCCCTCTCCAACGCAGCACGACCTTTTCCTAAAATGTCAACCTCAAACACTTCCTGAGGCCGGACGTCCACAAAGAAAGATGTGATGGGATAGGGGTAGATACACTCAGTCATGCTATCGTACAAGAGGCTGATTAACTTCTCCATCTCTTCATCTTTCCTCAGCGTATCCAGCTCATCCTTCAACAGAAGAAGATGTGTCGGTTATTTACATGTTTACTTAAAACAGAGCAACACTAAGATCATTTAAACTGACATTAATAAGGGGAAAATGTTTAAAATCACTAGCAGTTCTAAATTTAAAGCAAATTGGTGATTTGTCACATGACCTCCACCTCTTACTTGCACTCACATAGGATCACCAATTGAGTGTCAATTTCTATCAATATTGTTTATATTACTAATAACTGAAATGAAAACAAAATATACATGGCTATATGAAATAGAGAAAACATAAACCGGGAGTATTCAATATTACATCCTTAAATTTTAAAGTAAAATATGTAATAACAGAAGCATATCTGGGTATCTGCTGTATTTGAGCTGTCATGGAAACAATAAAATACACCCTCCTTTAATTCTATGATTTTATTTATCAGGGCCTAACTAACAATTGTGTGGTCCTTGTGTGGTCCTCACCAACTTCTATAAACAAACAAATAACCTCAGGTGACAACAAAAACATTCAGATTTCAATATGTAGTCATTTTTCCCCAAAAAGTAAACCAACATTGAGAAATCAGGTGAGAAAAAATAAGTACACCCTTCCTACTTCTACAATCATTAAGGGGGTAATTAGCTGGCAGATGTTACTAATGATTAGTTAATCGTCGAGATGTTTGACTGCCTCTATAAAAGCAGAACTTTTGGCAGTTTGGTGCACTGGAGCACTCGGATATGTGTCTATATCATGCCAAGAAGAAAGGACATCAGCCATGACTTCAGCAATTGTTGCTGCTCATCAATCTGGGAAGGGTTATAAGGCCATCTCCAAATAATTTGAAATTCAGAAGGATTGTTTTCAAATGGAGAGCCTAAAAAAAAGTTGCCAATCTTCACAGGAGTGGGCATCCCAGCAAATCCAGTCCAAGGTCAGACCGTTTTATGCTCAGAGATATAAAGAAAAATCCAAGAGCCAAATCCTGTGACCTACAGGCCTCTGTAAGCACATTAAATGTTTATGCTCATGAAAACACAATCAGAAAAAGACTGAACAGGTATGGCTTTCAGGGAAGGGTGGGTAAGAAAAAAAACCTTCTCTCCAAAAACAATATAGCAACACTTAGGTTTGCAAAAATGAACAAACCACAAACATTCTGGAACAATATCCTTTGGTCTCATGAGACTAAGGTGGAGATGTTTGGTCATCATGCACAGCACCATGTTTGGTGAAAACAAACACAGCGTCTCATCACAAACACCTCATATCAGCTGTTAAGCATGGTGGTGGAGGGCTGATGATTTGGCCTTGTTTTTAGCCACAGGATCTGGGAAACTTGCAGTCATGACAATGATGAACTCCACTTTATACCAGAATATTCTTGAGACAAATGAAATTAGGTCACGCAAGAGGACAATGATCCAAAGCACACCAGCAAATCGACATCTGAATGGCTAAAGAAGAAAAAAAAAAAAATCAAGGTGTTGGAAAGTCCACACCTCACCCCCACTGAGATGCTGTAAACTCAATAAACTGAAGCAATGTTGTAAAGAAGAGTAGACCAAAATTTCTACAAAACGATGTGAGAGACTGAGAAACTCAGAAAAAGTTTACTTCAATTTATTGTTGCTAATGGTGGTTCTACATGTTACTGAATTATAGGGTGTACTTATTTTTTCCCCATCTGAGCTTATTTGTCTGTTTATAGAAGTTGGTGAGGACCACACAATTGTTAAGCCCTGATAAATAAAGACAAAGAATTGAAGGAGGGTGTACTTTCTTTATCCCATGATTGTATAAGATGACCCAGGCCTCACTGATTATTATTATTATTATTATTATTATATGTATGCGACTGTGTAAGGCCAAGCTGGTAGTGATGAAGCTCTCAGGGATTGCAGCAGTTGTGCAGACCTTGATGAAGTGCCTGCGAGACAGCTCAACCCTGGTCACCTGACTCAGGCCTGCACTCTGGCAGATGGACACGGCATTTGTGGACCATGCAGTGGAGAAGTTCAGCCTGTAAGGAGCAGCAGAAAGCCACAAATGAGGTTTACAAAGACTATACTGAGGACTGTGGCGTTTATGCTGCTACTGCTCCAGCTGCACCACTGACGTTAGAAACATTACATCTGTACATTTAAGTTACTGAAACAGTGTTTAATATACCTGGGGCCAATCTCCACCAGGCTCTCTCCTGGCATCGACGCTCTGAGAGTGGGCTCATCAGACAGCCCTGAAGACTGAGGAGGAGTAAATAACCAGCGCAGGATATCCTTCTGCTCCCCACTCACACAGTCAGCACCTGAGAGAGATACACGCAGAGAGGAAAAAGGGTAAGCTTGTGAGGAGCAGAGAGGGATTAGACTTGTTCCTCTTGTCTCACAGAGAAGGAAGGCAGCTATTCCATTGAAAGTAGACACAAAACTTGGATTTTAATTGCTTAACATGCATGAATGAGCAATTCAAACCAGATATAGATTAGGATTTGTGCCAAATTTCTTAACACAGTGCTAAATTCACATTTCTCCTTTTAAAATGAGCTAATCACATCAAAATGTGAATTATTAGAGGAACCCAGAAACCTTTATACACAGAACTTACCTAAATGTTATTGATGAACTAAATTGTGGTGGTTATTGTATATTTTTGAATCAATGACTGAGAATATGACAAAGCAAACCCAGAGAAATCTACCATGTCTACCTGTGAAAATTATCGGTGCAGCTAACCAACCAGCTAGCTATTTGTAATGATAGAAGGACATGAGGGTGTTTCCAATTTGCACAGCATGTACACTCACCATTCACTTTAACAGGAACACCTGTACACCTGCTCATTTATGCAGTTACCCAATCAGCCAATCATATGGCAGCAGCACAATATATAAAATCCTGCAGATACAGTTCATATACTTCAGTTACTGTTCACTTCAACCATCAGAATGAAGAAAAAGTGTTTGATTGTGGCATGGCTGTTGGTGCCAGATGGGCTGGTTTGAGTATTTCAGAAACTGCTGATCTCCTGATAATTTCACACACAACAGACAGTGAAAAACAAAAAACATCAAGGTTTGATGTGTTGTGCATTCTGAGATGCTTTTCTGATCACCACTGTTGTAAAGAGTGCTTATATGAATTATTACACACTTCCTGTCAGCTAAACCCAGTCTGGTCATTCTCCTCTGATCTCTCTCATCGACAAGGTGTTTCAGCCTGCGGACCCTCTGCTCACAGGATGTTTTTTATTTCTCACACCATTCTGTGTAAACTGTAGAAACTGTTGTGTGTGAAAATCCCAGGAGATCAGCAGTTTCTAAAATATTCAAACCAGCCCATCAGGTACCAACAACCACGCCACAGTTAAAGTCATAGATTTCAATTTTGTTTTTCCCCGATTCTGAAGTAGGATGTGAACGTTAACTGAAGCTCTTGACCTATATCTGCATGATTTTATGCATTGTGCTGATTAGATAACTGAATGAAAGTGCAGGTGTACAGGTTCCTATTAAAGTGGCCGGTGAGTATATATTCTTGCACTTTTTATAAAGGTAAAGGTGTAGACATGCTCCTAGAGCATTTTATAGTTTCTACAGTTTAAATAATGTATGAAACAATTCATTTTAATGGTTTAAGGTTAAGCATTCGAGGTGCTTCAAGAGTACAATGGACTGAGGCCATTAGCTTTCTCACCCCGTCATCCTTTTCCCTCTCTTGCACGTATCCAACCCCTGCACCACCACCCAAATCTCAACCCTGTCCTGTTATTCGTCTCACCATTCACTTCCACATTGTAGCAGAGTTCAGTGGTTATGGTGACCTGTGGATAGAGCTGTTTGACCCTCTGCAGGCTCCGCCCACCTTCACCGTCTGCCCTCCTGTAGAATCGCAAGACTGACATGATCCTGGCAACCACACACACACACACACACACACACACACACACACACACACACACAGAGTGAGTGAGTTAAAATCTTACATACGCAAACTATATGTCCAGCTGGTATCACAAAGGTTCAAGCAAATGTTTTCATGTTGCACACCACAGACACCTAATAAAGACCATCTGAAGGCCTTGATCACTGAATCCATGATCAGCAAGTGGTTACTCTGGATTAGCAAACACTGCTGTGCTGCCTTAGCAAAAAAAAAAAAAAGAAGGACCGACAGGTTTGTGATTGTTTTACATATAAAATGTTGGACACAGAGTGATGCAGTCCATAGTTACCTATAATAAGAGAAAGAACCTACAAACTAACTACATTCACGCCTACCACTGATACCTGCTATCTGAACCCAGCATTCTTTAAACAAACATGTGAGGCATGTGCTGATTCTACTAATACTGAAAAGATAATTAAGCTCTTGAGATTTAAAAATATTCATTATTTAATTAATACATTCATTTTAGCCATCTTACCACTTTACAAGATATAGTGTCCCTGTTAGTGACCAGTTGTCACCATAGTCAGTGTTGTATGTTCACTTTTTGTAGGCGGACAAGCTTTTGTTTCTTATGCTTATCCAGAGATGCATAAGCAAAATTGTTTTATCTACGGAGATGCTTCGGCATGGCGAGGAACTTTGTCTCCACATGCAGACTTTGCCAATTTTATACAGGAGCACACAGAACTTAGAAGTCAACACATTATAGAGGACACACAAGCTACAAATGAGATTTCTTTTCCTTGTTACAAGAACAAAACTATAAATACATTTTCGATAGTTTTGTTGATGTAACAAAAATGTCTAGATTTTTAATGTATATATGTGTAAAAACTCTGTGAATAAAGAGCATTCCTTGGACTTGGAATTCAAATAAAACATATGTATAATAGCATAAATTTAAAAAAAAATCTCTGGCTGAAGGTTTTGCACAAAGACGCAAAATCCTTCCAAAATTCTCTGTATGTATTAGAGATAGCACCGATCCGACACCCAGGATTGATATGTGGCCGACACCAGGAAAAAAAACAGTGGAAAAAAGAATGAATTCAATTCAATCCTGTAACAAATGAAGAAAAATGGAATCAGATTTCGAAAAGATTTCTTTGGAACTGGAAATGTTTACATACAGAGAGACGATTGTATTTTTGTTAAGAGTGATTTTATTATATTTATACTTCACATTTTAGTATATTTATTATATGTGCCATGTTAGTGGATGAGTTTAACTGAATAAAAAGCTGCAGTTTTGTGTAAGTCAAGTTTTAGCCGTGAATTCTTTCCTGTATTTTTTAAGTTAATCGTTTCCAAAAAATAATAATAATAATAAAAAATCAAAACTGATTTTAAAACTTTACACTTCTGCCATAATTATAATCACTGATCTGCCCTCTTTGGATGTTCACAGGTCTATTCACATCTATTCTAGTGGTAATAGATAATAGATTCTAATAGGTTCTCTAAAGCTAATTCTTTTGCCTCTCTTCCCACAGCCTTACAAACTGCTTAAGCACTATTCAAACTCGCAGAATCCCAGAGCACGCTGTGTCTGACTCACTCATCTCCCAGTTTGGATGTCTTTCACGGACTGACTGGCAGTGGCAGTGAATCTCACCTTAGGGCATCAACCCCATCCAATGAGCAGGTAGAGAGAATTAATCAAGAGATTGACAAAATACTCTGTGCATCCCTCCATGTTCAGTAAGCGGAATTGGCCTGGTCACTGCATAAATATGCCCAGAACCTGCGACGTACAGGTATTACTCCTTGTGCTATACACATTTATTCCCTTGGACCCTGGCCCAGCGGATGATTGATTCCTGACAGGTACTTTGCCCTGTCATTGGGAGAACACAAGACCCGAGCCATCTGTGGTCTGTGCATTATTTTAAAGATTAGTAGCTGTAAAGGAAAAAGTATTGGATGAGTATCAATATCAGCTGATACTCAAGGTTTCAGTATCAGTATCGTTATAGTTCCATCTCTAGTATACATGAGTATCAACGTTTCACACAGATGTGCAAGAATTTGTAGTTTGGCTGAATGGAAGTAACTCTTTTAGGAATGCCACAGTCTTGTGGAGCTGATAACATGAGCTGTTACAATAAACTACAAAGGATTCTGTGAAGTGCAGAAAATGTTCAGAGAAAATCAGGACGAACTTGAGGTCAAACAGACAAACCTGGGTGTTGCACCACAGCCTGAACATCCAGCACAAACTAATCAGGAGGGTTTACTTCACTGATAAGCCTCTGTTTAACTCAGTTACAAAGGAATTTGCCTTTTCCACTAACCTAAAGAAACAGAGCTTTTGATCACGTGACACTTATTGCAATTTAATGAATGAACCCAAGTGCACAAAGTATTGTTTACATGGTTACACAAAGACTAATAAACTTTGAGTCAGGTAAACTTTAATCTAGTCAATATAAAGACAATGTTATGGCTCATTCCCTGAAAAAAAGCGTCAAGCAACTCTATTTATGTCTCTATAATGAAATTATGCACACATCTTACCTTCCAGGTGCTCAGTGACTGGGCGAGTTGGTGTGAGATGAAGCTGACAGCTCAGTATACTGTACTATAAGATGATATGGTGTAGTACAGTGTAGTATGCAGACCTCCTGACCAGTGCAGGCAGCCCTGTACTCAACCCACGTGTCCGAAACTTTTTACCACCCGTATTCAAACAGCCTTCAGGGATTGGCTGTCAGTATCGTGAAACACTGCCCAATTGGATGGCGACCTTTTACTACAGGCTTGTAGCCAATCCTAGAGAAGAAGGCGGGACTTGTCGGAATACTTGTGAGGAAATAAATAAGTTGTGTCACACTTGAACACACAGATCAGTTCCGCACACCTCTGCGCATGCGCAGTGTTGTGCTTCAGTCGTAGAAATGATGCAGAGGTGTGCAAATTGTTATCTTAACACTTTTAATGTATTTAAAAATGTATGCATTATTGCCTTTCTGTTTTGAGCAATTGATAAGATGTTTTGCAATTAAAAAAAAGGTCAACACTCCACACTCTTTACTTGAACAAGTTCTTCCTTAATCATATTTAAAATACACTATATGGCCAAAATTATGTGGACATCTGATAATGACACTCATATGTGGTTCTTCCCCAAACTGTTGCCACAAAACTTGGATGGGTTAAATGCAGAGCACAAATTCTGAGTCACTTCACTAAAAAGTGACTCATTAAAAAAATAAATAAATAAATAAAATTTGGAAGCACACAATTGTATAGAATGTCTCTGTGTGCTGTAGCATTACAGTTTCCCTTCACTGGAACTAAGAGGCTTAAACCTGTTCCAGTATGACGATGCCTCTGTGCACAAAGCGATCTCCATGAGTGTCCTCGAGTGTCCTGCACAGAGCCCTGACCTCAACCCCACTGAACACCTTTGGGATGAACTGGAACACTGACTGAACCCCAGACCTCCTCATCCAACATCAGTGTCTGATCTCACTAATGCTCTTGTAGCTGAATGATCACAAATCCCCACAGCCACGCTCCAAAGTCTAGTGGAAAGCCTTTCACAGAAGAATTAAGCTTATTATAACAGCAAGGGGAGAATAAATCTGGAATGAGATGTTCAACAAGCACATACGGATGTTCTCTCTGCGCCCGTGTGGGTTTCCTCTGGTTTCTCCGGTTCCCTCTTCCAAAGGCATGCCAGAAGGTGAACCGTCTAAAATAAATTGCCCATAATTCCGAATGTGTGTGTGCATGGTGTTCGCATTCAGGATGTATTCCCACCTCACACCTAGTTTTCCAGGGTGTTGGCAGCTTGTTAGTGTCTGTTCTCATATTAATGATATCATGCATGTGGATGTTTTCTGATTTGGATGTGGAACAATAAAAAAAATCTCTTCTTTAGGTTCAACGTAACCGATGGTGTACATATATTTTATTTTTCCTCCGTTAAATACTGTCTTAGTGTGAGTTATTTACTGGTTATTTGCAGCAACACAGGGATTGGATCCTGCTTCATCGCAACCCTGATCAGGATAAAGCAGTTTCTGAAACTGAGTGAGAGAGAGAGTGTGTGTGAGTGTAACTGAAGAAACTCTAATCCTGAGACAAAGTACACGATTGCCCAAAGATTCCATAAATGAATGTAGTACATTACCTAAGAACACCATTTACATAACATCAGACTCTGTACACCTCTAACCCACAGTGAAACCGCTGATAAATTGTGGTAGAGCCAGGTTCTGCAGTCTTCTGTACTCAATCTGTGTTGCTTCAGTGAATGGAGATGGACAGTTTTCATTATAATCAGAAGTTTACTAAAGCCACTAACAGTGATCTGCCTTATGTTTTTAAATCACCATCTATTCAAGTAATTTTCCATGCAACAGAACATTTTCTTTGCAACTCTTTCATCAGTGTCTTTTTGGAGATCTCCTTCGAGACTTGATGAAAGGCCTAATATAAATCTGTATAGTATTACTTCTTTATATTTTCCTTATTTTATTTTAACGGCTGTGAAATGCTGTACTCTTTCTCAGATTTGTGCTATTCTAAAATAAGATTTTCAGACTATAACCTACAGACCGACTATATTTTGTAGGACCGTAAAGCCGTAAATGCATTTCTAATTTATATTATATTATATAATATATTATATATTTATAATTTTGGATTTATTCAGTTCATCCTAAAGGTGTTCAGTGGGGTTGAGGTCAGGGCTCTGTGCAGGACACTCGAGTTCTTCCACTCCAACCTTCACACACCATGTCTTCATGGAGCTCGCTTTGTGCACAGGGGCATTGTCATGCTGGAACAGGTTTGAGCTTAACGCACATATGGGTTTAATGGTCAGGTGTTCACAAACTTTTGGCCATATATAGTGTATCAAGGTCAACTGAAGTGAAAAAAGAGGAGATGTAACTTTTGACACCTTTCCTATTGACTAACATGGTAATGGGCGGAGGGGGGCACGGTGGTTTAGTGGTTAGCACTGTTGCCTTGCACCTGGGGTTGGAATCCCGTCTCCGCCCTGTGCGCATGGAGCTTGCATGTTCTCCCCGTGCTTCGAGGGTTTCCTCCAGGTACTCTGGTTTCCTCCCCCAATCCAAAGACGTGTGTTGTAGGCTGATTTGCATTTCCAAACTGTCTGTAGTGTGTGTGATTGTGCCCTTGGATGGGTTGGCACCTCGTCCAGGATGTCCCCCACCCTGTACCCCGAGTCCCCCGGGACAGACTCCAGGCTCCTCGAGACCCTGTGTAGGATATGCAGTACAGAGAATGGATGGATGGATGGTCATGGGCCAGTTAACATTTGCAGCCACTAGAGGACCTCAGAGACATTTTGTCTTCATATTTGACTCCCTGTTTCGACTTCCACCCGTATATACAGTCCTTAGGCTGAACGCGCCATCTAGAGGAAGTGACCGGAGCAAGCAGTTTGTTTTGGCGGATGTGATGTAGCTGAAAAACGTATATCCACACGCCAGTAGCTGCGGTAATACCGGATTTCATTAGTTTTACTTGTATGTTACTCATATAAGTGCACTTGGCAGTGTTTTAGAGCAACTCCTCGTTAGTATAGTGGACAGTATCTCCGCCTGTCACGCGGAAGACCGGGGTTCGATTCCCCGACGGGGAGAAACACTGCTTTTCTCACCTTACTCTACCTCTACTACAACTCATCATCACAACACATTTACACATCAATACTCCAAATATATAACACCTCTTCGTTCGCAAGGCATGTAGTTCCTGAAACTGAGGTCAATGCCCCATATCAGAGTCTAGTTTCACATACTTCAGGGACAATATATGTATACGCTATAATACACTATATGGTCAAAAGTTTATGGACACCTGACCATCACACCCCCATATGTGCTTCTTCCCCAAACTTTCGCCACAAAGTTGGAAGCGCACAATTTATATAGGATATCTTTGAATGCTTTATGAGAATAATTCACTTCACTGGGACTAAGGGGACAAAAACTTGTCCCAGTATGACAATGCCCCTGTGCACAAAAAGAGCTCCATGAAGACATCTTTACTACAACTCATCATTACAGAGACATCCTGTACAATTGTGTGCTTCCAACTTTGAGGCAACAGTTTGGGGAAGAAGCACATATGGGGGTGTGATGGTCTGGCGTCCACAAACTTTTGGCTATCTAGTGTATATTGGGGATATCAGCCTCTTTATTGATGTGTAAATGTGTTGTGATGATGAGTTGTAGTAGAGGTAGAGTAAGATGAGAAAAGCAGTGTTTCTCCCCGTCGGGGAATCGAACCCCGGTCTTCCGCGTGACAGGCGGAGATACTGTCCACTATACTAACGAGGAGTTGCTCTGAAACACTGCCAAGTGCGCTTATGAAATGACAATAAAGCGTTAAAGCAGTACAGAAAGTGTTATTAAAGTATTGAATCTCCCCGTCTGGGACTCGAACCCGGGTCTAGTTGAGCTTCACTTCTCTTAACTTTTCCCGTTCAGTCTCTATGGCAGCTCTTATCACTACGGATGCAATATATTTTTGGCCACACGCTGACTCCATGCCGCTGTTCCGAGGTTTGTTTTGTTTTTAAATCATACATTTTGAATCGCCTCAGCCGACAAAGCAATACAGCGGCGCAGCTGAATACATTTATGTGGGTCGACTAATTGTTAGGGGTATTAGTTATTATTAGTTGTCAACTCTCTAGCGCCACCATCGGGTCAAATTTATAAGTATATTTATGGTCATAACTTTTGAACCGTGTGTCTAAAATTTAAAAGCCAGGCATTTCTGGATTCCCTGGGTAGAGACGAGTTCAATGCACCCTATTATTAATTAGATGAACCGCCATTTTGGATTTTGTCAAAAACATTTTTTTTCCCGCTACTCCTCCTACAAATTTTGTCCAATCATCACTAAATCTGGCACACATCATCTTCAGAGTAAGCCTCACAAAAGTTATCAAAAGAATTTTGAATAGTCCAAAGGGTTTGTCCGTAATGGGCCAACGAATCTGATGGCGAAGCCACCAAACAGGAAGCGAAGCTGTATCTCAGCAACAACTTTGCACACTGACACAAAACCTGGTAGGCATCTTCAGGACCATGACCTGAGGCTATGCAACACAAAAAAATTGTGCCAACGCCACCTACTGGGCAAAAGTTGCAATAACATGCTTACATTTAACTGCCATTTTGGCTACTCCTCCTCCACTTCTTTCCTCACATTTAATTTCTTTGCCTCACTGTCATAACACTTAGACAAATTAGAGCAGCTGTATTCAAAGTTTTCTACTTGGTATTGTTACAATACTTAACTGTAGTGGACTTGGAAGTGCACTTGGTAGTGGTTTCGGGCCATTCATAGCCTCAGGTCATGGTCCTGAAGATGCCTACCAGGTTTTGTGTCAGTGTCTACCTCTACTACAACTCATCATCACAACACATTTACACATCAATACTCCAAATATACACTATATGGCCAACTATCGGCTCTTTAAGGCATTTCGATAGCAGTCAGTGAAGCAAATTCTCTCCTGGTGTTCTGTGCTTTTCTGCATAACACCTCTTCATTCGCAAGGCATGTAGTTCCTGAAACTGAGGTCAATGCCCCATATCAGAGTCTAGTTTCACATACTTCAGGGACAATATATGTATATGCTATAATACACTATATGGTCAAAAGTTTATGGACACCTGACCATCACAACCCCATATGTGTTTCTTCCCCAAACTGTTGCCACAAAGTTGGAAGCGCACAATTTATGTAGGATGTCTTTGAATGCTGTAGCTTTACAATTTCCCTTCACTGGAACTAAGAGGCCCAAACCTGTTCCAGCATGACGATGCCCCTGTGCACAAAGCGAGCTCCATGAAGACATGGTTTGCCAAAATTGGAGTGGAAGAACTTGAGTATCTGGTCTCAGGTCTGGAGGGTTCAAGGGCATAGAGTGTTGTAGTGAACTGGGATGTCTGGATGCTGTTGCCCCCCTCACTCTCATGCATCCACTCAGGGTTGTTGACTTTGAAGTGGCTGGCCGCTAATGTCCCAGGGTGCCCTCATGTCTGTGTTAGCTTCTGGCGTTCCCTTTTAGTTATGCTGTCAGAGCTAGTCTTGCTGGAGTCTCTGCTTGCTCTCTGCATGCAAAGTACATTGTCCTTAACCATTACAGCTTACCTAAGCCTACAAAAGCTTACCTAACAATCTCTCCCTCTCTCTTGCTCTCAGTCTCTCCCTCGAGCTACACATGCTACTCATCAGATACCAGTGATCCTGACTCCTTCTGCTCTCCGGACCTGCCTGATCCCTGACGCCCTACTTCTGGTTGGAGTTCTCATCGGTTGGAGATCGCTCAGTGCTGCTGGGGCGATCCCACATGGACGGCCTGAAGATCATTGGGATTGCTGGGGATGGTGCTGCTTGGGGGCTATGGAGATGGCTTTGGTCTGCAGTTGCTGTGTCATACTGAGTCATACTGTGATGGCTTGGGACTGCTGTTGCTGTGGTGGCTTTGGGGCTGCAATTGTTTTGCACTCAGGTCTCCATCAGTGGACAGTGGATAGGTTCAACTAACCAGACTTCAGGCGAAAACTGTAATGAATTTACTAGTTGCACAATTGCACTATTTGTCCATGTAGTACACAGTTATAGAAGGGAGTTATTTATTACTGCACTATCCGTTATCACCCAGATGAGGATGGGCTCCCTTTTGAGTCTGGTTCCTCAGAAGTGAAGTGAAGGTAGATATGCCCTGGTAGAAGTGGGTAGATATGCCCTGCACTGTGTTCTTTGCTGAATCCTTAATGTCATCCACTGAAGCAGTGGTTCTCAATGTTATCTTTAACCTTAATTAAAAAAAAAATCTATCTATGTGCAGTCAGTGCCGAGTTTACTGCACCTTTTTATCGGTAGTGTAGTCTTCAGTGTCTCCAGACCAGTGTTTTGATTCCCCAAGCATTTTATTCTCCATCTCAGTCTCATCTCACTGATGTGGAAAGTCACTGGGACTAAAAGGCTGCAGCTGTGCAGATGAAACTCATCCGAACATTGTGTTAACTCAGAGTACGTCACTTCCGGTTATTTCTTTCAGTTGACCAAACAAACGCTCGACGTCTGGCAGCAAAAGTTATTTAGCAGAAAAATTTAGTTCATTGAGTTGTTATTGAGAATGCACGGGAGAAGTTAAGGGAAGTGAAGCTCAACTAGACCCGGGTTCGAGTCCCAGACGGGGTGATTCAATACTTTAATAATACTTTCTGTACTGTATCGCTGTGTCATTTCATAAGCGCACTTGGCAGTGTTTTAGAGCATCTCCTCGTTAGTATAGTGGACAGTATCTCCGCCTGTCACGCGGAAGACCGGGGTTCGATTCCCCGACGGGGAGAAACACTGCTTTTCTCACCTTACTCTAGCTCTACTACAACTCATCATCACAACACATTTACACATCAATACATAGGCTGATATCCCCAATATACACTATATGACCAAAAGTTTGTGGAAACCTGACCATCACACCCCCATATGTGCTTCTTCCCCAAACTGTTGCCTCAAAGTTGGAAGCGCACAATTGTACAGGATGTCAGAATTTATGTAGGATGTATTTGAATGCTGTAGTATTATAAGAATAATTCACTTCGCTGGGACTAAGGGGGCAAAAACAGGGGTGTGTAGACTTTTTATATCCACTGTACATGTGTGATTACACTCACGTCTGCTAGGAGTGTAACATTTTAATAACCTGAAAATGGTGGATTTGCAGGTAAATAATCAAATTCAATATCTAATTTTCTCATTAGCCTAATTATAGCAGGTGGAGTAGTGTAAGTAATAATAAGTACTTCTACGCTCGACTTCTACGCTCGGTTCGAGGCACAGAACGGCGTGACGGCGAGGAAGAACACCCCATCTCCCAATGACCAGGTGCTGCGTCTAACCACGGCTGACGTGAGGAAGACTCTACACAGAGTCAACCCACGGAAGGCTGCTGGACCAGACAACATTCCTGGCAGGGTGCTCAGGGGATGTGCAGACCAGTTGGCAGATGTTTTCACGGACATCTTCAACACCTCTCTGTGCAGCACCGCTGTCCCAACCTGCTTCAAGGCCACCACCATCGTCCCCGTGCCAAAGAAGTCTTCAGTGTCCTGCCTCAATGACTACTGTCCCGTTGCATTTACACCCATCATCATGAAGTGCTTCGAGAGGCTCGTCATGAGGCACGTCAAGACCCTGCTGCCTCCCTCACTGGACCCCCTGCAATTCGCTTACCGCCCCAACCGCTCAACAGATGATGCCATCACCACCGCCCTCCATCTGGCCCTCACCCACCTGGACAATAAAGACACTTATGTTCGAATGCTGTTCATAGACTTCAGTTCAGCATTCAACACAACCATTCCTCAGCAGCTGATTGGAAAGCTGAACCTGCTGGGCCTGAACACCTCCCTCTGCAACTGGATCCTGGACTTCCTGATTGGGAGACCTCAGTCAGTCGGGATCTGGAGCAGCATCTCCAACACCACCACACTGAGCACTGGGGCCCCACAGGGCTGTGTGCTCAGTCCACTGCTGTTCACTCTGCTGACTCACGGCTGTGTAGCAATGCACAGCTCGAATCACATCATCAAGTTCGCCGATGACACTTCCGTGGTGGGTCTCATCAGTTTTCTACTTGGTATTGTTACAATACTTAACTGTAGTGGACTTGGAAGTGCACTTGGTAGTGGTTTAGGGCAACTCCTCGTTAGTATAGTGGACAGTATCTCCGCCTGTCACGCGGAAGACCGGGGTTCGATTCCCCGACGGGGAGAAACACTGCTTTTCTCACCTTACTCTAGCTCTACTACAACTCATCGTCACAACACATTTAGATTAAGAGATTAATAAAATAACAATTCTCTGAAAGTTTTAATTATTAAATATTACAGGGTGAATTCCAGTGTATAACTGGGAAATCATTTATTTTCTGGCCTGATCAGTGAAAGTCTAAACTTTCTGTTGTAAGCTCTTACCGCTCTTGTCCTTGTCTGAAGGGTGAAAATGAAGAATTACTATTGTTTATTTTATTATAAATTAGAAAATGTTTTTTTTTTCTGTTCAGAAGGAACAGCATCTGTGACCCTTACAGTTATTGTCTGCTTTTTTTTACCCAAATGTTCATTTTTTCTGATTATCAAGAACACTATTATTAATCTAACAGTAAGCCATTTTGAGATGAAAATCGCTGAAAGCCGCTGCTGTGAGCCTGTTAACTAACAACAATATGTAGCTTTAAGAGTGTTTGTGCCTCAAGCTCACCTCAGATATGAGCACCTTAACATTCTGTCTATCTAATGATCTACCTCTGTGTTTGGTTGATGTGAGGTGCATAAATGTTGGTACATTTATTTGGCTATAATTTATAGTCTTCTGAATACAGTCATGTATTTTAAAAACTTGTTTGTTTTTATGGCCTGCACAGAGCCCCGACAGAGCCTTTAGGATGAAAATTTTTTACTGCACAATCGATTGTATTTTTTGGAAATTCTTCTTTATCTTCCACACATAAACATACATTTATATATTGAGCTAGATTAACTCCATCCTTTAGAGCAGCAACATCAAAAACCAGTCCTGGAGAACTGCAAACCTGAACTTTACCGTTCTTCACAAATCTCTGTAGGACCTTCCAGGTATTAAGACTCATCCACTTAAGACACAGAGAAACAAGAGATGCCATCTTAGATATATTTAATAAATTAAAACAAGGTACAAAAGAAAATGCAAACTCGTGTACATTTCTCCTCCTTTATCTTCCCCCTCCCCTTCACAAATATATATCCATCACTGGTAAACAAAATGGCAGGAGGAGGAAGGATCCTCACCTGCCGAATGCGCACAACACATTCTGTTGCTGCATGCCCGATTCCCCTGCCCAAAAACAAAACACACATGCTACATGTTTGCAGGCAGCAGCTGGGCAGTAGACAGGGACACAGAGACACCCAGCCACTGAAGTGTCCTAATTCAGGGGCTTCTAATGGTAAACACAAGGGGACTTGTAGTATAGATTGTGTTCAGTTCCTTGATAAGTGCACTCAACAGTGTACAGAAGCTGCAATTTGGACAAGCGAGTGTACAATGGCACATGCGTGTGCGCACACATACACGCAAAATAGTGTCTGTTCACGTCTGAAATAAACGATTATCACCACCCGTACAGTGTTGTGTGCACAGCTCACAGTTGACCGCTGTCCTCTCTTCATGTGACGTTCTGGATGTTCTTTCCATCCAAAAAGACACACAAGGACATCTACAGGTGGATTTCACAGCCATTATGGGCTCCCAGCAGCTTTCCCCAGAGGACACCACACACAGGGCAGAAAACTAAAATCAGGACTTCTTTCATGATCATCAACATCAGATGTTTTCACAATTTAACGACAGTGTGTCTGTAACATCAGCTCTAACCAGCCTTGTGCATGCTGCTAACTTTATATATTAAAATAATACATTTTCAATCATTAAAAAAAAGACTATGACCCATGACAAGGTTCACAACCTTTTCCCCCACCACCAGAATCATGTTGGGAGTAGAGGCTAGTTAGATTATACAGACATGTATATATAAAGCCACAGAGAAAAATTATTGGTCCCTCTCTTTGTCAGCAGCAGTATCCATAAGGACTCACATACCTTCCACAGTCTGACAGATATATGTGTTTATATATGTGGATATATATTTACTTCAGATATCAGTATCTTTAAATTACAAAATAAAACATTTAACTACCACTATTCCGTTGTTGATACATTTTGCAAATCATCACAAGAAAACAGCCTAGGAGCCACGGAAGATCAAGAACGTGAGAATGGTTGTGAAGGGGAGGTGAAAGTTAACAATGCACATGCTGAATTAGTGGTGAGGGGAGAAAAGGAGAGAAAGTCATATATGAAAAGTACTGCATAGATAAAGCAGTACAGGCCACTTCCAAGAGGGTCCAAAATGGCCTGGTGAGAGCAAGACACAGGGGAAGAGAAAGAAATAAAAAAAAATATTAAAGAGAGTGCCCTCCTCAGGTCCTTACAGTGCATGCTCTGAACAATATCCATCTGTCAGGCTTTCACTATGCTATTACTCAGGTATGGGTTTCCAATGGGGGGGCTGCTAGGAATTGGATCACTTTGGACTTCAGCGCTCAATACTCTGCTGCATACTCTGTGCCA
Organism: Pangasianodon hypophthalmus; assembly: GCF_027358585.1. Lineage (NCBI taxonomy): Eukaryota > Metazoa > Chordata > Actinopteri > Siluriformes > Pangasiidae > Pangasianodon > Pangasianodon hypophthalmus. Next base: position 4,373,041 of record NC_069728.1, on the reverse strand, counting down.
TGCAGCCCTCGACACACCAGAGTGAACTCTTTCACTATGTCCTTCACCCGTCGCTTATTCACTCGCTCCCTGAGAGAAAGAAAGATACAGAGTGATATAGAGTATTACAATAAATCTGTAGCATGTTCACAAGTCAAAAAGTGTTTTGATAATTTACTGAGAGCATGAACTACAATTAACGTATAACAGAGGACCGCTTGAGCAGATAACACTGTGTTAAACGCAGGGATTAAGCAGCCAATTAACTTATGTAAACACCTAATTGATTAATAACACAATACTCAAAATTCATAAACTTATTTTCTGGGTCTGACACATGGAAACAAATAGGAGGTGTTGTGGGTGTTGTGGATGAGCACGAGCATCTTTGGGATTCGGTTACTTGAGGATGGCAGATTTTATAAGGATCACAAGTAATGTAGGACCTGAAAGTCTAACTGCACATCAGCAACATTAAAACCCATACAATATTAAATTTGGATAAATTTAGCTGCACTTTTGGAATCATTACAAGGTTTGAGAAACTTTCTTTTATGTAATACATGACATGACGGACCATGCTGGAGAAACCGGAAAGTGCAAAATCCTCTGTCTGGAAACGTACTGACTGTTACAAAGCTCTGAGACAGCAGACTCCACCATCAACAACTAATGTATGTTTTTTTTTTTTTCTGTTAAACAATATCAAATTTTTGTTAAATCTGTTTATCAGCCTTAGATTATATAGAGCTCCTGGGGTTATACAGGCTGCCTATTTTTGCCAGCTAGCCTAAAAAAATCAATGTTTGTGTTGTTAAATTAGTGTCACTCTTTCAAACCATTTTAGTGTACTAGAAATCTACAAACCCCAAAACTAATTGAAAAAGCCATTCCTAGTTGGGTTGCCCAACTGAAAAAACTATAAGGTATCACACTTTAAAAAAAAAAAAACAAAAACAAAGCAAATGGATTGTGATAATGGTAACAAAATGCAAAAAGGGTATGTATGCAAATTTCAAAATGATACAAGGATTTTTCAAAGACCGAACAACAATTATTATTTAGATTGGTATTCCTGAGCTGCATGGACTATTTTGTAATAGTTTACTAAGTTGTGTGTGAGCAGTATACCTAAGGACCTGCTGGCTGAATGTGTCTTTTTGTTCGTCAGAGACTCGGGATGAGGGAAAGCCCGGAGACTGCAGGGCCTCTTTGAGCCACACAGTGAGCAGACTGAAACAGTGCTTATTCATGGAGAACAACACCTCTGCAAACTGGTCCATTAAACTGCGTGAAGACTGACCACCGATTGCCTACAAGAAACGACAGAAAGAGATGAGGATTGCCATAGCAGAATTGTTCTGCAGATGGATATGGGATCAAGGAAAGTCATTAAGGGTCAGTCACTGACCTCCAGCACAGCCAGTAACAGGAGTTTGCCATCTTCCTGCACAACTTGGCCCACAGGAGGAACGTCCGCACAATGCGGCAGCAGCTCCGTCTGACCAACACACAAATGTTGTCTTACTCCAAAAACAACATTTATACCTATGTGCCATCCTACTGTTAGCATTACACAATAACTTTTTTGTATATGAAGCCTGAACAAAAAAGAGCTTATGAATGCCTTGTATTATCATATTTATCAGCTATAAAAGAATCCTATATTTTCAGATAATATACCAACTATCAGAATGGTTGGTTTGCTCTAATACAGCAATGTCCTCCAACTTACGAAGAAGAGGCAGGTAGACTTGACCGTAGGGGCCTCTGGGAATTTGAGTGACAGAACTCCTACAGGAAGGACACACAAGCGTTAGATGGAAATTCACACCACATTCCTATTATTCTTCTTTTACTGTCCATTTCAATCTAACTACTATTTGCAGACAACCAGACAAAACATTACTGTTATTATGTCACTTTTTGGCTTCGAAACCTTAAAGAATGACTTACCACAGTGGAACACCGCTTTCACATCAAGATTCTCGGATAAAAACAAATCGGGCTTCCGTTTGAGAGCCTACAAATCAGACACAGCCAGTGAACATGGCACACAGCGTAACTCCATCTCTGGATCCGTGCAGAGCCCACCCACACCCCTACCAAAAGACATTACCTTCCTCTCCTCTACGATGTCCTTACTCTATTCCGACTAACAAAAACAACTAAATGTACATCAACTTATTTTAATGCAAACTGATCAGGTAAGTAAGAAATCAACTGCAAAAAATCAAATACTGAAATTTAACTTAAGTCAAACTTAAGGTGGTATGATTTGCAATTTCCTCATTTCTTTTTTTTTTTTTTTTTTAATTTCCATTTCTTGTCTCTGCTGGACTGAGTATGCAACAAAAATCTAAGTAACATGTACGGATAAAGACAACTAATGCATTAAGGAACTCATTGAGGATGAGAGGATACTGAGGAAGGGAGGGACAGAGAGGGACAGAAGGACTGAGAGAAAGAGAAATAAACAGATGGACCTGAGGTCCAGCCAAAGGCAGAAATGAGAGGAGGCATGAGAACTGACAATGTAAACCAAATGTGAGACAAAGGGTGCCAATTCGATAGTATTAATTGGAATATTAATTATGGTTTAATTGGTTTTGGGACCGGAGTGATGCTGGGAGAAGGGGCCTTAGAGACGATAACCCTGTTTGAATCAACGTGAGGAGTGTCCTTTCATAAATGTTAATATGGTGCATTTAAAAATTCACAAAATTCATCATTCATATCATGCTGTAGTAGAAAGAAACAAGTCTGTGTCTTGCAGCAATAATAAAAGTGAACTGTTGATATGGTATTGAAGAATATTGTGTAAATGTTAATAGGTTGCCAATAATTTCAGATTTATCCAAAATAAAACCTAAGATTTTAACTATAAATGCAGATATGATGATTCTTGATTGATGCCACGGCAGGGCGTGCTGTTATTGGTGATGGTGATGTTATGATGCTGATTTTTTCCTCTAACAGCACATTCCAAAGTGTTTTTTAACCAATGATTACAGTTTTTTTTTAAATTTATTAAACAAAGACGTCATTTCTGGTTACATTTAATGTTGTAAATCATCTGCAAAAAACAAGTTAGTTCCTGTTATCACTTCCATTACAGAAGCTATACAAGCCTCTTTTTTCTGTCTCTTCCAGACAAACCACAAAACCCAAAGGTCCTCTGCCCTGAAGACTTTTCCCACGCCGGGAAACTTAAACGAACAGCTTTACCTAAAAGCGATGATGTTGAGTCTTCTTCCACAAATAAACAGGAACCGTCACTATACAAACGATTATACACTTTCATTTTCTAAATAACTTTTTTTTAAATTGTTTATCGCTAAGCTTAAATTATGTGATCGTCTGACATACAAGTCCCTTAGAGTTGGTTGTAACTATAGAAACAATCAATTATATACTATTTATTACATAAATGATTATTTTCTTTAAAAACATCCATTATAACATGTTCCAGATGAACCATGAATGTTAGTATCATACTGAAATATGAAAGTTAATGATTATATGTCTACCAAAAGTATACAAATATTAGTGTGCAGGGTTAATTTTTCTGCTCTCTTACAGCAACCACACTGAAAAACAGCATTTTAGTAGGAATAGTTTGGACTGTAGTTATTTCTATGGTTATAATGACATTTCAAAAGAACCCCAACTCACAGTTCACCCAGTCGCTGTACATGAGCTGTATGACTGCATACAGCATGTTAACGCTGCAAGGGTGGCATTCCTCCTCTGAAATGACCAATCACATTTCTGAGGGGCTGACCAGGCTCGTCAGAACCAAGACTTTTGAAGGAGAGACTGCGTCAGTCATCCAAAAGTGCTCCTTTGTCGGCTCAGGTAAAGAAAGGGTCACCACAGACCCGAAATCACAGGGCAGAAAGAAAGAGGAACGGAGAGAAAGAAAGGGATAGATGAGAGAAATAGATAGATAGAACTAGACAGAGAGAGAGAGAGAGAGAGAGAGTGAAAGAGAGAGAGAAACCCAAAGTGAATGAAATAAGAAACCAAAAACACACCTGAGCTTGGAGTTGCATAAATGAATCAACAATATCAGGATGATCCCTGGGCCCTAAAATATAATAAAGATGTAACTTAAGAAATAATAAGAATAATAATAAGAATATATACAAACAGCAACAGAACAGATTGAACAGTCATGTGGAAAGAAAAGGCAACAGAAAGGATCTCATTGAAATAATTGCACATGTGAGAAAAAGAGGGGAGACGAGGAGACGAGAAGCATGTAAGGCTTTAAAGGCAGTCTCCAGAAAGAAAAAAATTGAAAAACCAGAAAAAGTCATGAGTCAGGATAAAGAACTAACTGAAAGAGAAATAACGAGAAAGAAAAAAGAACCTAAAAAACCAAAGTGGGTTTGGAGTGGGAACCCAGGAGGCACCTGCTACTGTGACATCTTATTTCCTTCTCCTTTTTTGGTTTCTCTTTTTTTTTTTTTTTTAAAAAAACTTTTCTTAAAATCAGGCATGCTTTCCCAACTGCCCCACCCCAGGGTTCACTGAAAAGCTTGTTCACCACGAGAGAGTGGGGCAGCACCTAGCCCCAAAACTCCCTTCCCCTAGCTGTTCCCACACTCCAAACAAGACCCCCATCACAGCCCTCCCCGATCTACCCAGAAATACCCCCAAAAAAACAAAGCCAAAGGAAAACAGGCCACGGTTCTCAGAGCCACAGTTAAGGGACCTGCTGGAGATCAGAGGGTTAACGGCACACAGAGAGGTGATGTTAATCGGTCAACAGAGAGGCAAAAACAAACTGAAGGACAATTTAAGGGACGAGGAGGAGACAGGTACAGGAGAAGATGAACAGCTATTATCTGGGAAAACAGCATGTCAAACAACATGTTACACAGGATGAAGGGATGGGAACTTTACATGATTTGTTTTATTTATATAAACTGAGATTCCCAAATTAGGTACAAAAACAAAAAAAAATTAGATCGTGGTCTCTTCTGATAATGCTGCCACCTAAAATAATAAAGTATACCTGTTAGAAATATGTGAAGTTTGTGTTTGTTAGGAAAAAAGGTAAGTAAAAATGGCCTGTAATTTAAAGCACTGAATGAGAAAAGGGCTACTCTGTAACACGTACCTTGCTGGAAGATGGTGAGGGTGACGGAGGTGACCAGCTCAAACAGGGCTTTGATTGGGGGAAAGTGGTCTGACTCGCTGGCAAATATATGCATCATCTGGTGATAATCAATAAGACAAAAGAAATTTCAAATGTTACAGCCCTCACCTACACACATATAAATACACTCACTTTCCACTTTATTAGGAACACCTGCACATTCATGCAGTTATCTAATCAGCCAATCATGTGGCAGCAGCACAATGCAAAAAAAAAAATCATGCGGATACAGCAAGAGCTTCAGTTGATGTTCACATATAAAATCAGAATGAAGAAAAAGTGTGATCCCAGGGACTTTAACTGTGGCATGGTTGTTGGTACCAGACGGGCTGGTTTGAGTATTTCACAAACTGCTGATCTCCTGGGAATTTGACACACAACAGTCTCTAGAGTTTACACAGAATGTGCAGAAAAACACAAAACATTGAGTGAGCGACAGTTCTGTGGGTGGAAACGTCTTGTTGAGGTGGATGGGCTACGACAGCAGAAGACCACATCAGGTTCCACTCCCGTCAGCCAAGAACAGGAATCTGAGGCTATCATGGGCACAGACTCACCCAGACTGGACAGCTGAAGACTGGAAAATAACCAGGTGATTTTTTTTTCTAATCTTCAACTGTTGGGTTTGGGTGAGTCTGTGCCCATGACAGCCTCAGATTCCTGTTCTTGGCTGACGGGAGTGAAACCTGATGTGGTCTTCTGCTGTCGTAGCTCATCCACCTCAAGTTTTGATGTGTTGTGTGTTCTGAGATGCTTTTCTGCTCACCATGGTGGTAAAGAGTGATTATTTGAATTACTATAGATTTCCTGTCAGCTCAGACCAGTCTGGTCATTCTCTTCTGATCTCTCTCATCAACAAGGTGTTTCAGCCTGCAGACCCTCTGCTCAGAGGATGGTTTTTGTACCATTCTATGTAAACTCTAGAGTGTGAAAAATCCCAGGAGATCAGCAGTTTATGAAATACTCAAAGCAGCTCGTCTGGTACCAAAACCCATGCCACATTTAAAGTCACAGAGATCACATTTTCCCCCATAGATAACTTTAAAGAAAATTTAGTAATTAGTTTTTAAATTATATAATTAAAAAACTAATATATAAATAACAAACCTTCAGGAGTTTAATTTAAAAAATAGAAGTAGAACCATTCACTTAAATATTATGAAATTTCAAATGGAATTCAAAGAACGAAAGTCATCCTGACAGCCCCACTGCACACACACTGAAATTTCTCTGTGGTTTCACACATCATGACTAGGTGCAATACATATGGTAAGTGCCTCCTAACTAAATGATGTCACTGCTTGTAACTATGGCAACAGCCTGGTTGATTTAGAGGCTAAATAGGGAATGTCTGGGCCGATATGATTGGAATCCGGAGAGCTATTTTGTGGTTTGGCCGTGTGTATCAAGTGTGTACCTGACGTGTCAGGTCTAGTGCAGAGGCTTGTGGGATAGTGCTGTACATCTGACCCAGCATCTCACTCAGCTGAGACACCATAGGAGCAAAGTCATGGAGTAAAGTCTTCACAGACTTCTCAAAGATAGCGCACACAGCCTGAGAGAGAGAGAGAGAGAGAGAGAGAGAGCGAGAGAGAAAGAGAGAGAGAGATTTTCACAATGTTAAAAGTCTAATCTGTTCTACATGAAAACAAGCAAAATGTTTTTAATATCGAGCAAACGAAGGAATAAATAAAGCATCTAAATCGGAAAAAAATTGTAAAAGAATGAGTTGCATGAACAGGAACTTTTTTGTCTAACAAATGTGAAAATTGAAGATTGACAGGAAGTTGAAATCTTACCTCTACAACCTGAGAGTCATTCAGCCATTTACTGAGGACAGTGTGAATGAGGGCAAAAACCTGCTGCAACACCACCACTACCTAAAACACACACACACACACACACACACACACACACACAGAGCACTCTTAGCAACAAAACCCTGTTCAGAAAGTGCTGTTCATTATGTATTCAGTGGGGGGTTCAGCATGGTTTCTGAAGGATACCTAGCATTAGCTATTAACCACCAGAATTCTAACAGCTTATGTCATGTCCCTCTTACAGAATTATTGCATACTATTTTGATAAAATGTTCAGTTTCTGTATGTTGTAGTCTACATTTACATTTGGGGGATTTTGCATTATGTATCAAAGTACATCTATATGTGGCCAAAAGTATGTGGACACCCAACCATCACACCCATATGTGTTTGCTGAACATCCCATTCCAGATTAGGCCCTCTTTCCTGTTATAATAAGCTCCACTCTTCTGGGAAGGCTTTCCACTAGATTTTGCGTCTCTGTGGGGATTTGTGTTCATTCAGCTACAAGAGCATTAGTGAGATCAGACACTGATGTTGGTGAGGAGGTCTGGGGTTCAGTCGGTGTTCCAGTTCATCCCAAAGGTGTTCAGTGGGGTTGAGGTCAGGGCTCTGTGCAGGACACTCGAGTTCTTCCACTCCAACCTTCACACACCATGTCTTCATGGAGCTCGCTTTGTGCACAGGAGCATTGTCATGCTGGAACAGGTTTGAGCCTCTCAGTTCCAGTGAAGGGAAACTGTAATGCTACAGCATACAGAGACATTCTATACAATTGTGTGCTTCCTACATAACTTTGTGCCAACAGTTCGGGGAAGAAGCACATATGGGTGAGATGGTCAGGTTTACAGAATGTTTGGCCATACAGTGTCTATGTTCATGCAGTGGTGCAATTTAATACAGCTTCAGTGTAAAAATGTTGTGCTGTAGTGTACTACGGGCTGCAGGTCTGTTTGGTGTCTAGTTAAAATAAAGACAGTACAGTAATTAAAACAATACCCACACTATCAAAAAAGCAACTCCTAAATATCATGTTTCATACACCATTGAAGCTCTGGTAACCATATCACATATTTTAAGATGGCTAAGGTCATCGGTACTCACTGGGTTGGGGCCGGTTTGAGGTGGGCTGGATTTGACAGGTGGTGCACCTTCTCCAGATTCCTCTTCCTGCTTGGTGATGTCCAGGGTAGTAAAGAGGTTTGACAGCAGGCCCAAGATGTGGATGATAGCCAGTTTATTAGATGGGTTTGGCTGCAGAGACATGGATGAAAAAAATGTACTGTATATTTGTTAAAACTAACAGTGAACAATGTGAATCAAATGAACTACATATCTTTGAGATATCTGCTATCAGTAGCATGTGTTGATTGACTCGAAAGAGGAAAGATTAAAGAACAAATGAACTTAGCCTTTTGTTCTGGCACTTCAAAAATAATAAGCAGATGGGGACTTAAAGACTAAAGGAGTCATTAAACATCCATCAACCTTTAATCACTGCTGCTCCTGCCATGATAACAGCCATGTGATTAGTGGAAAGAGAGAGTTCGCCCCTGCCATCATGACATCATAGGGAGAGGTAAACAGATATATCTATATTTATTCTGTTGCAGACCCTTTTGTATTTCCCCCAAGATACCACCATGTTCCAGAGGAATAAAGCTGTTAAAAAAAAAATCTCTTCCGTAAATGATTACGCCTCTCATCAGTAGGGGTCACTGTCTGATAGAGCTGAAAGAAAGCCTAATCTCAGAGTCTGACGTAATGCCTTCCTCTGAAAAGCCAGACATCAGTGCAATCGCTCTGTGTGTGTGCGCGTGTTACACATGTCTGTATATGCACTTTTATGAACTGCTGATTTCTACATACACAGCTTGAGGGGAAAACTGCATATTCATCATAAAATCCAATGACAGCAGCATACTCGGGGAGATAAATGTCTCATGTATTAAAAACAAACAGACTGTGTGTCTGCGTGTGTTGTCTGTGAGAGGTGCTTTCGTCTGATGGAATTTTTCTACATTCATTAAACACACTTTGTTATCTGCCTGCGGTGTGGGGGTTTTTCTTAACTAATGGAAACGAATACTGAGATGCAGTTGGATTTTCCCACTTCGTCTGCTTTCATGGCTTTGCTTTTTCTTACTCTTAATGGCTAATATTAGCAAACAGTAGCGTGGGAGTCTAATGTAACCTGGTCTAGTCGTCTAGAATCTAGCGAGTCCATGGCAGTGTGAGCACTCCATGTTCTTCCAGCTTCATCTGAACTTGTTGACCTTTGTGTGCTGCAACATTACACTATATACAGTATACAGTAGAAGCATCCCTCTTTCACTCACTTGCATCTTTTCTAATCCAGACCACTTATCTGAGGCATGTGGCTTATAAAAAATGCATAACACAAGACCAGTGCAACACACAACATTGTAATAAAGCTACATGACATTAGCGGGTGCGTGCTCATACGCCATCTGTAACACATGCCCCAAGCTGAAGTGGGTCTGTATCTATGGGGCATTGTTTCATTAGTTTTAGTTTACCCTGTGGCGTTTTGCTTCTGGACCCAGTGATATGCAATCTGGCCCCACTGAGAAATGTTCCATGATCATAATCATAACACACACATACACACGCGCACACACACACTCGCACAGGGTCTGTTCATATGGAGCAAGGCCAAGACAAGACAAAACATGCCACTTGTTCCAGTAGCAAAGAAGACTGCAACAAACAAACCCCAATAAAACCCCCAACTGATGTCACATTTCATCTCAGCTAAGTAGCTACTACTATATCAGTGAAGCTGGATCGCTAACTAAGACATTAACAGGCTTATCTTGCTAGTTAGATTGCACAGATTATATTGCTTTAACAAATAGCTGTTATAGAGCTTGCCTAAAATCTACATACAAAAAGTAGCTCCTCTTGCGCTTATCTAGGTCACATATCTAGGCCTGTAAGGGACACGTTTAGCTAGCTCACTTTTTTTTCGGCTAACAAACAATTTTGCTTGAGCAGCACCTCGGCCTTCAGTGCCACGATGGTGTAATCGGAAAATATTACATCTTGAATGAGCCCACAAACAACAAAGTTGTCTCTAGTATAAATGCTCAGAGTTTCTATGAGATATTGTATACACGTTCAGCCTTCACAGGCTACCAACTTAACATCATTTAGCCACTGACAGGACACAAAGCCATAAGGATCTTCTAGAGTTACCCCATTTGAAAATGTTAGTTTAGCCGAACAGCATTCCTGTCTCTGAGATCATTAATTTTTTTTTAATAACTTTAATGTCTTTGACATCAGAACAGCACAATACCGCTAACATCAAATAATGACAAAACAGTACAGTACCAGCCAAGAAATTGGCACCAAAACTTGCATCACAAATATTTCAATATAAACATGTGTGGACTTTTCCTTTAATGGACAATAAATTGTCTTAAAGCTTTGGTGAGCAAAGTGGGATCCCAGGGGTAGCCAGGTGGTGTATGATTTTTTTTGTTGTTGCTGTTGTTGATGTTGGAAATCACAACCCACCATTTTCAAAATCATTAGGGAATTGTTAGGATTTTTATTATTCTGCACTACAAAGCAAAGACCGTACATTGTAGAAACTCCAAACTTGGTAGGAAGGTGCAGAATCCATCCCAATAATCCATAAATTAAGGAGACACGCATGAAGCTAATGGTGGTGCTATAGTGCAGAATTTTGCATTCAGAGCCATAGAGACCAAATCTTGGCTTGAGCCCGTCCGCACAGATAATATTCATGACATGCAAAACCTCCTTTTGAAAACTAGTTCTAGGATTTTTAGCTTAACATCAGAAAATACTCAATAATGCATGAAATTCAATAAATACCAAGCAAAAGTTGACATCTGTAAACAATACGGTGGCGTTCATGATTGGTGGCCCAAAAAAAAGGCAATCTGAAGAACATCTGAGGACACGTGCAAATTTATGGCTGTGGCCATCCATCATCCATCCATTTGGGGCAGGGTTAAATTTCTCAGCCACCAAGTCAAGTGTGATGGAGCTGAACTTTGATAGACTGCATCCGTGTCCTAATCTTTAAATGAATTACTAACGATGAACTTATAGTACATGTCTAGCATCAGCCAATCAGAGTTCAGCAGGCACTGGACAGGGATAGAATTAAGCTATCATCATGAAACTTGAACAGTTTATTCAACTGTGTTTATATAGATAAACTGCACTGTGTTTGCAAAATAACTCATTATGAAGGTGATACATGGATTTTTTTTTTTTTCTTGTTTTTTCAAACTTTTTTTTCCCCCAGTTCTTTCAGACTTTATTTAAACCCCTGACAGTACAGAGCCTCTGGTATGAATGATCATGCATTGTGTCTGGGGCTGTGTTATCTGGTCTCTTTGGGATCATATATAATCAGGCCTTACTGTAAATGTAACATATTTGAGATGTGCAATCGATTCTTACTGTCTCTTGAGCCAGTTTCTCCAGCTGCTGGATGTAGGGTGTGATGAGAGAGTGCAGATTGTGCAGAATGTCCTCCACTGGCAGTGCGGACAACAGAAAACCTAGAGCCTGCATCAGCCACATACACTGACTCGTCTAGAGAGAGAGAGAGAGAGAGAAAGAGAGAGAGAGACCAAAAAACAAGAGAGTTAAAACTAATACTTTCTTTCACACTTTGTTAACACAATACTTTAGATCTGCAAAAGAAATAATGAAGACACTGACCTTGTGGATCTGTTTAATAAGAACTTCCTGCATCAGAGAGACAGAAGGGACAAAGAATGAAGCAGAGGAAAGAACCATTATTAGGTCCACAATACAACCTAACTAGAAATACAAGAGAAACTGTATAAAAATACAGGAAGTGAGTTCTTGAGTCTCAGAACCCCAAATTATATTTTCAGTCAAATTTGTCTACCTGTGACACGGCAACGATGTTCGTAGCATAGGGTGGCAGGTCGTATCTGCACTCTCTGCAGATCTTCTTCAGGGTGGAAACGCTAGAGATAGAAAGGTCTGGATTCCCTAATGCCTGCAGCACCAGCGGCAACACACTGCTCAACATCACTGGGTGATCCGCCAACCACTCTGCCAACGCGCCTACAAACAGACAGGGATATACACCCAGACACACCCAGAGACACAGAGAGACACACACACAAACGCACACACAAAGAGAGAGAGAAAGACAGAATGATTGTGAGCGCAACTTATAAAGAACAAACACCCCACAAGACTGATCCTTAAAACCTACATACAAACCTATAGTGAACATGACAGTGTCTGCAAGTTGTACGTTGTTGATGGTGATTCGGGGAATGAGGCCGATAAGGCCGGGAATGACATCGGAGTAGTTCACATCTATCGTTTCTGCTATGGACTGGAAACCGTACAGCAGAGCTTCTGTATGCTGGTGAGAATAAACAAACAGATGACTAAAAACACAAAAGCCAAAAAAGACTGTTTGAGAGTGTGTATATGCGTACGAGTCTGTATGTTTGTGTGGTTTCTGACCTGCCAGGATGTTGGTTGATCTGCAGTGGTAAGCAGCCTGCCTAGCTTGTCATACAAGTTACTAAGCAACTCTGCTCCCAGCATCTCATAGACATACATCAGGGTGTCAGATATGTCCACCCTAAAGCAAAGAGCGAAAGTTATAAACAAACAAAAGATTTGTTCTACCTGTTCACCTTTCCCTTCGTAATACGTTCACTTATGTAAGTCTGCTTTGCCTAGACAGCATTACTGTCACTAGCTCTAGCGCTGACTCAACAAAACACAGCAAAAAGCTGCTGAAGGAAATAAATGTTGTTGTTTTTTTATGATGGACCTATGAGGACACATTCAATTCAAATCATGGAAAAATTTCTATAATGCCTCTCTCTCTCTCTCTGCTACATAATACTCAGACTTTTCAGGACCATCACAAAGTTACACACCTGTAGATCCTGAACTGCTCCTTCTCGTCAGATGACCAGGAGGCGTACTCCTCATCACTAGGGAACTGGGCTTTGTGGAGCAGCACATCCACCAGCTGGAAATACACAGGCCTGTAAACCTGCAGATACACCGCCTGCTTCTCTGCCTCAAATGACATGATGTCATCCTACAACAAACATGGAGGAAACAAGTTCTTCAAACAGCAGATTCCAGCAGACACTTAACAGGTTCCAGCTCTCGCAACAAGTCGGTTTCATGTATCAGGGTTTGATGATAATATACTAGAAATAGACATTCAAGGACACTGTTAACAGAGACGTCATTTGCCACAGACGTCCACTCATAGTGTCTACTACTACTCCAGAGAATCACTGAAACTGTTATCTGTTGTTCCATGCATACTGCTAATAATTAAGGATGGGTATTTCAGACATCGAATCATTATTCAAATGATTTGTGCATATTTGAATTCCCATGCACACAAAACGACATGCAAGGCGTAAAACATTATGCCACTATCTGGTGCAATGCATGTCGATTCGTTTCGCCGCACCGATTCAAATAGCCTTCAGACTTCCAGCTAATCCACAGTCAGCATTTCTTGGTGACGCAGCGCAATAAACCACTGGTAATGAGAAGTTGGGTCCAATTTACTGAGCCAATTATTTCAAGCTGTCCATTTCAGTGAACTGAATAACTGATTCAAATATGCCCAAGGAAATATATTACAAGATCATCATCAACTACTGCAATAGATCTTACGATTGGCTCATCCACTGGTAGGTTTTCAGTTTCCTTTAATCGAACATAGCTGACAACGATGATTTTCGGCTCACTGAATCAATCAAGTCATTTATTGGCTCAACCATGACTATTTCTGGCACAAAATGTGTGCATTTGAGACTTGGAAGGTTCTGCTCATTTCAATTTGTGAGACAATTTGCTAAGCGCATGGAGCCACCAAGTGAACAGGTATGTACATTTAGCACAAAAAAAACAAAAACAAAACACTCTTCATTCACGCAGAAAATAAATTAATTCAGAATAGTTTCTTTTGAAATCGCATCAACTCTACAAACTACACCTGCAAGCAGTGACACACCGCCTCACCAATAGCATGATTCTCTCGTGATTATTATTAAATAGTCAAAAAATACCTATTTTACTACCCTTTTTTTGTTTGTTTTTTTTAGCTTCTGCGAGGCCTAGTTCTCAAATCACTAATATTCAAATGCAGCCTATTGAGCGCAGTGGAGGTTTCCTGCGGGGGTGGAAACTGGCAAACATAAGGCTGGTACAGAATGTTCAAAAAGCCTTGAAGTAGGCTAACCTCGCATTTGGCACAAACATGCCATGATGAATTATTACAGTGAAAGCAGCAGAGACTGAAGGAAAATGGGAAGAGCCATCATCATCATCATCATCATCATCATCACCACCCAGGTAGAGCCAAAGGTTAGCTATCTATTGTAACACTCTCACACATCCTGGTTCCAACGTCACACTGTAAGCCATCCTAAATTCTTCTATTTTTAATCGTGAAACACTGCAGTGAAAGCCAATCGCAACACCGAATGTGGCATTTGACAATTTTTTCAACTTGTTCCTTGGTTTTGATTGTAAAAATGTTAAGAACATGAGTACCAAAATAAACACAGATCATTACTACTTCCCATTATAACATTTTTTTTCTGTAAAAGTACTTCTTAGCATGAAGGTGATTGCTGACCATCCCTTGGCAGTAATCAGAGGCAGACGTACAAGAGTGAAAATACACTGACAGAGAGAGTGATTTTGAGAGGCTAAGAGACATTGTGCTGCATGGGTAGATCAGAAAACATCATGTTTTCTATTTCGTCTACTGCTTAGACTTCATGCTCTGTTGCTTCACATTATATGTGGAATATGTTGAGAGTAACTTTGTTAGCCTACCTTGCACGGCATGACAAAACCCTTCATTATGTTGCTGTTTTTCAGTTGTTTGAAGTTGTGTGTGAAAGAATAAACTGTGATGACTTTTCCTACATTGAATGTCCTCTAACAAAAAGTTTAGAAAATGCCTTAAATGGGTCTTAGAAAAGTGCTGTATAATTAAACTGGCTTAGGGATGTGTTTTTAGAGATATGTGAATATAGCACACAGCACTGTAATAACAAACACAGACAGACAATTTAAGTCATGCCTGAACTTTTAATGCACCAAAACTTCTGTTTTAACACACACTCACTATACATTCAGTCCTAAAGGAACTGCAAGGGCAATGCTTTAATGGTAGTAGTGATGAGAGTACTTAACACTACTATAAATACTAGCTGACCTCTCTAATAAATTGTTAGATGGCTAATCAATTCTGACACAAAACTCGACTATGAAGAAAATTAAGTGATTCATTATTTCCGATGTAGGTTGCATACACACACACTATATGGCCAAAAGTTTGTGGAAACCTGACCATCACACCCCCATATGTGCTTCTTCCCCAAACTGTTGCCACAAAGGTGGAAGCACACAATTGTATAAAATGTCTTTCAATGCTGTAGCTTTACAATTTCCCTTCACTGGAACTAAGAGGTCCAAACCTGTTCCAGCATGACAATGCCCCTGTGCACAAAGCGAGCTCCATGAAGACATGGTGTGTGAAGGTTGGAGTGGAGGAACTCGAGTGTCCTGCACAGAGCCCTGACCTCAACCCCACTGAACACCTTTGGGATGAACTGGAACACTGACTGAACCCCAGACCTCCTCACCAAAATCAGTACCTGATCTCACTAATGCTCTTGTAGCTGAATGAACACAAATCCCCACAGCCACGCTCCAAACTCTAGTGGAAAGCCTTCCCAGAAGAGTGGAGCTTATTATAACAGCAAAGGGGGAATAAATCTGGAATGGGATGTTCAACAAGAACATATGGGTGTGATGGTCAGGTGTACAAATACTTTTGTCCATATAGTGTACATCAAATAAATGCATGTGTGTACACACACACACACACACACAGAAGTGTGGAAAAATTTCAGAAAAAGAAAAGAAAAAAAAAAAAAAAAAAAAAAATCCACAAGGAGTCTGATATCAAAACTCAGTTTTAAAGTGGTACATACCTGCAGAGTGTACCAGAATGTTAGTGTGAGAGAGCTTGTGGTCTCGTTGACAGGGTAGTGGCCAGGGATGCCAGTGCAGAACATAATCATATTGACCAGTGCCAGGAAGCTCTGCCAGTGCTCCACCTGCTCCAGTAGAGCCCTGCATGAGTTTAGACAAGGGTGGAGTTCATAAACAAGCACAGCACAAATCAGTATTGCAGAAATGCAAAAATCAGATCAGACATGTTAAAAATCAAACACAGATTCATGTTATTGTCATGTTATGATTATGTAAAATCATTTAAAAGGCTAATGTGTCGTTCTGAGAGTGTACAGTGCATTTGCAGAGATGAGTGTCACAACTCACTGTCCTAAAGCACTGTCCTACTGAGGAGTCCTGCATAATTAACCTCAACAGCACAAACATTTTATATACAAAGCATAAATGTGCAGGACAAGATGTACTAGGGCTGGGTGATATGGCAAAAACCTCATCACTGTGTATTTTTTAATATTGTTATTAATTAAGAATTATTCTATATATTTCTTGATGCTCAAATTTAAGGTGGAATAATATTCTGAACAATAAAAGAGACTTATATACTTATATACTATATATTTTTTGACCTCTAAAAGATAGAAAACATTAACAAAATGAGTAGAACTAGACTAGTCTAGTCTATGGGCAGACAAGTCTAATTCTTCTAGTCTTTCCTGTTATAAATTTTTATGTCTGAAATACCCTTAAAAGATACTTCACACAGGGAGGAAGCTATTGAAGAATAACTATGTCAGACATTTGACCTTGCTGTGACCTTGACCCTGTCTGGACCAATTTCAAAATCTTTCCATAAATTCAAAATAACTGTTATAACAATGCTGGTTTGCGCTTCCTGTGTGCTTCCAAGTACATGGCGATGTTGCTTTTCCCTCTCTGTATGTGAAGTAAACAGTACACACCTTTGGAGAGATACTGTAGAAATGTCACTGCTACCAGACTGAAAGAACAAACAGCATGATGATTTATATTCTGTGTGTACCTGGAATGATTCTCTCCCAGCGAGACTGCGATTCGACAGATCCCATGTGACGTCTCCATATCTCCGTTCTGTACAGCTTCTCGTAGTTGTTCCTGGAGCTGGAGTACTTGCGGAACCAGCTTCAGTAACGTGTTCAGATACCTGAAACACAGAAAGGACAAAATATTGACTACCCTTTTGCTTTGTTTGGTATTTTCCTAACTACGACAACCACGAAACTGAAGCTACAAGACGAATACAGTGAACAAGTAGCAATAACTTAAGACACAGTGTTCTACTTTGTGTCACCTAATTCAAATGTGTCAAAATGAGCGTTTAACCTTTTGGCTAAATGGCGCTTGTGTTGCTTGGTGTACAACATCTGTAACATGTATGGCTTACTTTGCCATAGATTATAAAGAAAAACTCACCCATGAGGCAGAGAAAAGAAGGAAGCCATGTGAACCTTTCTCTACATGTTAGGACATTGGTCCTATGTTAACTCAAATAACCACTCTTTACAACCATGGTGAGCAGAAAAGCATCTCCGATCACACAACGCGTCGAACCTCGAGGCGGATGTGTTACAACAGTGGAAGACCTCATCGAGCTCCATGCCTGTTAACAGTTGAAGATTAGAAAAGGTTGCCTGGACTTTTTCTAATCTTCAACTGTCCCGTTTGGAGCAGGTGTTTTGGTCCACACCCTGGCGTGTTTACTGTGTTCCCACCTCCCTAAATAAATCACACCAAGGAGGAAAAGGCTCCAGGGTTTGTTTCAAATGGACTGCATGTGAAAGCACCTTAATCAATACTTTGTAAAAAGTATAAACCTTTGTAAAAGGAAATTTTAGACTTTTTAAAAGCAACAGTATGGCTGCTCTTTGAGTGCCCCAAGGCTATGTAGTATCACTCTTTCCAGACTGTTACAAAAGACTATGATTCACACAACATATATGGGTTTCTTTATTCTAGGAGACTTTATCCTAAGCTATATTTGTACTAGCAGGTCTCCATGAAATTATGCTAGAGTGACACAGACTTATTTTGGCAGGAGATGTCAGGACGAGCACTCTGGACCAACACTCATGATATTCATCTTTTATCTACGTACTTGATGTCAACTCAATGAAATGCACAGAGTGCACTGCGCTGCACAGCACTCAATGGAATTGGCCTAGCATTGTTATACTCTCCCAGAATTGACATGCTCAAGGTCAGCGACAATCAATAACACGTGGAGATACAACATAGCATGGTGTCTCGCCTAAGGACACTACTTCCCTGGGATTGCTGTGTGGCACTGAATCAAACCATCACAGCTAATTACACCCTACTATGTGATGAGACTAAATTATAGATAAAGCCAAGCAGAGCATAAGGGAAGGCGGCTCATGCCTTGATGCATTTAATATCCTTTGTCTGAATCCGTTTAAACTGTGATGAAGGGAGAGGAAGGTCATGAGAGAGACTGAGAGCAAGTTAAATTAAATGGTCATTCTTTTCTTTTGGGAAAAAAATATCTGCATCCATTTGTGCTGTCTTGTTTCCTCTCATGACATCCTCTTTTCTGGGAATGAGACATGATGGAATTGGTGGCTAGGTCTCCAAAAACACATTAAGGAAACACAACATACTGCAATTTCCATAGTACAAAAAAAAAAGCGATTAGTTCAAGACGCAGGCTAAAAAAATAAAAAAAATTAAAAAACACTGTAAATATGAATTTCTCAAACATTTAATCTACATTTATGTTTACAGCTGATCCAAAGATTTGTTTAAGTTGATTAAAACAATAAATCATTTCATATTTTGAGAGATATCAGATGATCCAGCTCTACATCAAATACATGAGGCTTCTTTTTATTTTATTTTAGATATTCATCAGTTTAGAAATACTGGGTTAAAAGCTTCCAATCCGTTAATATTTAAACTCTTTAGCTTGGGTTAACTGCCTCACACAAGAATGCATCAGCTAAGAGACTAGAGTGATTTGTTGTCATTCTAGACACATACAACTATACAGCAGAACTACACAGCGTCCTGTAAGGCCTTAGGGGACAGGAAATTGGCTGTCGTCCATACAAGACAACGTCTAATCCTAACTGAAGAGAGCTGGCAGAGAGTTTGAGTTTCTCTGGTTCACATTAATCTGAAGCACTGTAGAACACTGCGACCTCAAATACAGCCTGTTCAAATCAGTGAATCATCTTTGTCTGTCTATCGTCTTCCATCATTGTCTTTCAACCACTGTTTATCCACACACGTCCATCCGTCTTCTGCTTTCTCTCCATCCTACTGTCTACACTCTCTTTGCTTCCTGCCATCTGAGGGAATTGGAGTTTCATACCTTGACCTCACACACACTCACATGAACCTGCTGTTTGTCTCTCTGTCTCACTCCATCCCTCTCTCTCCCCGCTCCCTACCCCCCAAAATCCTGCAATTATCCTCAGACGCCAGGAGACAGATGAAACGAGTTGCTTGGCAACAAGATGCAATCGGTTAGGCAGATAGGAGAAATAACACAGAGGAAAAGGAGAGAGCAGAGACAAAAGGTGAAGGAAGAATGTGGACATAGAAGATTGATAATCTGGCATTTAAAATCTATTTAACAAGAGCGGGGGAAAGAATGTGGTGCATTAGGGGCCTACATTGATAACAAGAACACACTGAGTCTGAGCTCAGTCCTATAGTGCCACAAGCCCCATCTGCCGTGTGTGTGTGTGTGTGTGTGTGTGTGTGTGTGTGTGTGTGTGTTCCCGTACCCCACTGGGATTAAAAGCAGTCATGCTGGTCTCCTGACAGAACACGAGCACTGTGGGTTTGGTGGTACAAATAACATGCAGGCTGTCATCCTATTCTTCCTGTATATTTACTTGTCATATTTTACTCTTCCACTCGAACTCATGCAACCTCTCTCACTCTATACTGCTGCAGGGTGGAGAAAGAGGACCTGGCTTTGTTATTGTCTTCCTTCCAGTACAGTATCTCAGACAAGTCCAATCAAGCATCATACTCTGAGTTTCCTATGTGGAAAAACATCTAACACATCTAAAAACATCAGCTGCTCAATTAGATTTTTGTTGCATACAGGAATGATGCTAAAAAAATTAAAAAATAAAATAAAAAAAGCATTTAATAAATAAATAAATAAATAAATAAATAAAGCCTTGGGTTAACACAAAGACATCAGCAATCAGATTACAGAAAAAAACAGGTCCAATACAGAGTGGAATAAAAGAATAATAATAATAACTATCAGTCTCTGTGCATAAAAATGCTTCATTTCTTTGCACATAAAAACATATATCTATATATTGTGTACTATGTAAGAAACACAACAGACCGCACGGTTATATGAAAATAATCAACGCTGGAGTGGTGTGATGCGGCAGGACGCGAAAGGGAGTGCTGTTACCACTCCGAAGTAGTAATTTTCTAGAACTGCACAGTCTGGAGTGTGTTATTCCACTTATACCACAGCGTTTTGCTAACATTTACACTTTTTAATTTTAGTGAACAATATATCACAGTTTTTTGCCGATTTATAAATAGATTTAATGCTGTGGAACGTGCAAGAGAGGAAGTTCCAGTTATCACTTGCTTTATAGTTGTGATAAACAGTCATTGCCTCAGAATCCTCTAGCTGTACCCATGTCCCTATGATTGCTATACACTACATGGCCAAAAGTATATGAACCTGACCAATGAATATCCCATTCCACAACCACGGGTGATGTCCACATACTTTTGGCCATATACAGCAGTGTATGATCCTTCTTACAATAACAACTTCTCCTGCTTACAACAGCAGCTAGACAGTGATACATGTATGACTGCAGACAGAGTACAGCACATGTTCACTGATTTTTTTTCTAGCTATTCTTCTGCTGCTTACTGAAATTGCAATCTGCCAAATTCTGCCCTGATAACTGCCCATTATGAGCGAGCTCAAAGCAAACAGCCCCTTCTGCTGAAATTCTCTTACACTGTTGCGCACATACGCTAAAGAGGTAAACAGACAGAAGTAGTTGCATCACGTTAATGTTACACTGATCACAGTATTTCTATGATTTGTCTCGTCACAGATTGTTTCAACTGTGTGGTGTAGAAGCTGTTGCTAAAAAGTGGCTGAGGCTAAGAAATGGCTAGACTAGTGCCAAGCTTGAAAAAGATTGGATTAATTATGCATATTTTAATGATGTTACACCTGCCCAGGAAGTTGAATACAGTAAAGCTTCCTAGTATCCAAGTGTCTCCCTGCATCTCTGTGCATAGAGCTGGAGGCCTTGTGCTACAGCCAAACCCACTACTAATGATGTGCACATACAGAAACCAGCAGGACTGTATGTTTCACTTTTATTTGGAAGGCAGCAGATGGGCTTCCTTTTTCTGGCTCAGCTGGCTTTTTATAACAGGATACAAAATATTAATACATCAGCTCCTCATTTTTAATGACCGGGCAAGCAAAAGGTTCAAACAACAAAACAAAAAAAGTAGTTGAGGTCAGGAAAGTGAGGTGTTATTTCAGTTTAGAACACAAAATGGGAGGATGTTGTTTTTTGTTTCTTTTTTATTCATGCTAGTACACGTATGATGAATGAAAACGTACAGACACCAGAGTTGCATGTTCTTGTAAGAAAACTAAAATTAAAGCCTGCTGGACCTCTCCACGATCCCTCCTTTCTCTCCATCTCTCTTGTGCTCAGAGTGAGAGGGGGGTAGTGGGGTGCTGTAGTGGGGGTGAGCTCACCGGATCTGCACCAACCACAGCGCAAGACATCTCTACCTCACTATCTCCATGGGAACGGCAGCCAGCCTAATCCCCCGACACACACCTCCCCTTCTTACAGCCTCTCTTGACTGTTCTCGTTTGGTCCCTCTGCGTTTTCCCCTTGTCTTCTAATGTGTCTGTATTTCAGATGTGCTTTGTCACTCCCTGTCTCAGGTCTGTCTGTGTGTGTGTGTGTGTGTGTGTGTGTGTGTGTGTGTGTGTGTGTGTGGTGGTCACACTCTACAGTCTCTCTTTCCCTACAGATTTCACCTTTGACCATTCACAAATAATTAAATCTCCCTTAGCTACTATAACCATAAGCTTCTCTCCTATAACCAAACCCAGATCTCATCTCTAATTTTCTTTGAAAAAAAACGAGAAAGGTTTTAGTCATTTCATTCCTAAAATATCACACCGTCCTTTCTCTTCATTGCTTTTGTGACTCACTCAGGATCAGAGAGGCAAGAGTGAGTATGTGAGTATGTGTGTGTGTGTGTGTGTGTGTGTGTGTGTGTGTGTGTGTGTGTGCGTGTGTGCGTGTGTGTGTACACGTGTGGCACACTGAGGTGTTGATAAAAGTCTGCAGAACTGACATCATGAGTGTGCACGTTTGTTTTGAGTTGCTGGGAGTCTTGACTTTGCCATATGCGTTCATCTCAAACACCCACGCTGAAGGTTCTCGAACCATCTATCTGATAAACTTTATTTGAATTCAGCTTGAATTATTGAATTATTATTGGTATTTCTCAGCACGAAGACACACACTCCAGGTGTGGACAAATGACAAATTTATTAGCTAGGTCAATAGTCAATAGACAAACACAAGCCTCCGGTGTGCTGCCAAAGGTTTTTTTTTTTTTTTTTTTTTTTTGGAAACCTAAAAGTGCTAGCTAGTGTAATGTCATAACACAGCTAGATAGCTAGATAAGTGCATGAACAAAGTGTAAGGGAAACAAATCAATATATTCCCAAATAGGGGACAAATGTGTAGTCATAGTTCTTGCCTTATCATGATAAATCTTCATATGCTGCTGCATTTCAACTTCAGTATGTAAATACTGACTTAAAGTATGTAAATGATGAACCAGAACCTCCAGTAATTTAGTCAAGTGGCTTTTCTTCCCCAGTACCACTCCAATTCTACAAATTCAGCTACTTTCGGATATAACGCAATGGCTCTAGTCCTGTGTGTGAGACTCACCTCTGAGAGTCAGGCTGTGAGATGGCATTGACGATGGCCTCCACGGAAGCGTCAAACAATTCAGGGTCATTAAGTGCGGCAAAGCCAGCTTCCAGCAGACCCTCGCTCTCGCTGAGCGGCACATCCAGCAATGCCCAGCTGGACAGGCACTTAAGTGCACGCGCCTTCACTGGCGCTGGCGAGTCAGCTTGACGCAGTAGCTGCTGAAGCAGGGGATAAACAGATGCCCACTCTCGGCCCAGAGCGCCCCGCACCTGCCCCCGACGATACTGCGGCAGCCGGCTCGTCTGGAACTCCTCGGGCAGCACAGTGAGGAGCTCGAGCAGCGCCAGGCAGCGAGCGCGCCCGTCCACAGTGCTCCCCTCTTCCTGGAAGACTCGCACCATCTCCGAGACAGCGCCAGGCCACGCCTCGGGCATAGTGTTAAGCGCCAGTGAAGCCAGGGCCACACACAGCCGTGTCAGCACAATTTTAGAGCCTGAGGCAAACAGGGCAATCTGGGAGAAAAGCTGCGTCTTGAGGGTGTCGTACTGCTCGGCAGGGATGTCACCCCAATAGCGTGAGATCTTGGTGTGTAGTGCGCTGGCGCCAAAATATTGGATCTCTGGGACCTAAGGAAGGAGGTGGAGAAAGAGAAAAAAAATTTACTTAAGCCATTTATCCACTAAAAAGGGATTTTATTTTAATCAGATCAAATCTGTTACAGCAGGATTAGCTACAGAGCAGGACACAGAAATAATGTGGTTGCCATGGGTCTACAGGCACAGTTAAAGCCGTACAACACATTTTAATTAGGATCATCAGCTGCAATACTGCTGAACCTAGCTAATGTTAGCTAATTGGCTAAGACCAGAGAGATCCGCTGTTAATGACCAGTCCTTAAAATAGCAAGCTCTCTATCCATACGTATGTTTTAACTGTCTAGTTGGTGGTATATTGTGGTGGCAAATTAACTTTAATCAAATTAATTTTTTTTTTTAAACAGTTAGTTCCAGTCCAGTAATTTGATTGGACAGGCGCCGTTCCAAGAGTGCTGATATTTAGTATAACACTGGTACATCTCTTTGTTTGTATCATGCCGCTTGTCTGTGTTCGCTACCCAAAAAAAAAAAAAAAAATTCCACCTCAAGTAATATTTCGTTACACTGAAACCGTTACTACATTTACTACAGGCTGTCAGTCAGTCTGGGCATCACCATGGCAACACACAACACTCTAGTCAGCTGTGTCTTCTTTAAATAAACAAAATATTCTGCCATGTTGTGTCTGAAATGTCAATTATCTATATTAATTTCTTGTTTAAAGAACTGTTGTAGAAAAGCAAATATCCACTCGCAGTCATGATAATGCACTGAATATCAGCTCAAGTGCCGCGCCGATATTCAGGATAACAGCACTTTTGCTTGTGTGATATTGCTTAATTATAGAGTCCAATTAAAGTATCTATTCACTTAATAAAGAGACTAAAGAGACTTAAGAGCACCATTTTGAAAGAATACTGGTTAAAGAGCTTGTTATATTGTTATATAATATTCTGCAAATATCTCTTTGAGGAGCAAAAGAGAGAAAGAGATTATAAATCCATAGATTTGAGGATCAGCTTTTTCCTCTTATCTTTTTTTTATATATTTTTTTTAAATAAATCAGAAAGAGAAGAAGGCAGATGATGGGGAATAGAAGGTGCTAATCCAACCTTTAAAGTATTATAGGTAAATTACAGGAATTGTATAGCACTGAGCACATCACAATACATATAATGTAAAGCTGAACAGTAGTGTTACGTGCAGCAGAAATTAAAACTGCAGCACACAGGGTCAGAGCAAGAAATGAGAAAAGGGGAAAAAAAATATACATATTTTTTTTTAAATAAGCAGACCACGAACGGGTTGAGAGCAACCAGTGCCGAAACCAAAGCAGAAATAGGATCAAGTTCAACACAGCAGAGCAAGTTGGTAGAGAACCAATACATGTGTTACAGTCTGCTCTCACCTTGTCAGGACTGAGCAGAGCCCAGCAGAACTGCCAGGCCTGAGGGGAGATCTGAGCCTGCATCAGCCACTTCTGAGCCAGGTTCTTATTCTCAATGTTTGGATCATAATACAGCTGGTGCAGAGCCTGAGACACAAAGAAAAGGGAAGACAACAAATCAGACATGGTGATATGACTGAAGTACAAACCTCAAGAGTCAGGCACAATTATTCTTTTCCTAAAAGTAGTTTTTTTTTTTTTTTTTAATAATTGCAAATTAGTTTTTAATTAACGAAAGGCAGTGAGTGAGGAAACGGGTAGCTGGCTCACGGTATGATTCTGGTATCAGGCTACTACTCTCCTGTCACTTCTGATAACATTGAGAGTTGAGCTCAATGTGCTAGAATTTAAATAAGAGACTGAAATTCATCCCTTAGAGACAGATAAGTAGAGTGGAGACAAAAGAGGGATGAGAAGGAGAGTGAAAAAGCTGGGAGCTGAGAGAGAGAAAAAGAGTCTGAGAGACAGAAGGTGAGATGACTGGCAAAAACAACAGAGACAGGAAGAGAGCTAAGAAAACAGAGATTAATCAAAGAATCATGAAAAAGAAACCACAAAATATCAAATGTAACAAAGGTAGCTTACAAGAAAAGGTTTTACAGATAATTTACAGAAGGAGCCAGGAAATACATATCAACTGATTCAAGAGCAAATAATCAGAAAGTGTGTAAACAGACGGTTAATTACAAAATGAACAGGTAATTCTGATCACTTGAACAAACATAGAACCGAGTGTTAAATACTCCATTAAGCACGGAAGGCTGGAGGATCAGCTTGAAGCGAGAAGCTGCAGAAATCAAAGTCTCTAAGCAACATGATGCAGAATGAAGTCTTGACATTTAAAGTTCACTATTAAAATGTCATTTAAACAGCAAGAAAGAACTACACTAGAAAATGAATTAGATGAGAAGTTTTACTTTTGTAGCATAACCAGTAACATTAGGAGCTTTAGAAAAATGGGAAATTCACTTGAATTTTTCAGTGTGTCTTTGGGAAATATGTTCTGAATCCTAATCCTGAGTCATGCAACAGCTAATGGACAATTTCACACAAATGTCAACCTTACCATGGAAAAATAAAGCTGCAGGCACAGGACAGCTATTTTTAAAAATATTCCCTCGTGTTCCCTGTATTTCACTGTATTTAACTTGTCTGGTGGAATTATAGAGAAAATTTTATTCCATCATAAATCAATAATGCCGGTTTTTCCTTAAATGATGAATTCCCATTATATTCTACTTTGTGTCCGAGTCTTGTCATGTTATACACATGATGCTTTTTGTGATGTTCTTTAAAATTGAGAGTTTGTAATAAACGGGTAGTCTCCCACAAAGGTCTGTCCGTTTGATGTCACATATATAATGCTCATAAATTGCTATGTATGTGAAATATGTAAATCAGTATGAGTTTTTAAGAATTGTTACGTTGTCCTCAAGAGGTTAAATGACAACATATGCAAAGTGACACATTGACCCCAAGCTTGTTTCTGCTGTGAGGCCGATTTTGTTAACCAGCGAAAGTGCAAAGTTCACATCCGTAACACTGGAACTGCCTACAGACAAAGGGAATTAAGAAACAAAGAAACTGTGTGTGTGTGTGTGTGTGTGTGTGTGTGTGTGTGTGTGCACATCATGGTCAATGTTTAGTTCTGTCTAACCACTTTGCCCTTCATTACAAATTCGTACTACAGAGTACATCATTCAGTTCGGCAAGTTACTATGGCAACCTCCAGTGCTACACTGGTTCCTCCACATGACACCCGTGTTGGTCTGTACTAGTCCTGAACGCCTTTGATCCACTGACAGCGAGGCTGGAGTGAGCCAGGTTCTGTATTAAAGAGCGAGTGTGAGAGACGAGAGATGAGAGGTGCTCGCTGATGACTCACTCTGCCCTTGTGTTGCGCTCCCCTCACCAGGCCATTAATCACAGTGACTCCCCACGGTGCGCTCGGTCGACGGACAGTGCATTAGCCTTAGCTACACAGCACCCACAGTCTGGCTCAGAGCTGATTTATTTGCCTGCTAAATCTGCATCCGACATCTTCTGACGACAAACGCTGGAAGTGACGTATGAGCAATTTGAGCAAACCAGTGGATTTAACAAAAAAAAAAAAAAAACTTTTTAATAATCACAATCACAGCTACAGGCTATGATTTGCAATCATAGAGACCTGTCATGTTTCATAAATGCTATTTTTTCTTTTCTTTCTTCTTCTTTTCTTCTATTTAAAGGTAAACATACACCAAAAATCTCTATACATAGGGGAAATTAATACTTAGCAAAATGTCTTCCAAAATGTTTCACACTTAGTTTATATATACACACACACACACACACACACACACACACTTCAGATAGCCTTTAAGAATGCCTTTGACAAAAGAAGAAGGTACTGAAATCAGTCTCATGGCTGGATCTGGAAGCTGTCGCAAGGGTGCGATGGACTTTGACAGGAAACATGTCAAGCACATCACACACAACACTGTTGCTAAACTCATTAACAAATTCATTAATAAAAAAGACTGGGCTGACGAAGGCACAACTGACATGGTGCTGGCAAACACAGTCCCCTGCGTATGGAGACTTTTGGGACACGCTGTAGTTTAAAGATTGTGATACCTTTGCAAATGCTGTTTTACAGTAACTTGCTCATCTGTAATTCCATACTCTTTTCATCTCATTGCACTCTTTACTAGTGCTAGATTTCAATTTTCTTACGCCTATAATTCACAAACTTTTCTTCACAGTTAGGGCTGGGCAATCCGGCAAAATATCAAAATCTTGTCAGGCATATTTTTTACGTTTTAAACTGATGCATCACCTCTACTAATGTCTTCAGTATTTAAATGTACAATAAATGAAAAAGTGATTGACAGGCAAGTATTTAAATACATTTTTAAATACTAAACATATTAGCTGAGTTAGTGTTACATTTTATTTAACATGTTTAAAATAAGCTATTTGCGTCATTATTTTGCTTTTTTTTTTATTGTACTTCTCTCAACAGTCAACTATTTTTAGAAGTTGCTTAAAACGCTTGGTTTTAAACGTCTTGTGTATTATATCCTTCACCAGGTAAAATGTCACAGGGATCAGTGTTGTCTTTCCAGCTCATGCTTGTTTTCTCATAAGTACATTTTTCATATGCATTTGTTATTGCTGGTTACTTCAGCGCTGTTTTAGGCTGTGGTGCTGTTCACGTGCACTCCTCGTGTTATCTAGCTTTCGGCACCCTCTTTGGGGTGTTTTCTCTTGGCGGATAAACAAAGATTCCACGACTTGCCAACCTTGCCTTGGCATATTTTCCAAACAAGCATTGTTTGCGCTGTGTCTGTTGTGTAAAATCCAGCAGTACCATATAACCGTTGTTGAATTTTTTGTTACCACCTCCTCTGTGTTGCCAGTCATGCTGCAATGTTGCTAAAGTAAAAGAAAAGGAAACATAAGCTAAGGAACCGCCTACACTTGGTTATTATTGGTTTGTTTGTGTGTCTGTCAGGGAGAGGGCCAGCTAGACTAGCGAACAGAGTAATATCTGGTTAATAAAACGACTTGAAATGCCATGACTGAGTATTTTTAGCGCAACTGACAAAATGTGTCTGGTATCATGGTACATGTCATCTCTCTGGAAAAACACATCAGGGAGACATTTTAATTGCTCACGATCTAACGTCATTATATCACCCATTGCTATTAACAGTCAAAGCTGTTTTTTTTTTTATTCTCATTTGAAGAGTACAGATTGGAGAGCGCAATGTCCCAGGTCCATTTGTGCATTTCCATTTGTTCCCGCGTGTGAAGGAAGACACTACAGTGTGCTTGTTGACTGTCATGAACACTCAGTGCGGAGAAAAACACACCTCAGGTTGCTACGGACAACCAATTCCCAGTACACACTGTGCAAGATATAATTAGTGAAGCTTAAGCTCCAACACCCCCTCCCCCAACACACACACACACACACACACACACACACACACACACACACACACTGTCCTTCCCACGTATACCGTATGCTATCTGAACACAGAAGGTGAGAGGAGTTCATTCATTTCCCATATTTCTCCATTTTAACAAATGAGTTAAATCCTCCTGGGGAAACACACTCAATTAATAAATCGGAAAATTTATCCAGGTTATCCTGGTTAGGGATACAGTAGAAGCAGAGTCTACCTGAAATAGCCTGTCGTACAACTTGAATCAAGCTTTAGCCTGAAGATACAGAATAATCAAATGTTCACGTTAGTATTTGAATATATATATATATATATATATATATATATATATATATATATATATATATATATATATATATATATTCAATAATTGTAGCCATACGTTTAAGATATGATACACTTTATACAATGAATACAACACCGGACACTTGTGGACATTGGACTGTCCAGGAAATGAAAAGACAAATCAATAATCTCAAAAGGCAGAGTCAGTGCACAGGGTCAGGATGTTTTCACTTTATCCTTATATCATGTCAATATTTAAGTCAATAAAAAAAAAAGACATGTAGTAAATTATTTACCAATACTAAGTTATGAATTTATCATATTTTGGGATTCTTCTGGGAAACTTAAAGTGAGCCGTGCACTCTGACCAGTGTTTTTTTTTTTTTTTTTTTTCTTCTTCATCTCAGTAAATATGTCTACTTCCACAACAATTGTCTAATATTAGCAAGTTATCCGGATCAAGATATGATCGTTTACACAGCATGGACCAATTCCAAACCAATCTTCTGGAAACAGGAAGAACCCATGGTTAGGCCTAGTGTAATGGCAGTAATCACCAGAATCTATATTTGGGTAAAACTGTTCTCTTTTTTATTTTTATTTATTTAATTTTTTTTAATACCTGCGAAAAGCATATTGTCAGCATCAGAAAAGAGCGAAACCTGTATACTGGTAAACTTGTGTTCTTCACAGAGGAGGTGTTTCACATTCTAGCTGAGTCATACTACGGTGGAGTGCGAGTACCCATGACTATAAATGGACGATAAATGGTTTTCATTTAACTCTTGTTAGTATCGAAGTTCTGTCAGACGAACTTAAAAAAAAAAAAAAACTATTTGAGCTATCCTGTGAATGCAAATATATCCATTACTTTTCCTTGTACTTTTCCTTGTACTTGAATTTCAGTCACCTGCTGCTCAGAATCTTGCGATGGCTCTGGTCATTTACGTGTACTTTCTTTCACGAATTAATGAATTAAAGGGCTTGCAAAGTGCATAAAAGTAATAATAAAGATTAAAGCATGAGATGAGGCTATAGATACATAAACACTGAGGTGACAAATTAACGGAAAAAGCGGTAGATCTGTTCTGCTTTTGGGAGCATTTTGCTGGCATGCTTTAGGTCCACTTGTCCCAACAGATTTCCTGCACGTTAGTGTTTTCTCTACTCTAACACACCCACTTCAATTCAGGAAGGCCTGGTAAATAGCTGTTTTGTTGAACTGGGTGTGTTAGAGCAGGAAAAAGCACTGAAATGTGCAGGACAGGAGGTACAGGTACTCCAGGACCAGGGTTAGGAATCTGAGCATTAGAAGAAAGGGTCACAGCAAATCAGTACACACTTATTCTGACTGATCACATGTATCATGTCCTCATCCACATGGTGCGAAAGCTCACTGAACAGTTTGAGTGTGAAAATGATCTAAATCATATGCCTTTGCAGTCACAAGATCTCAACCCAGGTGAACATGTGGGAGATTTTCGACCGACATGCGAGACTCCACCACTATCATCAAAACACCAAGTGGATGAATATCCTTCGTAACACTGGTGTTCGCTCGTCCTGTACCGTCCCAGAGACGTGAAGAATCTGGGGCAAGGCTCAGGGAAAATGTTCTTGTGGCTCGTTATGTACTGTTGTTTTTTTTAGACACTTTATGTTGTTGTTGTTTTTTTTTTTTCTTATCATTTATCACCTGACTGTAGCAACAGCTCAGAGCTTAATAGCAGTTATAATGCGAAAGCAGTTAGTCAGCTACTAATCTAATATCAATAGCCCAATGACCAGCCAGCTACATTTACCAATGACAAAACCAGCAGTTTTGTCTTATATGCTAGGTCAGTGTATTTTAGAAAAGTTACATCAGCCACATCGTGCCTCTGCTGTTGTGTTATTTTAGTGCAGTGGGTGGTGGGATGTGGAAGCATGCGCAATAGTTTAAACATGGATGTGAATCATACCAATGTGAAATGCATTTAAACATACCAAATGCAAACATTTGTTTAGTAAAAGTCAATAAGGACTAAGGTTTTTTGTTCTTCTTATTCCGGTTCTTGAACCTACTTGTCCTCCAGGCAACTACAAACAAACAAAAAAAAAAAACGAACAGGCCAGACACGAAATCTGCAAGTGATTATTTTAAATACTAACATTATTGCTATTTATGTTTATATTTATGTGCCATTGCTGACATCAGTCATGGCATGAGAATATGATAGTGTGCTTATGTTGAACACTTTCCTCCCCAAATCATACACCCAAACTAACATATGTTCATAGTAACTATAGCAACTAGGCCTATATGTCAGTGCAACCAATGGACCAATGGTCTCAATCAATTCTGACCAGTCAAATTCAAAATAAAGGTCAATATCCACTGGCTGTCACGCTAACACTTGGATGGTTGCTTAATTGTTTTGCTCACCATGTTGATGCAAAGCGTGTGGAATCAACTTGTTGTTTGACTCTTAGTTTTCAATGCCTGGAATCTGGGAATCGACACTTTGAGATCGAATCCCAGCACCATTTTTCCTCGCATTAAAACACAAGATATGTCATGAAGACACCAGCAGAGTGTAAAGTGTTCCCATACTTTGGGAACGTTCTCTTCCATTTTCCAAAAAAATGTGTTTTTAGTCTAAATGAGTTGACATAGTACGTGCTAGAGTGCTTAATAATACAGGCCAACTCATCTGTAATGAAATGATTTCACTATTGATTAGATTCATTTTTGAGATTTCAATCAGATTTTATTTATTTTGTGGATTCGCTTTTGCAGCTCAGTGTGTCCTTTTTTTTTTTTGCAATGTCCGATGCAAAGATTTATGATAGAGCAGTACCGTTTCTGACCATTCACTACCAGCCACCCTTACATCTCACCAAACAATACACAATACAACCAGCAGAGCCACAGATATAGAGGCACGCAGATGCACACAAAAGTCTTTGTGAAAGTGGAGAGAACACAAAAGGCAAAATATGCAGACATACAAAGAAAGAGAGAAGAGCGGTCAGTGAAAGAAACAATAAAATGCATGAGATAGAATGAAAGGGAAAAAAAATGAGAGAGACATTGAGATAGCAGCAACAAGTATACAGTCAGTTCCAAAATTATTGGCACCCTCAGTGCAGCATTTCAGTAAACCAGTTGTACTGCAGAAGCTTAACTGGACTTAATTAAATAACAGCTCACACTAACTACAATCAAATATTAATGACATGATAATCTGTGATAAGTGCTTACGCTTACCAAATGAGTCACCCAAGCTAATGCAGGATGATGGTATTTTGCACATTTTTACTGGTTCTGCTCATGTTTTTTTGCAGCTATAACTCTTATCTGTATTTCAACCTCTGATTTGTTCAATAGCAACCAGACAAACTCAAAAGGAAGGTAAAATAAATATCCACTGCCTGTCTCGATAACTGAAAAATGCCAATGCTAATATATTTAGCTTGGTGTGTGTGTGTGTGTGTGTGTGTGTGTGTGTGTGTGTGTGTGTGTGTGTGAGAGGCGAATCTTTTTCAGTGTGTGGAATTGACTCCAATGTTTTGTGGTTGATTCTTAGTTTTCAAAGCCTGGAATCAGTGAATCGACTCCTGAACCGAAAGCAGGATGGCGACTTGATACACGAGATCGATTAATGTGTATGCTAAGAAAATTGATCAAAGCCCTCCTGCTAGTAGATTTCACATCTGTAGGGGCTGATGTGATGAGTCAGCAAAAGTGACAGAAAAAAACACAGATCGAGGACTCTGATAATGAATACACTCTAAAAACAAAGCGGGTCAAGCATATAATTATTATTATCTTTTCTATTGTCAGATCTGCCATGGTTTATAAAGCTACCCGCATTCTATAACAGTGGGAGAAACTGGAAATGATGTAATAAAACAATGGTGCTCTCAGTATTGGATGTTTGTCTATACTTTAATACTTTAATAAATATAAAGGGAAAACCGGCTTTTTTCTAACTTTTGAAGGAATCTGGGTCACAGTACAGGATCAGCCATGGTTCATCATCCCAAGAGGAGTTGAGGGTTAACGGATTTGTGAGCACTTATCTTTGATACACTTACATTTATAATATCTGATTTTCACCTTTCAGGAAGCAAACAATTTGGAAATGGAAGAAAAAAAATGTCTAGATTCGAATTATAATGCACAGTAAGGGAAAGGTGGTAAAGGCTGCTTCAGAGAAACGCAGAGACTTGATGCATGTTCTTCTCTCCAGGGAAAGGACAGGCACAGAAA
The DNA here is from genome assembly GCF_027358585.1 of Pangasianodon hypophthalmus. Classification (NCBI taxonomy): domain Eukaryota; kingdom Metazoa; phylum Chordata; class Actinopteri; order Siluriformes; family Pangasiidae; genus Pangasianodon; species Pangasianodon hypophthalmus. Next base: position 4,339,532 of record NC_069728.1, on the reverse strand, counting down.
TCTAGAGAGAGTAATTAACTGAGCACTAGAAGCAAAACTGCATTTGGAATCATTGAGAGATTATTGATAGACTGGTGAAAAACTCACTCAGGGCAGGACTTGCTCCAGCTAAAAGAATAACTTTTTTTATTTTTTAATGTTGTGGGTTGCAGCAGAGGAGCCATTTATTCTCTTCTTGGCCCTAATTCGCTCTAGCTTGAATCACGAGCTTTGTGATCTCTTAATTTCTTTCACTTCAGCATACCTTACATTCTGCGGCCAACTACCTAACCCATCTTTGCATTTCCATTCATGAAATCATATCATCATAGTTTCCTAAACCCCGGCCCACCTCCTGAATCTGTCTGAATCGATCTGCTCTTTACCAGCTTTACGCTGTCTTCTTTACTGTGCCTAAACAAATTCCTTCCTGTAAGGTTTCTATGTCTGTGTCTAAGGGGAGAGGAGAATCAGTAGATGAAGATGCAAAGATTCAGCCAGCCGAGACGGAGAGCCGCTCACAATTGGTATTCCCACGGATCTCAAATACTCTCCACTGACCACTTGGGACAATCAACAGACACTTTGCTGAAATTAGCCATTATAACAGTTATATTAATCTATGTAGACCCAATATAGTGGTACTGTAGCTAAAGCGATGCATCTTATACATGCTTCACAGTCACTTTATCTGTACAATGAAGACTTCCAGCTCTGATCATACCGCTGTACCACTGTAAAGTGTGTAATATGAAGCTGCTCTACCTCACATCTCGGCACTGAGCTGAGCTGAGCTGAGCTCAATACTACAAGCACCCAAAAAAAATAAAAAAAACAAAAGAGAGATGCGAGTGAAACCGATATAAAGTGGGAGCTGCACACAAAAATTTCGTCAGTGCATTGCATTTTAAAAATCAGTCCCTCACTGACACAACTCTCATTCATCCCAGATCACCAGCGATCACTCCATTTTGTGATCTGATCACGGTTCAGACCCAATATTAACATCCTTCTCCGTTGATCAGATCACAAGAAGCCAGTGCTAAATCTAGGACTGAACAGAGTCTAACGCGTCTTTTATGACGCATTTACAATCCACTTACGGATAAAGTCTGGGATGCGCGTGGCTATATTACCTTTGTAGTTTGATTAGCAATGTATCCTGATGCGTCCCAAACAACAAAAGACCTCATGAGTAATCACATAAGACCATTTTAAAACCTTTGGGAAATAACTAACCTATTTTTTTGTAATACTGCTTCATTAAGAAGGCTGTATGATGTTAAATTTGTGGTTTATACTGCATACGCCTTGCACGGGGCAGATTCTGAGATCGGCAACGTATACACTGGTGATCAGAGAGTACTGATAAAGAAATTATTATTACTATTATTATTATTATTATTATTATCATTATTATAATTATAGTGTTTGCTTCATCACCCAAGACAGACGTTATTACCATGACTAAATAGGAACGAGAGAAGTGGGGGGGTTTGAAACGCCAAAGGTCAGGTTGTCTCGCTTTCTTCTGTCTGTCTGTTTAGCCTCATCTGCCCACCAGAAATAATGCACAAACCTGCTGTCCTCAAATACTGTGGATCTAAACAAAACAACTCATAACCTCATCTTTTGATTTCTAGAAGAATCCTCAAAAGACATCGTCTGAATAACAGCTCGCCACAGCAGCAGTTATTCCTGTTGTGCTGTAACAAAGTTTCAGATTCTGTCCATCATACAGACCTAAACTTGGCGTGATAGACACGACAAAGCACTTAATATCTTGGATTCGGTTACCAGAGCCTGTCCAGGATGGAAATGTGACACCAGACTTTGACACTGAAGAGAGAAAGTGCCATCTTTAGCTTACACTGTATCCTGTATTTAACATCGGACAGACAGAGACAAACATGCAGGTTTAGACAGAATTAGAAAATTTTCCATCCATCAGATGTGGCCAATTTCCATGTGAAGATCACACCAGACCAAAATATTACTGCGTTTTGGTTTAGAGTCAACTCTGTATTTGGTCTAAAGAGTATCAGCGGTGTTTAATCATTTAGCCTGTTGAGAAATGAGCACAGTGCACTATTTCAGACGTGTAGGAAACTGCGATTCAGCCATGAACTCCACCATCCAGCCCGAGGCTCAAGACCGAGTCTTCTTGCCTTCCTCAACCCTTATACCTGTCTTAAGACCTTTGTCTTAATCTGATTAACCAGAAAACACCTGCAATCACACCTGACATGTTAACATTACATACTCACACTGCAAACGTGACAACGTGCAAAGAAAGCATCATCTCTTCCATACAGATTTTACATCTCTAATAAAAATCTTAGAAATTTTGCATAATATTTATCCTTGTAATTATAATCTGTCTAAATTCTTAGATGTTGACCAGAGCTGCTCATTTTGTTTAAAAGGGCCAGACAAAGTAGAATTTTTTTTTTTTTTTTTTTTTTTGAGTGTTGTTATTTGAACAAATTTTGGACCAAACTGTGTGTATGATTTTCAACTAAAACTGGATACCAGACAGATATAAATCTTAGACACGTTATATGTGGTTTTGAATGTAAGGCCGCCTCTATAACTTTAATAATATTTCACGGAAAATACCATGAAAATAAAGCTAAATGCAGAAAATACAAACGAAAAGTTAAACTACTTTTAGCTGAATTTAACGTCTATGTTGAGTCTCTAAAATATTTTTGTAAACGTCTCCTCTCACCTGTTTGAACTCAAATCGATAGAAGAATAAAATAAGTTGTCTCTAATTTTCCTGTCTTTAACTTGGATGTCCTGTTTTTGTACAATTTATTTGCCTTGTTCTTGTACACTATAGCATTAATTAAAAAATTTAAAGAAGAAAAATGTCAATGTGCAAAAAAAAAACAAAGTGATGCTTAACTGCAATCCTGGATGGAAAGAAATGAGGAGGAATAACTTAAAGCAAGAAAACAACAAACACCAATGCCTCAATGATTGTTGGGTCGTTTTCCACAAGCTGGTCGAATAATAATAATAATAATAATAATAATAATAACAACAATAACAATATTCTGTTATGATGATCTACAAAGCCTAGTACAGTGAGTACAGCAGAGAGATGATGATGATGATGATGATGATGATGCAGACAGTCACGGTATGATGTGTCCGTAACATGAAACAGAACTGACACAGAGTTAGAAAATGGAAAAGTATTTTTTTTTTTAAAAAAGAATAAAAATATAATGTCAAGATTTAAAGATGGTGGCAGCAACAGTGTGATAAAGTGCAGATACGTGCACTGAGGTAGCTGTATGAAATTGCCCA